>NC_041398.2:249538153-249845653 GCF_900747795.2 Erpetoichthys calabaricus
TCAATCTTATTTTGAAAACCTTGTTATGCGGACGGACGCCATGTAATCGCTATCCAAATTTCCATCCATCCATTATCCATCCCGCTATAGCCTAACTACTGGGTCACAGGGGTCTGCTGTAGCCTATCCCAGCCAACACAGGGCGCAAGGCAGGAAACAAACCCTGGGCAGGGTGCTATCCAAATATGCAGTTTCCAAATATTTTTTATTAAATATTTTTATTTATGGTGGCACACTGGTAGCACTGCTGCCTCGCAGTTAGGAGACCTGGGTTCGCCTCCTGGGTCCTCCCTGCGTGGAGTTTGCATGTTCTCCCAGTGTATGCATGGGTTACCTCCCGGTGCTCTGGTTTCCTCCCATAGTCCAAAGACATGCAGGTTATGTGCATTGGCGATTCTAAATTGTCCCTAGTGAGTGCTTGGTGTGTGTGTGTGTGTGTGTGTGTGCGCGCCCTGCGGTGGGCTGGCGCCCTGCCCGGGGTTTGTTTCATGCCTTGCGCTCTGAGTTGGCTGGAATTGGCTCCAGCAGACCCCGTGACTCAGTAATTAGGATATAGCGGGATGGATGGATTTTTACATAAAAGAATTAAATTTACACTTCAGGTGATACAGATGAACCTGTTTGTTTTTCTTTCTGTTGAAGTTTATAATCAAATTATATTTTACTCAAGGGAGATGTGTATTAAAATACACGCACGCATTACAGGCTAATTCCCATTAGAGAAGGAAAAAAAGCTAAGGTAAATGCAGGGTGTGCCGGGCCCTATACTGGCGTCACGCCTGCCCTAAACTGGTGGGACCCTTTGTGCGCACTGGCTGCTTCTCCGCCCTCCGCTTGGCTGAACGGCTAACGTCCCGTTTCGCTCCCACCAGCGCAGACCGGGCTGACTCCTCCCTCTTTCGCGACTTTCTCCGTGACGTCACCGGGTAACCAGATTCCAAGCTGTGCGCGCGCTCTTCTGAGCGTCCAGCTGCAGAGTTTTAGGTGGCGCGCGCACAAGATGGCCGTGATTTTCACGGCGTTCCCTTGTTGTTTGTCAGAAGTTTTCAGGAGTAAACTTGCCCAGGAGTTTCGAAGTCGGGCGCTGGGTGACATGTAAAGAAGAGCTGCGCGAGTCTTTTCAAAGCGTCGCTACCTTTCAAACGCAATTCGCTTCCTCTGACGGCTGGTGAGGACGCCGTGTGTTCGTCTGACACTTTGCTCATGAAATCAGCCGCTGGCTAACGCTGACTGACTGCCTGCCCTTCTTTTAGTTAACGCCGCACCGCGATGAGCTCGAGTCGTGTGATGCCGCAGCAGCAGCAACAACAACAATTGCAGCAGCAGCCGCCCCCCATTTTGGGGCAAAGGGGCTCCCGTCCGGAACCTGCCATCGAAATGGAGATGATCCAGCAGCAGGAGCCCGGCTCCACGATGACTCCTTCACCCCCAGTTTCTTCGAGCTCCAGGCAAGCCTGGAGTCGCATCAACGCGGGCTTTGAGCCGGAAGAAGAGATGCTGGAGGCGGACTGGCCTCCTTCCAGTCCGGGCAGGAGATCCGTGTCCACCGCTTCAAGCAGCAGTAGCGGCAGCCTGGAAACTTACACCCGTGGCGGCGGCGGAGGAGGAGGAGGCGCGGGCTTCCGTGGCCAGAGGGGTCTTTGTCCCACGCCGGCCGTGGATGCAGGCCCTCAGCTACCAGAGCCGGAGCACGGGGGCTGCGGGAAGAGGCTTGTGCACAAGTTCCGCGGTGAGTGCCCGACAAAGAGAACGAGGGGGTTCGGGAGGTGCTGGTGGGTTTGTTTGTTTATTGTGGACATCCGAGCGCACGCGGTTGCCAGGTAACCAAGAAGGAACGCGTGGCAGGAGCAACAGGAGGCGTTTGTGTGAAGTGATTTGATGATTCAGGAATCACTGATGCCAGCCCAAGCGCCACCATTGTCAGGGACCACCCTCACCAACACCATGCACTGTTTGCCCTTTGCCAAGCTGTACTGAAATATACGCTGCAAAACTGCTAGATCGCAGAAAAGTTTTGTTCCTCAAGCTGTCTGACACTTAAACAATGATCAGGTCTGTATATAAAATTTTATTTGGCCCCATGGGAAAATTTGCCTTCTTACAGAAGTTCAGATATATGCATTCATTTATTATATAAAGAAAATCCTCTGACTTGGCAGTTGCAGTGTGACATTAGGCAGGCATAATGCTGTCGGTATAAAGGAGCCTCGGTAGTTTCTTGACACACTCCTGCTGAACAGTTTGTTACCTGAAAGTCTTCAGTGTTAGTTTGTTAGATGAACAATGTGCAGCTTTGATCATAGTGGCACTCAATTTTGTCTTTTAAGTGGTGTTTTGGTTCGGCGGTTTAGGTTTATTTGTCATATATAGGTTAACACAGGGTCAACGTACAATGAAATGTGTATGACGAGAAAAACAAGTCACTCAGCCTAGATCCAATAAAGCTAAAAAAAAATAATTAAAAAAAATTACTAGTTAAAAATAGACAAGCCATATAAAATAAAATGTGTACTACATTTTAAAAGAAGTTATAGAGAAGTTATGGGACTCTCTTGAAGAGACTTTACTGGCACATCACACCACAAAGTAGAAAAATCAGGCTGGCCATCACAGAGTTGTGGAATATGTGAAGGATGTCACTACCACATTAAAGGAACAAGTTCACTCGACGAAACAGCTCAGGATCTTGGTTGGCAAAGGGCAGACCAGGCGGTCCAGTCCCACTCATCGGAAGTGACCCTCTATCTGCCTCAGCCAGGTGTCACGAGGGTGTCCCCTTGGCCTGGTCCAGCCAATCCGGGTCCTCAACAATGAGGGTCCTGCGAGCAGGATCACCCTTGGGGAATCGCTCTACATGGCTGTAGTGCCATTACTGACGCTCCCTCACAATGCAGGTCATGTGCCTCATTCGGGACTCCATGAGCAACACAAAGTCAAACCAACAGTACCCAAGGATTCTCTGAACAGACACATATCAAAGGAGTCCAGTCCCTAGGTCCCTAGATAGCATCCATGTCTCACAACCATATAACAAGACAGGAAGCACCAGGACTCTGAAGACTTGGACCTTCGTCCTTTTGCAGACATATCAGGAGCGCCACACACCCGTTTCCATCGACCTCATGACCCACCATGCTCTCTCAATCTGTCCACTGACTTCATAGGAAGAGTCACTAGAGACATGAATGTCACTGCCGAGGTAAGTAAACCTCTCAATGAGGTCGTCACTCTCTCCATAGACAGACACACTGCTGATGGCCGTGCCCAATAGGTCATTAAAGGCCTGGCTCTTGGCTTTTATCAGGACACTCGCAAGCCCAGACACTCAGACTCCTCGCTCAGTCTCTTGAGCACCCCGATCAGAGCCTCCATTGACACCATGAAGATCACAACATCATCAGTAAAGTCAAGATCAGTGGATCTGTCTTCACCAGCAGATGCCCCACAGCCACTGGTCCCCACCATCCTGTCCAGCACTCAGTCCTTGCAAGCATTGAACGGAGTAGGAGCAGAACACACTGCCGACGAACCCCAGAATCAACTGGCTTTTTAAAATTTTATTTTTTTATTAAAGGAACGCAGTCACCAAAGATAAGTGTGCTGTTGTGAATTTCCCCTTGGTATCTATCTATCTATCTATCTATCCCTGTATAGTTGTCCAGTGTTGCGAGACCAGGCTGGCCTGTCATTCACATGGATCCTCAACTACTTGTAGAAATGCACCACTGCTACATAATACACACCGGACATAGAGACCCTTTGGTGCTGTGAAAGTCAATAAGTAGTTCCTTGGCTTTGCCGTTGTTAAGTTGCAGACAGTTCTTTCTGCACCAAGAAACAAAGTTCACCCCCTGACTCCAGTGCTCTGTTTGACTTCATAAGTGCAGAATCATCTGAGAATTTGTGCCAGCATTTGTCAAGCGTCTCAGAGTAGGAAAATGGTCCTTACGGGCTGAAAATTCTCAGAGTGATGCAAAGTTGGTCCTTCTGTTAGGAGATTGGAGTAAAATCATTTTATTAAAATAGAAACTACTACTTAATTCACCAGAATTCAGGAGAGCTCATGAGTTGTCCTAATTCACTAGCAGTTGCCAGAAAATGGTGATAATGCACTTCCCTCAAAAGCCTGAATGTTTTGGAAATGCTGGACCCTGCCTGACTGACAGAGATGGAGTAATATTCATAACAAATCTTGTTCGAGATGTGATTGGTCCATCTACATTAGAAGCCATATGCTGTCAGTCAAAATAAAAGTTTTGGTATTGTTTTGGCTGCAGGGAAACTGCAGCTTTGTAGTCGTGATAATTTGTTATGTCACAATCATACATTTCTCAGAATGAATGTAGATTATACCTTTTCACACCACTCCACGTGAGTTAATATTAAAAGAAGCCACATTCATGCAAATCAGCACACACACAAAGATCATAACCCCAAGTGTAGATGAGTACTCGTATGTGAATATTAAAGTATTGCTACACTGTACTAGACAGCATATGACCCTGAAGATACTGTATGTGGGGCTGGATGGGTGACTGACAGTGAAATGTTACAAGGCTATGCTGAGCTTTTGATTCCCCTGAAACATTCCCATTACATTTTACAAGTTCGGGAAGCTTCAAGAAGGCAGACTGAGACTCCCAGGATGTTAGATAAACAGAGCCTCCCTGAAGATAAAGGGGTATCACAGAGGGGGGCACTGCGTGGCACAGTGAAAGGCGAATGGAACACTGGAAGGATGACCACAACTTCTGAATCAAAATAAAATGGAGGTGCTTATAGTGGGTCCATCAGCTAAAGCCCAAATTGGTCTTGGACTTCTTGGCTCTTTCTCTGTCTTTTGCAAACCTCAAGTACGCAATCTTGGTGTTATCTTTGACAGTAACCTCTCTTTTGAGAAACGAGTAAATTCTGTAGTCAAGAGTTGCTTTTTCCAGCTTCGTCTATTTGGTAAGATCAAGTCTTTTTATCTTCTAGGGATCTTGAGGAAAGCTATTCCTGCTTTTATTTTTCCTCGCCTTGATTACTGCAATTCTGGGATTAGCAAATTTCTGATACGCAGGTTACATGTTGGTCTAAAATGCTGCCGCTTGCTTTCTGGTTGGGGCAAGAAAGTCTGATTCTGTTTCTCCTATTTTAGCTTCTTTACACTGGCTGCCCATGAGTTTTTGAATTGATTTTAAAATCTTGTTGCTAGTTTTTAAAACTTTACATGGGCTCGCTCCTGCCTATTTATCCGATTTGTGTGTTTTACACCAGCTATCTAGAGTGCTTAGATCTTCTGGTCAGTTGTCTCTTGTTATCACTTGTACCAAGTGTAAAACTAAGGGGGACAGGGCTTTTGCAGCTGCTGCTCCTCGCCTGTGGGACTCTTTACGTCATCATATAAAGGAGTCGTCTACAATTGAACTGTTCAAAACGAGATTAAAGACTCATTTCTATTCACTTGCATTCCGTGGCCTTCAGTAATACTGATGGTTTCCTCATTGTGATTATATAACATCACTTCTATTTATTATTTATTTTATTTTTATTTATGTTCACATATTTTTATTTCTATTTGTTATTTGTTTGTTTTTTTTTTCTTTTATTTTATTATTGTAAAGCACTTTGGCCACAGCATTCCTATGTTGTTTTAAATGTGCTATATAAATAAATTGACATTGACATTATAGCCACAGATAGTTTCAGTAACTGTTACTTTACGAGGTGCCATAAGTCGGAAGGTAATTCTTCTGAAAGTACAGCAGTGGATCATTCATTGCTGGATAAACACGTCTGTTATCAGGCTTTATTCTCATTTGTGTGTGTGTGTGTGTCGGTACTGTGGAAGATTGTGGGTTCGCTTCACGGTTCCTCCATGTGTGGATAGCGCTTTGAGTACTGAGAGAAGCGCTATATAAATGTAATGAATTATTATTATTATTATTACTGTATTATTCTTGTCATCGTTGTGACAAGTGGCAACAGTTACATGCAGCTTAGTGTGGTATTCTACCTTATTATGTTTTCCTTCTTTTTCTCCCACTACTTTGAATATCATTGTTGTTCTTATCTTTGTGGAGAAGCCTTAGCGTTTAGTATCAAAAAACTACAAAACATTATCTTCAGTGGCAATTTATGGCAAGGGGTTCCCAAAGAAAAATCTTGATTTCATTCATTCTGTGACATGAATTTCTACTCTTAGATGGGACTGGGATTCGGACTCTTCGTAAATAACTTTTTATGTCCTTCTGTAAGGCAGGGCCAGTTCTTATTCTACTGTGATTTTTAGTGCAGTTCTCTGAGACGCTTGGTAAAATCGGGCTCTGCTGTGTTATATTTATAGTTCAAGGTTGCCAGAGTGAAGGAGAAAAGGAGACGGGGCTGTTCCCTGTGGTGCTCCAGTGTTGTTCATATCCAGTGCTAATACAGTGCAATATATAACTTATCTCTGGAATTTTAACTTATTTCATTTCTTAGTTAAAATATTATCATCTTTCTACATGTGTGCACTATTTTGACAGTATTTTGTTCTTATATATTTTGGTGTAACACTTCTATTCTGTGCAGTATAATCATATACCCCTTTTTCCGTAAACCAATTATGTAATAACATTTTTGTTATTGTTTGTTAATTTTAATTCATCATCATAATAATAATAGTCTTCTTCTTTGGGCTGCTCCCATTAGGGGTCGCCACAGCAGATCATCTTATTCCATATCTTCCTGTCCTCGTTATCTTGCTCTGTCACACCCACCACCTTCATGTCCTAACTCACCACATCAGTAAACCTTCTCTTAGGCCGGGGTTATACTTCACGCGACGCATGCTGCAGCAGACGCTCCTGCTACGCAACTGTTTATACTTGCATGTGTACTTTACGTAAATCTGGAGGAATCCACCAGGTGGCAGTGTGAGATATTATCACAATGAGAACAGGTTCGGCTTCGCTGTGTTTTGAATTGCCTGGAACACCCATTAAATTCCGATATATATACCGTGATATCTCTGAATAGGATGTTTAATGATTAAATTCATCAGTCCAGGGATTTGTCCATTTCAGCTAGCATTGGACACGAGGCAGAAACAATCCCTGGACGAGGCATCAGCTCATCGCAAGGTGAATACAAGCACTCGCATACACGCTGGCGTCATTTTAGTGTAACCAAATCTGCATGTCTTTGGAAGGAAACCCAACAGGAAAACATGTAAACTCCAGGCAGGGAATATCAGCGACATGACTCCCTGCAAGACAGCAGCGCTAACGCTCCGCCACCGTGTCACCCCCATGTCTGTCATTATTAACAGTATTCATTATTTAAACGAAATTACCGATTTATCTGTAAAATGTAACATACATACTTCAATGCATTTTATCATGAAAGTGATATCAAGTATAAATCTAAGGATTCTAAATGTGCAGAGAGCTGGAATATCATACATTTAATGTGCACAGTGTGGCGATCTATTGCTGACGATCCGCTGCTGTCAGGACCGGAGAAAGCCCTAGAAAAAATGGCACAGAAGACGGTATGTGAGACTTTTAAAATGTATCGTGTCATTATGATCGGGAATATGCGACGCTTGAATATAAAAGCACCACGAATACATCTGTATGTCGGCATTTTGCTTCACCACATCAAACCTTTCATCAAACATCGAAGCATGCACACCGATCTTATAGGATCCACAAAGCGGCTTTCTGTCACATGTAGATAGTAAACAGAGACTCTGACGTCACATTCCGACTTTTAGCACACTGTGCCCCCGACTTTTTGCTGGTACTGCAACTTGCGCACGCGTCGCGTTAATTTCTGAGGACCTGCTCAGAGGATGCATCAAATGAACGCTGGGAACGCATGGCAGCCACGATGCGGGCGCGTATGCGTTCTGAGCATGAAGTATAAACGAGCCCTTAGGCCTTCCTCTTACCTGGCAGCTCTTCTCTCAGTACAGCCACCATCTCTCCTCCGCACATGTCCAAACCAACACAGTCTCACCTGTCTGACTTTACTGTCCAACCTGAGCTGACCCTCTGACCGACTGTTATCAAGGGTTGGAGAGAACTGCACCAAAAATCAATGATGATAATACATTTTATTTATATAGCTCCTTTCCTATGCTCCAGGCACTTTGTTGAGTGTTGTGTTTTATTGTAGGGTGTCTGTTCCGTATGTAAGTGCTGCATGTTGGCGATTCTCTGTTTATTCTATTTGTTATTCTTGTTTATTTTTATTGTCTATCTTATACATACAGCGGAACCTCGGTTTACAACCATAATTCGTTCCAAAACTCTGGTCGTAAACCGATTTGGTCGTGAACCGAAGCAATTTCCCCCATAGGATTGTATGTAAATGCAATTAATCCATTCCAGACCATACGAACTGTATGTAAATATATTTTTTTAAAGATTTTTAAGCACAAATATAGTTAATTACACCATAGAATGCACAGCGTAATAGTAAACTAAATGTAAAAACATTGAATAACACTGAGAAAACCTTGAACAACAGAGAAAACTAACATTGCAAGAGTTCGCGCTATAGCCTTATGACCTGATCGCTGTAAACACTTTTTTTAATGAGTTTTAAGCACAGGGGAAAAAAAAGGAACATTTGAACAAATCCGAACTTTATTTAAAAACCAACCACAAGCAACCAAGAAAGTAACATTGCAGGAGTTCACGCTAATAGCCTTACAACCCGATCGCTGTAAACGCTTTTTTTTTTTTTAAATGAGTTTTAATCACAGGTGAAAAAAAGGAACATTTGAAAAATCTGTAACTTAATAAATAACCAAGAAAAGTAACATTGCAACAATTCACGCTACAAACCGAAAAATGAACATTTGAAAAATCCGTAAAAAAAAACTAACCATAAACCACCAAGAAAACTAACCTTGCATGAGTCGAGTTCTGGCATGAAGTGAGGAGGAACTGGGTGGAAAGGAGGTAACAGTGCTTAGAAGCCATGGTTAAGATAGATAGATAGATACTTTATTAATCCCAATGGGAAATTCACATTAATTAACTGCAAAAAGCACACGAAATACTGTAGAGCACAAAGAGTTCACAGGTAAAGCACGCACGTCTGACTGAGAACAATGAACAGGGAGAGGCTGAACACGTGCTTAAATACAGTAATCGGTGCGTACGACCCAGAAGGGAAATGAAATCGAGCACAAAGAGTTCACAGCGAAAGCACGGGCGCATGTGCAAGCACGCATGTCTGACCGAGAACAATGCAACACGTGCGGAAATCATCGGCACGCACAAACCGAAAGGGAAACTGGCTTGTTCGTATACCAAGTGTGTGGTCTTTGGTCATAAACCGATTTGTACGTGTACCAAGACGTTCATGAACCGAGGTTCCACTGTAATTGGTGGAGGTGATAAATGTTTGTTCTGTTGTGCTCTGCTGTGTGTGGGTTTAAGTGACAAATAACGTTAACCTTGATATCTGACATCCTAGAGCAGGTCATTCTGAAATGCCTTGTGGTGTATGATCAAAAATAAAAGGAAACTTTTCTGTCTTCTTCATCAGCTGCACATGGCCTCCAGCATACTGTAGATGAGCTCCATCAGATGTCACAATACCAGATTTTTTGTATTCAAGACAAATACCAGTGAAATTGTACGATACTTGATACCTTTCAATACCACCCCAAAAGCAGAAATTCAATAATGGAGGTACTTTAAGAAAAAGCCATTGAATGGAAGTGCACAGTATTGTGTTTTATTCTGAAATAGAATATAAAATATATAAATACTAACAGTTGTACTAGGGTGTTGTACTGTGTGAGCCATTATGGATGTAGTGAGAAGTCAAGCAGAATGACCCTTTTTATTGGCTAACTAAAAAGATAACAATATGCAAGCTTTCGAGGCAACTCGGGCCCATTCTTCAGACAAGATGTAATACAGAAGAATTGATGCCTGAAGAAGGGGTCTGAGTTGCCTCGAAAGCTTGCATATTGTAATCTTTTTAGTTAGCCAATAAAATGGGTCATTGTGCTTGACTTCTCACTAAATACTAACAGTATCAACAACTTTAAAATACTGGTAAATCAATCAGGTACCCAACTGTCACTTAAGTAAACAAGTGTTGGCATTCCTAAATATCAAAACACAGTGCAAGGCTCAAACTTTAATGTGTGGTAGAGGTGGGGATCCCCCCAGTCTAACAACAAATGAGGTGTGTAATATTGGGGGATTTCAGCACAGGGTTGATAAAGAATGGCATCATCACAGACCACCTCATTTATCTTCGTATGGACACACTCCAAATTTATTCTGACACTGATTGTCCTGTAACAGAAAACTGCTGTTTAAAATCCATACTAAATGTAAGATTTCAAACATTATGTTATACTGTATGTACTGTTGAATTAGTGAATGACCAGGATTGTTCAGGAGATTTCCATTTAAAAGATATGCTTTTTTTAAAGTCTGGTTTGTCCGTGAAGCACTCTGTTAAATGTGTAATATTTGCTATTGTAAAATTCATATTTGCATAATTGGCTGAGTAAAAATATTCCTGAAGAGTAATATTTAACGGATGTGTGAAATGAATTCAAATTTAGATGTCAGAAAATCCTAGTGCTTTAATTTGTAATTTGTAATTTAATGTTTTACTTTCTCATATACAAAGTATAGGAAAAATATTGTAATCGTCCAAAAATTCAACCTCAAGGTTTTGATGAAATCTCAACGTTTTAGACATCCCTGAGTCTGAAAATGCCATTTTTGGAATACTGTCTGTGTGTAAACACGATTACTTGAGTACACTTTCAAGTATTAGGTACAAAAACTTAGATTTCTATCAACTTTTGAGCTATTTCCGCTAACCGGAAGTGATACTTTTTTTATTCATGCAGCTGCAGAGTCTGATTTCTTCAGCTTTACTTTTTTGATAATTGTGCGATATATACAGGTAAAATTCCATTTCAACGAACTCCCAGGGACCTAAAAAATATTTTGTTGTAACGAAAATTTTGTTTTAATGAGATTCTGTATTTGTTACTATAGTGCTTTCTTTAACTTGTGTCCAGGCATTTGCAATCATTTCAATAGTTTCTTTCGCATTAATTTTAATCTTCTCCTGTCTACAAGTTATGCTGACGAGAATTTTTCTCAGCATTTCCTTGCGATAATACACTTTCAGGGTGCGAATGATGCCCAAACCCAATGGCTGAAAAGCTGCCATGCAATTGGGTGGGATTAATTCAACGCAAACATTATCTAAATGTGAAGGCATGTTGTGGGCAGTACAGTTATCAATCAGAAGCCGAATCATCCTTTTTCTTTCTTCATATTGTGAGGTTTCTGAACTCTTTTTAGAATGTATGTGCTCCTAACCTTGCATCACCCATCGAGATCTTTTCTGTTTACTTTAGCGGAGTGACACAGCATATCTGTACAGACGCGGAGATCGCACTTCGGGACGCTCTTCGGCTTGCTGTCTAGTTGTGGGAGGTCCCAAGAGAGTTTACAAACCTCACATTTTCTTGAATGAGTGCCACATTAATAGGAATGTTTCTTGAACGAGCATCACTGAACCACATAGAAGCTGCTTTTTTGACGTCTTCAGGTGCAGCAGTACACATACGTTTGCAACCCGATATTTTTCTACATTTTTTGCTCTGTCTTTCAAGAAAGTTGACAGTGTCGATGGCGAAATTCCGAATTCACTGGCAAGTCTTTTTTTCTTTTTGCCACAATCGAGAGCTGCAAAAAAAAATTAGTTTTTTTTTTCTAATATGAACTATTATCATTTTTTCATGTCTGCCGTTTCTATAGGAGGGTGACAATGAGTTAAATTCCAGTGAATGTTTTTCAAATGTTGACGAGCAATAAGCAAAAGGTATCACTGAAAACCGCAGGAAACAAAAAAGGCAAAAAAAAAACCAGTACAAGGAAAGTTCGAAGAAAGACAAAAAATTAGTGTTTCTGTTTGGGGATCGTTGTGCACAACTGATCTGTGGCCACAGAACTAACTGCTGTGTGGATGATTCATTCAGGCATTTCAAGGTCTTTTGTGCACGTCGTTGTAATGAAAGTATCTGTTGAATGTACTTCGTAGTAACGAGATTTCTATAGACTCGTGTCATATGGGGAAACTATGGGACCATAAAAATACTTCATTGTAATGAAAATTTCGTTGTAATGGAATTTTACCTGTAATTCATTTGATTTGATTTGTTGTTGATGGTTCTTTTATGTAAACATATAATCATTGTCTTGCGGTTTACTCCTCAAATCTCCATTGACCCATGTCAGAGTATACGAGAAAGTCTAGGGGAGACCACTCCCTATTTTTATTTTCATTTTTCCCCACTTGAAATTTTCTTAAGTGAAATCAAACTTGTCAGTTTTACTTGAATCCTTTTATTTCAGAACTCCTGCTAAACAGCCTTTGTTTTGTTGTTTTCAAGGTTTGTTGTGTGAGTAATCAGACTTTTTTATGCTGGTGTACAAATCCAGAATTAGAAAATTAAATGGGCTCTCGTTACCTGTACTCAGTAAATTTTATAATTTTATGACAGCATTACATTCTTTAACAGAATACACGCTGCTTTCCGTAATAACACACATTGTATTCTTTCAGACTGGACTCACCCACTATATTCTCAGTTCCAGTTGTTTCCATCGGGTCTCGGAGTCCAAGAATGAAAAGCAGTCGGTTCAAATACTCCTTCATCCCAACTGCCATTAAACCTCTCAACTTTAATAAACATCTGTGTGCTTATTAAACAGGTCTGTCAGATTTGACTGATTTGGCCTTCTTATTTTACTGCCCCCTTTTATAGGTTGACTTGTTCTGTTTTTGTTGTTGACATCATGATTTTTAAATCAGGCCAGCAGAACACAAGTAAAGGCAGACTTAGTACAAGATTTAGAAAAGATTGTCCTAATGGTAGGATTCACACTAAATAGACTCCATTTCCTTACACAGTAAAGGGCTTGCTGTCCCATTTTGAAATTGACGTCTGCGTTTTCAGTCAGTTTTGAGTCCGATTGTATTCAGATATATATAACTTTCAAAAGTCTCCGTTGCCTGTCCTTTGATGATTGTTTCTTGTAGAAAAAGGGTGTTTTCTTCTAAAATCGATTTATTAATTTTATCATTTTTAGCAGTCAAAGACTCCAGTTAACAAAATCATCTCCCATCGAACATTGTGTGGTTCCTTCTCATTGAATATACTGTATGCACTGTCAATAGATATATTCAGCTATTTATCTAATATAGGTATAAATGGATATAATTATAACCGATTCATTTTTGTTTTAGTTTTGTGGGGCACACGGATGATGGAGGAGAACAGTACAAGCAGAGAAAAGTACCTTAAGAATGTGCTTCGTGAGCTGGTTACTTACATCATTTTCCTCGTTATCTTGTGTGTATGTAAGTATCTTCTTCAAACTTATTATACTGAACATTTAATATTTTTTTTTCAGTTAGCAGATGTTATGCAGTGCATTTTCTTTTTAAACAGTTAGTGGAAATGAACTAATAGATAAAGAACATGAAAATAGTTTAGACGGGAACAAGCTATTTAGTACAATACAACAAAGCTCATCAATTCTTAGGCACTTAGCAGGACTTTGGTGAAAATCTTTAAATCTTTCTACCAGTGAATTTCTTTCCCCTTGGGATTAATAAAGTATCTAACTATCTCACTACTTGCTCTTGTATTCCATATATCTATGGTTCTCTGCGTGGTGAAACATTTTCTAACATTTGTGAACAATTTACCCTGAATCCTCGTCCATCTGTGCCTCTTTTTGTAAGTTGAAGTGACTGTGCTGCTTGGTAGTACCCTACAAATGAATTCAATTTTAAAGTAACAGCTCGCACCCACCCTGCTGATTACCTTTATAATTTTAAACCCTTCTGTTTCTCTTTGCCTGCTTAAATTAAAGACTTAGCTCTTCAGTCTTCTCCTTGTTGCTCATGCATCACTCAGTCCCAGAATAAGATTAGTTGTTATACTTTGGACTTTTCCTCTAGCACACAATACTCCACATGAGGTCTAATTAGTTAATTTTATAATTTAAGGCTAACATCCTGTGACTTTCACTTGACATAGGGTGGGTGCTATATAACTGAACACGCTAAAAAGCCTTCTTAATTGTTTCTATAGAGTGTCTCAGTTTGGGCAGTAATGAGTCTACTGTGACTTTTGTGTCCTTCTCGTTAGTTTCAGGTGTCAGTGTTAGTGTTCCTGTCGCACAACTGTGTAACCGAGTCTCCATCATTTACTTTCAAATCCAAGTTCTTTAGTGTAGAAAATCGGTACTAAGCTTTTATGTTAGTATCGACAAGGTGCGTGGTGGTGATTTCTTTAATGCTCCAAGTTTAAATGTGCAACATTATGCAATTAGTGTTTGGTGGCAGAATCATGTGGTAGACAGTTTTGTGAGATGTACACCGGTTTTCTTGTCTTTTGATGCACCACAGTAAATCTGTAATCATCACCCTTATTTAATGCAGATTCTAATTTTTGTTGTCCTTGTCAGCACTTTCTAGTCGCACCCCTTTCCAAGTAGCTCGCCAACGGGTTAATGAATCCTACATAAATTTGAAAACTTGATTAGTCAAATGAGGGGTGGGCGATCTTTCCAAAAAATCATTTTACGATCCTTTTAACACAAAATCACGATCCACAGCCTGAATTGCAATCTCTTTTCAATGTGGCATACCCTTAACAGAATATCCGGACTCAAACTCAACAAGATCTAAGTAACACTTTTATTTTAATTATCAAACAAAGTTGAATTCAATTGTTCTCTCCTTCGCTAGCTAAGCAGAGTTAATGGCACACGCCCTGAAGCTGGCGAGTGAGTGAGGAAGGCCCCTCCCTTCGGCCCCTTCAGAACAAGATTGACAGACGAACATTGAAATAACTCCCATCAGAGTGAAGCTCAGTGGCTCCACTCCACCACACCCCCCAGTGCCAGTCATCTGACGAACTGAAAAACACATCACACATGCGACTGGACCTGTGAATAAAGTGACACAGTGACATGGATCAAAATGACAAATGAAGAAGTCGTATCTTTGTATTTGGAATTGCATTGTTTTGTTTTGGCAGCATTCATGTTTTTATTCAATAGTGCGAGATACACTAGAAAATACATACAGACATACAAAATGCACTTGCAGGTAAACTAAATATTTTTTGTGATGTTTTAATGCAAAATATGTGTTGTGGACACCAACATTTTGTAAATGTTCAGGCAGAACAAGCTTATTCAGTTTGTTTGGGTTGAAATAAGCTATGAGAATAAATGTTAGAAAACAGGAGTAGCTCTCTTTGGGAAAGGTTGGAGACCCCTGTTCTAGCGTATGCCTGAAGAGTGCCAATGACTTCTAAAAATGCCAGTCAACTTCTCCCTACTTTGTATGACATAACGTTACCATCTGTATTCTGAATGCTGCACATAAATGCTTCTTGAGTGTTCTCACTAGAAAATATGTTATCTTTCTATCTGTCCACCCTTCCTTGACCTGGATAGTCAAATTCAGGATCACAGAGAGCTGGGTGCAGTCTTTCTAGCATTGAGATTGGGGCACCAAAGAAAATATATTTTATAATGGATTCATTGATATGTGGATAAGCGTTTTGCCAACTCCATCCCTTGGCCCATTCCAGCTTTAACCTTCCTTACTTTCCAATGAAAGCATTTTTGTACTGCAATGCTTAAAGTCGCAATGTCTCCAGACTGCTGTATTTTTTCAAGCTCAGCTAATGTTATTGAAAGGATAGGCTGGTAAATGAATAACATCCCACCCCTTCCTTAGGCTTCTGGTTGTATTTTTGGATTAAATAGCCCTACTTAATCTTTGGATTATTAATGGCCCAGACTTCACTCTGCAAAATGCATTATGCTTCGGACAAGTAGGCACTTATGTAATATGCAGATATGTAATATTGAAATACATATACCTAAAAGAATTATACTTTAAGCTATTTTTCTTTAGTGAGTAATGCTAGTCAAGGAAAACATGTGGGTGCATTTCAGAAAAGCAGTGTGATATGGTAGTACTGTAGAAAGGACGTTATTTAAAAAATGGCACATGCTGCTTGTGTCAAAAGTCCTCCACAATATCCAGAACAAAATTATTTTATAAAGTGAAAGCATTGCCATAACTTTAATAATTCTTTGCCTGTTTATTAAAAAAGTGTTTGATCAAATTAGAGGACTGAAGTCCCACACTCCAAAATGAAAAAGTCAGTCCCTGAGGAACACCAGTGGAAGCCTTCAAAATAATTTCAAGTGCTACGTAGATTCAATAAAAACCTTTGTCATTTGATTAAATAACACGACTAATGATATCCAAATTTCATATTTTTAGGTCTTTTGTTTTTTTTTCACTTTTGTGTTTTCTGCTAAAGTCAATTTCAGCTTTTCTTTTGACAACAGTTTGAGTGACCACTCAGGTCAGAGGTGTCAGATTTGCACTGAAACCTTTACACATTCTTTGCGGAAAGCAATAAGCAGCACCGTCCTTATCAATGACAATGAAAAAACAGCAGCCATGTGCCTTTTTTCCTTTTGTTATTTTAACAACTTTATTTAAAAAAAATACCAAGTGAAATTATGTGTGGCTACTTCTACAAACACTCAGTTTTACACTAATCCAGTGGTTCCCAAATTGTTTCAATTCTCAGCAGCCTTGCTGAATCCAGGTTTTCCTAAGGCGCGCCCCACCAGCCGTCAAATTCTAATTTGTGAAATAGCCAATATTTTATTTATTTTTTTCAATTAAAGGGTTAAGTAAAAATAAATAAAACTTGTATTTAAGATCATCTTGTAAGGTGCTAGCAATGCTTTGCTTGGTTTTGATGCCTGCTTATAAAAACTACCTTTGTGTTGATTTAACTCTTTAACTTTTCTGGTAAAGTAATCGCGAGATTTACTAACCATGATGGGATGATTGGTTTCTAAACTTACTTGGTAGCACGCACTCTGGTGCCAAAACTTTCATACACCGTAAACACTGCGGCCTCTCTTCACCATTGACTTCTGTCAACGTAAAACCAAAGTCCAAATAACTGTCCTCATATTTTCGATATTTGCGCTTCTTCGCACTCTGGTGTACCCTCTTTATTTTCACTCTTGCAGTGCTTATTACTGTTTAGTAAAAACTGACCCATTATTAAAAATACATACGAGAAGAAATACTTCAAAAACTTTACTTGACTTAATCACAAAAATATACAGTTGATACAATCTCCGAAAACTAATTCAACACTAAGACCACACAAAACGGACAGCTATTTATATACGGACACAAAGTATCGAGAAACTACTATAACAATCAAGAAACTTAATTATTGTAGAGAGCCATCTAGTAACCATTTGTAGAGGCTTCTGCAAACAGTTATTACTAAGTGAGTTACTGGTTTCCACCAGGTCCTCCAGATGTCGCACCCTATCACATTGAATTGAAAATGGAAATAAAATTATCAAAATTTTGTAATATTTTGTGGCACCCCTGTGAGGGAGCCGCAGTGCACACTTTGCGAACCACTGCACTAATCGATACACTGTAAATGACTCATGCATGCGCAATTGACTGCTACAGCTGTGTGATGTCATGTTGGCCTTGCAGTGCATCATAGAGGGGGGAGGGGGGGGTAGGGGTTGGACGGGACGGGACGGGGACTGAGGGGAAAAACAAAGTTCAACTAAGCATGTTGCACAGCAGATTTTCAGAGAAATGCTGGGCAAAGGAGCTCACTATTAAACCCCCCAAAAAAACAAATTTCGCCAATCAACACTAATTTTGACTTTGTTTGTTCAGAAATATTAAGACCCGTGAATGGAAATGGTCCCTGAATCTACTGGTGTGAATGTTCTTAGACCATATTCTAGAAGAGAGCCATAAGAAAACAGGACTGTGCAGGCTGGACGAGGTCTTATTTAATGCCTTTCTAAGTATATACTATACGTCCTGAGCAGAACTGTGCATCATACCAAAGTGTTATTGCTGGCCTCGTGCACGCTGATGTACACTTCCAGCAGGATGAAATGCCGTGTCACAAAGCGTGCCTCATTTCAAACTGGTTCCATGGAACTGACTGTGTTTACTTTACTCCAGTGGTCTGCATAGTCTCCAGGTCCCCAAATCCAGGAGATCACCTTTGGGATAAGGTGGAAAAGGAAGATATACCATAAGTTTGTGGTAAGAAAATCTCAAGGAGCTGTTTGATGCCAGAATTTTCAGGGAATGTTTCCAGCATGTTGTTTAAATTCATTTATCAAAGAATTCAGGCTGGTCTTGAGGAAAGAGAACATTCCTGCTATTCGGTAGGTTAACCTAATGTAGTGGCTACAAAGTGTATAAATAAAATCTGTGGGTGAGGACTACATTACAAAACGGTATACTCTGTGGTGTCTCTGCCAAAAGGCTATTTTTTGTTTTGTGTCATACTTTATGCTTAAAAAATGTGTGTGTTTTTGATGGTGACATAGTAGTTGGTTGCATGCCCATATCTGAAGGAAAAACATGAAAATGCTCATCTGCTGGTTTGGAGGAGTAAGAGAGGCCGATCTGGAGGAGGGACGGTGATTAAAAGAACATGAAGCTGCTGATGTTTGTCAGTGGGCCACAGGATGTGTAATATTTTCCAGAATTGGTCTGGAAATAGGCTGTAGAGTTGAAAGCTTTATGACTGTGTAAGCGTAAAGTCTGCAGTTATAGCAAGGAAGGATAGAGCTACAGTATTTAATAGAGTTGGACACTAATTCCTTATCTGTGCATGAGCAGGGAAGATGGTACTATGGTATTTTTCTTTGAAATGTCCTCTCCTGACACAGAGGTGCAGACATGCAGAAGCTCAGCCTGGATTCATGTGATTTCTACTTCAGCATCTGCCACTTTTCCTTGATGACTTATTTCAGATTTGTGAAGTGTACTTTGTGGAGATTTTATCCTTAACACTTGCAGGACCTGAATAGACCACGATGTGTTCTCTTTTTTCCTGCTAGTCGATGTGTTCACTACCTGCTTGCTTGCTTTGAAATCTGTTCAGGTCAGTTGCTTTCTACTGCAAGCGGCGCTGCCTCCAGCCATTGCTTTTTGGACTCTTCATGAGCGGTATTTTTATGTAGCCTGTCTATTGAGCTGTTTAAGGAATTGGCCCTGTTTGGCCTTTCTGCTGCAAGAACCCAACTTCTCTGTGGAAATGTAAACATTAACCAGCCAGCATACTGGATAATCTTAGCAGGAGGTAATAGTTACGAAGGGAGTGCTTTTATTTAGAGTAAAGATACATGGCTGACTGGTATTCTTCCTCATAACAGAAAACCAATATTTTGAATGTAGTTGCAACTGGGTATGAAAAAGACACTGCCCGTTTGTTTTCTGATAGACGTTCTATGATTAGCTGGCACTCCGTAACAACAATTTAAATTTTATAGACTCTCTCCAACCCTCATTGCAGCCAGTTTCACCCTTTACTGGTTGCTAGGCTGCATTATGGAGTGGGACAAGGGTCTGGTATGTTTTGGACGCAATTATTTGTGAGTGGTGCACTCTTCCAGAGAAGAACAGCAGCTTAAGGAGTTTAAAGATTCCTGAAGATGTGCCTGGTTCAAAAATGTCAGTGCTTGGGCAGCCCCAGCACGTGAAAGAGACTTTCATTTGCATTGTGTTTTGCAAATGAGGAGTTCATTTTTGAATGGTTACTGCAGATTTATATGTTTGTTTAGTGGTACACTTTGAAAAATGACTGGCTCCTAGTCACATTTTCGTTCAGGCATTTTCATCTTTATGCCAAGCTGCAAAGCTCTTGACCGTTTTTTTTTTTTTTGGTTATGTTTGAGTTCCCCATTTTCTGCTTTTCCAGCACAAATAAGTTGAGCCATTTGTGATTGTGTGCAGCATTTTCCTAAATGGGAAATGCTGGGAACGTCATGTCAGCAGTTAAATAACGGAACACTTGGCAGTTGTATTCATGGCCATACATATTTTCATACTACCACAGTCATCTTGTGCTTGGGTCTTTTTTTTCCCCCCCTACCCCCCCATGTCAAGCTCGTCGTCAGAAGTTTTATATTTTGCAGGCAGTGTGCTCACTGCATGGGCCTTGAAATGCTGCATCTTTTTCATTCACTGCTGTTCTCATTATTGGGAAGAGTTATCTTTTGTAATTTAAATCCTTCACTCCGTTTGGTATGTTTGTACTAGGCATCATCAGAATATTGCAAAGTAAAATCATGACAGGATAGGTGTACGACATAAATGCTTTTAATCTTGTTGAAAATGTTCCTTCGAGAGATCGAGAGAGTGTGAGTTAGTGATTATCAGTTTGACACAGTAGACATTGATCCGATCTAAACTCTCCACATTTTAGCTCCTTTTAGTAAGAAAACATTACATACGTCTTACCAATTTGCATTCAATCTTGCATCTGTTTCATCAGACATTTTTCATATCTTCTGTGGTACAGACCTCTGTTTGCTTCTCTTCTTGTCTGTTCTGAGAAATCAACTTCAGTGGGGTGTGGGGAACAGCCTGGACACAGACAGGTAGACATCGTTGGTTTAAACCCACACACATTTATTTACAATATTTACAGTGAAAACACAGCACACAACCTAATACTCCCCCAAAGTCCAGACCTTCTTCCTCAGTGCCTTTCCTCAGGTCCACCTCCACTCCTTTCCTCTGAGCTCTGTCCTTCTACTCTCCGACTCCAGCCATTGAATGGAGGGAGGCGGCCCCTCTTATACTCACCCGGACGTGCTCCAGGTGCCTCCCAGTAAGCGACTGCTGGCACTCCCTGGTGTGGCGGAAGTGCCGGCTGTGCACATGGAAGCACTCCGTGTGTCCCTGGTTTTCTTCCCTCCAGCACTTCCAGGTGTGGCGGAAGTGCTGAGGGTCAGGGCTTCTCAGGCATCTGGGCACCCCCTGGCGGTGAACACGGGCCCCTATAGGGTTGAGCTTCTAAGCTCTGTTCCCGTGGTCCCCAAAGCCACCAGGGCTTCGCTCCCTCGTGGTCTGGAGGAGGCATAAGCCCTCCTCCGGTCCTTCTGGGCATCCCGGCTGGGTACCACCCCCAGCTGCTTGCCACAGTGGCAAAGGAGGGTGAGTTCACCATGCAAGTGTCATTCAAGCTGGAAGTAACATCTTTACAGGTACTGTAAGTCAACTACTTTTATGCCAGCTTGAACAGAACCTTGCATTAGTTTGCAGAATGTACTGACATAGTCCAGGTAAGCCCATCTGTAGCGGTCTGGTGCCGCCAAGATTCACACTGTCGAGAAGACAGTGATTTATTTATTTTCATGGTGGAGATTCCAGGGACGCACCCAGGCTTGGCCTGACCTGCACGCACTCACAAACGGAGACAAAAACAAAGTAAACCAGTAATCAAAAAACAATTAAAGAATGTAAGGAAAACAAATGAAATAAATGAAAACCGCAATACCACCTAGTACTGGGCAGTATGACCAAAATTCTATATCGCAGTATTTTTCAAAATTATACCGGTTTCACGGTATTCAACGGTATTTTTTTTCCAATGCGTGAGTGGATGTTAACCACATTTTCCACTGCAGTTACTGCAGTTAACTGGCTAAGAATAACCTATTCCACCATCGTGAGATTAGTACATTGTACAAAAAAACATTTTAATGTGCACACACGTATTAATACAGGTTTGCATGGCCCCATAAAGTGATAGTTTTCAAGGGGTGACACTAATGAAGAGAAGGAATCACATTGCATGACAGTTGCAGTCAAAATATAGAACCTTTTTTATTGAACAAATTTTGCAAACAACTTAAATTAAAATTTTGACAACATATTTTCAACCATCCAAAGAGGCATTTAGACTTAGTCAAATATCCAGAGGTGCTTGTCAAAAGTTGTATTGCACTGAACTTGTCTTAGAAAAGGAATAAATACTCAATATTTTTTGTATACCAACTACACTTTCTGTTTATGTTAACAATCTCAGTCCACTGACACGTTAGCTATATGGATTGTAATGGCGTTGGTTATCTCGATCCACCGCTTGCTTTTTTTGTCGTAGGCAGTACCTCTAGCAAACGCACCTACAAGTGACGTCTGACTCGAGAGTCCTCTAGCTTTTTCAGTTTTACCTGAGGATGTGAAGGGTGCCAATCTTGGTTCCATACATTCATGATACTCTAAAGCATGTTTGTGGCTAAGGTGGTGCAGCACATTGCTCGTGTTACCGCCTCCGGCAACAACTTTAGCTCAACAGCATTTGAGGTAAATTAGTTGTTTGGTCCACATCCGGCCTTTTAAAACCAAAGTATCTCCAGACAACAGACACAGCTCCTTTTTTTGGAAAAAATTCTTCTGTGTCATCATGTTCAACTTTATCGTCTGCTGTAGGTTCTAGTTTCAGAATGTTCTTTGTGCATTTTCACCACTCAATACCTCCACTAAGGCATGTACTCCGTTGCATGCATATTTAGCGGTGTAGCAGTGAAAAAGGTGCCCCCTTAAACAGTTTCCCGCTCCGCCACGTTCCAAACGTTGTTTAGGCTATTTAAACCGGTGTTGCAGTATGATAAAAATTCATTTCATAATAAAAATAAAAAACGGTATTCAGTATGAACCGGTATACCTCCCAGCACTAATACCACCCCTGTTCTTCTTCCTGCGACTATACATTAAATACACAAAACACAAACAAAACACACACAGCAAAGTCCATGAAAAACGGCAACGGATGAAATGTAATGATGAAGATAGATAGTCCAGAGATCTGCACGTTGAATGGGAATGTAAAGATAGTCTTACTGGTAGTTTCTGAAATGGTGAAGATGGGTGGACGGGTTCAGGAGCACTCCTATCCTTGCAGGATGGCCATGAATCCACTTACAGTCCTCATGTCCACAGGCAGACGGCAGACAATCCAACCCCAACCACGAAATGATCCAGGACAAGCGAATAAGTACAGGTAACCCAACAGAAGGCAGACAGACAGGAACTTGAAACACAAATTACAGAAACCCTCTTTTCCTTTGGTCACAGGCCCCCTGTTTAAAAGATGTGCTGACCTCCTTTGACCCCAACAGCCTCTGCACCCTCAGCAGAAGACCAATCGGATCCACTGCATGGACTGCTGGGAGTTGCAGTTTCATTTTCAAGTAGCACCGCTACATATCTATACTTGTGTGGCAGACAGGACATGAAACATCAGTTTTTCGAATGGATTTACTTGTATTGCACCGAGAAAGAGGCTGAGGTTTTTAGAAAGAACACCATGTGTGTTGTGTACTAGTTGTCTATTATTAAAGCAATTTTCTAGGGAATAAATTGTCAGTTAGTCATTCTCCAACCTGCTATATCTTAACACAGAGTTCACAGGGTTCTGCTGGAGCCAATCCCAGCCAGCACTGGGCGCAAGGCAGGAACAAATCCCTGGGCAGGGCACCAGCCCACCGCAGGGCGCACACACACACCAAGCACACACTAGGGATTGTGTAATTGAATTATCAGCAACTCATATTCTCAGGGCAACCTTCTGCTGTCCATCCCAGTGGCCTTAATGACTAAAATGTAAATGTACACAATGTCATAGGCATGCCAGTTTGTGGTTTACTCTCCTGTGAATTTATAGCCGGTACAATGTTTTAAACAGAAGGTAATGTTTTGCAGATTGTGAGTTGGATCATCTTACCAGTGCCCTGCATAAATCATAGGTAGACAGATAGATAATACTTTATTTGTCCCCAGGGGGAAATGTAGGTTTTTAGAGAAGCTCTTTAAATAAATATACACACACACTTTGGTCTGAACACACACCAAAATGATTATAAAGCAAGAAAATTATAAAGGAAAATTCTGATTTGGCTGTCACAGTCACAATGAGGAATTATGCAAATGTATTGTTGTTGGTATAAAGGAGCTCCAGTCGCATTTCTTCACACACTTCTGCTGAATAATTTGTTGGCTGAAATTTCTCAGTATTGGTACATTAGAGAGAGGATGTGCAACATTGTTCATAATGACACTCACTTTTGTTTTAACTTTCCTTTTCTACTCCCTCCTGGGGGTCCATGATGCATCGTATAACTGAGCTTACCCTTTTAAATTAGCTTGTTGATTCAGTGCACTTCTCTTGAAGTGATGTTACCGGCATAGAAAATCGCACTGGCCATCACATATAGAGGGTGTCACTTTGCACATTAAGGGAACGTAATCTCCTAAGGTTAAAGAGTCTTCTCTGCCCTTTATGCTATACTACTTCTGTGTTATGAGACCAATCCAACATGTCTCTGATGTGGACCCTCAAGTTCTTGTAGGAGTGGACCACCTCTATAGTCCACCCCTCAGATAGTGACATGAAGACTCTTTGGTGTTGTGAAAGTCAGTAAGAATTTCCTTGGTTTTGCTGATGGTGAGATAAAGACAATTCTCTTCGCACCAAGAAAAAAATTTCTCCACCACAGGTTCATCCCACCTGCATATCTCTGAGTTTACCCCTTAACAATGATGGCAGGATGGTATTGAAGCCACTGAGAAATCACATACAGTGGACCCTTGACTTACAAACTCAATTCGTTCACGAGGGCTGGTTGTAACTCAAGTTGGTTGTAAGTCAAGACTGTTTTTCCCGTAAGAAATAATGGAAATGCCCTTAATGTGTTCCGAACCTCCCACAGCAACACTTACTTAACTTTTTTTTAATAAAAAAGGGTTGTATAATGTGCATAATTTACCAAAAACACCAATAAATTTTCATAATGTACTAACCAAAAAGTTATAAAAAGAAACTAGAAACAACAATTTCATACTGTACTTACCATTTAAGTTGACATCTTTGGCTTGCAGGAAGGAAGGAGGAGGAGAATGAAATGGAAGGTGGTTATTGTTTGGAAGGAGTTTCCTTATACAAATCTTTTCTTTGTATAATTGTCGAGATGGTGGATTTCGACATGCTGTACATATTAGCGAGATTGGTCACATGAACGCCACTCTCATATTTCCACACAATTTCATTCTTCGTTTTGATTGTGATCGCTTTCTTTACCTTCATTACCTTCGCTTCCTTCCTTAGCAATTATCGAAATAAATTATATAAATCACTGCACTGACCGAAATTACGTCCACAAACACATGTATCTGGGCTCCGACTGACGCTTACTAACGCTCTCGGCTGTTTGTTTACAATCGCACAAGCGGATACACGTGACCGCATTCGGGTTGTAACACAAGATGTTGGTCGTAATTCAAAACAAAAATTTTGGTTGTAAAGCAAGTTGTTCGCATGTCAGGCCGTTGTATATCAAGGGTCGACTGTATATAGATATAGATATAGATAGATAGAGATATAAAATATCCCAGTGCTACCAGCTCTGGCCAGGTGAGAATAAGCCTTGTGGAGCAGACAGATACTTGCATCCTCTGTAAAAATATAACCAGCAGTACTTCCATAATATTGTATTAGACATTGTCTTAAATGATAAGTTTAGTATTTTTCTACTCAAAATCATGGGATATTGTAGTTTGCCTCATGAAATTACATTCACTACAGTGAAGCATATTTTGCCAAAAAAGCCTACTCTTGCATTTCATGGATACCAGGGACCCATTGCCAATAAAACTTTAAAACTTACAGAATATGTTCATTTTTCAAGCCAAACGTTTATCGAGTATTTATCCGCATCTTGATATTATTACACATACACACATTGTAAAGCAGTGTATCCGTGTTGTTTTAAGAAGTAAAAAAAGCAAAACATTGTGAAATTTACATATTTTAAAAGGGAACTTGGCTGTGTGTTTCACTTCACCACTTGTCACACCGTTCACACGCCACTTTTGAGGGTCAGCGGTGTGGATTCCCTTTGGAAAGTCCTCACTGAACACCATTATTGATGTTGAATGTTGATGCCCAGATGGAAATTGCTGTCTTTGTTCTATAAACATTGAGGGAATAATAATTGCAAAAAGTTACATTTAATGATTGCTTATATTCTTTCACTATATGGAAACTTATTTCATTATTTTGCAAAGATATCGCTTGCTACTGCTGGATTGATAGTGCACATGTGTGCAATGGAGGATAAGAGGTACAGTATATTACGTGACCGAGAATACTGAGCACGTCTATGGAATGCAATGAAGTGACAAGAAGTAAAAAGACATTATAGGTATCTGTCTATCCATCTTCCTATCCTGGTTTATCTACGGAAGTGTCACCGGGCAGCTGGAGCCTGTCCTAGTGTGGATTCAGCGCAAGACTGGAACAGTCCCTGAACAGGGTGCCAGTCCATCACAAGGCGAACACACACACACAAACACACACTAGGGCCATTTTAGCAATGGCAGTTCACTGATGTTTTTTCAGGTTAAAGTTTAGTAAGTTTATAGTAGCAACTCTGCCTCACGTTACCAGGGTCTGCATGGAGTCTGCATGTTCTGCATATACAGTATATCTTAAAATATTTTTTTTTTAATTTGGCTTATTTTGTATTTTTTAGTGACCTATGGGATGGTGAGTTCAAATATGTACTATTACACAAAGGCTATGTCTCAGCTTTTCCTGGATGCTCCACTGTCACCAGTAGAAAAGACCACTTTCAAAACACTTGGTAATATGGAAGACTTCTGGAAGGTAAAGAGCTTCTTTGACTTAGTTTGGGGTGGGTGGGGAAAGCTGTGTGACAGATTTCAGGACATGAGCTATTCAGAAAGCACTTAATATATGTATATGATAGTTTTACCAAACTCAAGAAACTCTTACTCATGTATGTCTAACCCTCATTTTCTCTTAAGATCAACTTAAAGTCTTGTTTTCAGCAGCAGTGCATAGTCTTTGGTGTGGTATGGCATGGCTCCAGTGTAACTGGTACCTTGTAAAAGCTAATATTCACACAGGTAGCACAGTGCTGCTTTTGCAGTAAGGAGGTTGTGGGTTTGTTTCCCGGGTCCAACCTGCGTGGAGAGCACTTTGGGTAGTGAGAAATGCTCTACATAAATGTAAGAAATTATTTATTACTAGACCTTAAGCCCGTTACAATAACGGGCACTAGAACAGTAGTGCATAAACATTAGTAGGAACAGTCTTGCAAGAAGCCTAAAGTAAAATAATAATAAAAATAAAATAGAAACGTATATGACAATACAGCGAGTATAATTAATATTACATTTATCCTCTCCTGTGTGGCTGTTGATTGATGTGTTGTGTCTGTTTGAAGATCTCCTATCCTGCCTTTCTTTATTTTAGCTTGCTGTGGCGTCTCTCCAGCAAGTACTGCGCAGTTCCCCAGCAAGTATTTTAATCTGTGCTGTCGTGCAGCTGATTATTGTATGTGTGGCGTCTCCCCAGCAACAGATTTTATGTGGGCGAAAATAAATCTACTTTTAAAAGTCATCCTATTGTAATATCATGAAAATTCGTATATTTAGGAAAACCCCTTCAACGACTGACACTTTACACTTTACCGGGCCAAGCTTCTTAATCACAAATCTGACATCCTCAGAGTGAACACTTGCACAACAACAAACGCTAATCATACCTCTTTGGGGAAGCTGGTCTCCGCGTCTCAGTACCTGATTGGATTTTTCGTGCCTTATGTTTTAGGTGTTACCTCATTTACCGAAATCCGATTGGATCGGCCGTGCGATATTTTATAGGTCCTGCCCTCTCTGTCTTGTGTGAAGCGTCAGGCGGCCTTTGAAGCATCTGCTAGAGGCCGGTGACTCTACCACTCATTCCGCCCTTCCCTGTACTTCCGCCTTGTCCGTAATATGCGTTTAATTTTCTGTCACAACAGTGGGCAATCAGCAGAGTCTCCCCAGGAACTGATGTAATGTGTGGCGTGCAGCTGGTAATCCAGGCTGTGGCATCTCTCCAGCAAGTACTGTTCATTTCCCCAGCAAGTATTTTGATCTTTGCTGGCATGCAGCTGATTATTGTATGTGTGGCGTCTCCCCAGCAACAGATTTTATGTGCGCGGCCACGAGTACCCAATCGGCACTCTCCCCAGCAATGATGTCCTTTATTAAAGAGTGTCCAGCGCATGTGCACTTCACCAGAAGACACACACACACGGACACATGGACGCACACAGGGATTTTATTAAAGAAGATCATTATCTGCATGGACAGGCGCACAGTCCAGTCCCATCCCACCCCCCAGAAATGACTATCTATCTGCCACAGCCGTCTCTTACGTGGGTGTCCCCTTGGCCTTATCCAGCCATTTGGGTCCTCAGAAATGAGGATCATGTAAGCCAGATCACCCTCGGGGAATCGCACCACGTGGCTGTAGTGCCATAACTGACGCTCCCTCACAATGCAGGTAGTGTGCCTCATTTGGGACTTTGTGAGCAACACAAAGTCAAACCAGCAGTACCCAAGGATTCTCCAAAAAGACACAGTAACGAAGGAGTCCAGTCTTCATCTCAGGTCCCTGGATAGCGTCTGTGTTTCTCAACTATATAGTAAAACAGGAAACATCCATCCATCCATTTTCCAACCTGCTGAATCCGAACACAGGGTCACGGGGGTCTGTTGGAGCCAATCCCAGCCAACACAGGGCACAAGGCAGGAGCCAATCCTGGGCAGGGTGCCAACCCATCGCAGGACACACACAAACACACCCACACACCAAGCACACACTAAGGCCAATTTAGAATCGCCAATCCACCTAACCTGCATGTCTTTAGACTGTGGGAGGAAACCGGAGCGCCCGGAGGAAACCCACGCAGACACGGGGAGAACATGTAAACTCCACGCAGGGAGGACCTGGGAAGTGAACCCAGGTCCCCAGTTCTCCGAACTGCAAGGCAGCAGCGCTACCCACTGCGCCACTGTGCCGCCCAAGACAGGAAACACTAGAACTCAAAAGACTTGGACCTTCGTCATTTTGCAGAGATATCAGGAGCACCACACACCCCTTTCCAGCGACCTCATGACCCCCCATGCTCTCCCAATCTGTCTACTGACTTCATAGGAAGAGTCAACAGAGACATGAATGTCACGGCTGAGGTCAGTAAACCTCTCAACGAGGTTGACACACTCTCCGTAGACAGAGACAATGCTGATGGCTGTGCCCATGAGGTCATTAAAGACCTGGATCTTGGTTTCTATGCACGACACTCACAAGCCCAGACACTCTGACTTCTCACTCAGTCTCTCAAGTGCCTCCATTGACTCTGTGAAGATCACAGCATCGTCAGCAAAGTCAAGACAAGTGAGTCTTTCTTCACCAACAGATGCCTCAAAGCCACTGGACACCATGACCCTGACCCTGCCCAACACCTAGTCTATGCAAGTACTGAACAGTGGGCAAGCAAGAACACACCCCTGAAGAACCCCAGAATCAACTAGGAAAAACGCAGAGGTTCTGCCTCCACTCTGCACAGCACTCACAGTACCAGTGTACAGGCCGGCCATGACATCCAGCAACTTTGAACAGATCCTGCAAGGTCTCAGGATGTCCAACAGGACAGCTCAATCAACTGAGTCAAATGCATTATGAAAAATCAACAAAGGCTGCCAAGAAACTAAACTGATATTCACATTTGCGCTCCATGAGAACCCTCAGTGCCAGGATGCGGTCAATGGTAGACTTCTTGGGTATAAAACCAGACTGTTCCAGTTGCTGGTAGGTGAGCAAGTGATCACTGATCCTATTGAGGATGACCCTAGCAAGGACCTTACCCAGCACCAGGAGCAGTGTTATCCCCCTGTAGTTGCCGCAATCCAGGCGATCACTCTCCCATTTACAGATAGGGATGACAAGTCCTGTTTTCCAGTCAGTTGGGATGACATCCGTCTCCCAAATGGAAGCAAAGATTGCTTGCAATGCCAGGAGGACAGCCTGACCACCAGCCTGGAGAAGTTCACCCCTGATACCACAGATCCCTGCAGCCTTCCCTACCCTCAGCTGGTTCACCACCTGTGCCATCTTAGTGAGCCTGGGGGGTTCACAGCTAATTGGAGGATCAGCCTCAAAAACCGTGGACTCGGAGATATCCAACGTCCTGACCGGATGATCAGCTTTAAACAGCTGCTCAAAGCAGCCAGCCCAGCGGGTCACAACTGCAGTGTCATCCGTAAGGACTGTTCCATCAGCTGCCCTGACTGTGACAAATAAATAAAATCTTGAATGTTAGTAACCGATTGCTGATTAGCACATTCCATTATATCTCTTGTATTTTTTACTAGCCAGAATACCTGGTATTGCCCAGGTTACTAATGCAAGTGTCCTGTCATCTCCACTACATCTCTATCAATGTGTCACCTTTCATGATTTGAGAATTTGTTCTTTTTGCGTCTGACTGGATTTCAATTTGCAGCAACTCCTTGCTGGGCTGGAACCATGAGTGCTGCTTCTTTTTTGTATTTCCTAAATGACTGGGTTTTCATAAATGCATGTGTAATCCTACATTAAATAAACTGGATGGCTTGTTGAGTAACGGAGTCATTGATACAGCGTGTAAGCTGGGCAGAACTACCAGTGTTTGTGGTGTTCCCTGTATTCATGATGAAACTTTTGAAACTCCATAAACTGTTTATGTTGAGTTAACTGTGATATACTTTCAGAATTTTATGAGCATCAGCAAATCCGTTTTGTAGTAATGTGTGGTTTTTGTTGTGTTGGCCTCCTATTATGGCTCCCCATTGAAATTCTTGAAACTCCATGAAGCCATATATTTTAAATTGCATGAACAATAAAGTAAATGAAAAAAATTATGAAAGTAGACATTTTTAAGTGACATGTGATTTTTATGTTGATACCCCACTACAAACCCCAGCCATTGTTTCCACTGAATCACTAACGTGGAGTGTAGCCTTCACTATAAGTAGGGCTAAACCTAAATCTATACTTTTTAAGATGTATCCGCAGTAATATGAATGGACCGTTTCATGACCTGCGATTCATTAAAAACCACCCTTACCACTATAAAATGCCATGTAGCCTGGACTTTTAAGTTGGTAAGCTTTGTTATATTCAGAAAAATTTCATTAAGAGCGACGTTTTGGAATTATGCAGAGTTATTGGGTTGCCTCCATTACAAACTCCTACCCAATTAAGTTTTGGAAATGCCATGTAAGTCCATATTTTAAGTTGCACCAATGGCAACCTATGTGCAATTTTTTTGTGAAAGGTTTTGACATTTTTGCATGATTGGCAAACAGACAAGATGTGATCTGAGGGTTGAAATGAGATCCTTAGTGTGGAAAACCGATAAATGGCACCAAACAATGCCGAAACTTCAAAAGACAGAGGGTATTATTATTTAATTTATATAGATAGTAATTGTCACACAAGATTAGTTTTGCAAAACAATCAATTTATTATTATTATTAATATAAACAAGATTTTGTGCTGTTTTTGTTCCAGTTTGCTGAGGGCCCATTTTTAAATGGCCTTTACTGGGATGTGTGGTATAATAACAAAACAATGTCTGAGAACCAAAGTTTCATCTACTATGAAAACCTGCTGCTTGGAGTGCCTCGGCTACGCCAACTGAAGGTCAACAATCAGTCGTGCTTAGTCATTGAAGATCTGAGGGATGAAATCCCAGATTGTTATGGTGTATATTCAGTTGCCAGTGAAGACACGTCTCCTTTCGGACTTGGAAAAGGAACTGCGTATGTATAAAGTATTTATTTGCAGTTGCTTTGGGATGTTGGGAGTGCCAGAAGTCAATAAGTCAGAGGTGGTTCTCAGATTTACTGTATTGATTCTTACTTAATTTTGCAGTGCAGATTAATGCCCTTGTCACAGGTTTTGTTGCACCTCTCCTGTGTGCCTCATTTAAGTATTGATCTTTGTCAAGTGTATTCTTCTCTTTTCGTTTTCTACATGCTTCTAAATGTAAGACACCAACTGAAGAATCCCCTTTTTAATTCCTGATTCTAAAATTGATTTTTTGCATTTTGATTTTGTTCTTCATGTATTATAATTACAGTTATTTCTTAGCAGTTAGCAGGAACGCTGTAGTAGAACTGTCATTTGCTGTTGTAATATAAAAACATAGAACTGTACCTTAAAGTTAAATCGTTCCTTTTAGTGGAAGATTTCCGAAGCACTAAGTGCTAAAAGGCAGGGCTTTCATTCCAGTGCAGCTTTTATTATTAAATGGGCGTCTTCCATTAGCTTTTCTTTTTATTTGTTGATTTACTTTCTTTAATATTTTACTTCCTTAAACAATAGTTCTTAGAATTCAGGCATTTTGTGCATTTGACAGAGGCTGCTCTTCCTTTTCCATTTGCCTTTTCTTCATCAGCTGCAGTGTATTTTGAAGCAAATGTGAAAGCAAATTTTAAAGCAGTTTCAGATATACAAGTACTTGATTCCTTCTGTGATATTTGTTACCTGACAGCTGGACGTACACTGCAGAAAAGAACCTGAATGGAAGTAGCTCATGGGGCCTGATGGCAAAGTACAGCGGAGGGGGATACTACCTTGATCTGTCACGCACTCGGGAGGAGTCTGCCGCACAGATACGCACTCTCAAGGAAAACCTGTGGTTGGATAGAGGAACTAGAGTGCTTTTCATTGATTTTTCAGTGTACAATGCCAATATCAACCTCTTCTGTGTTGTCAGGTACAGTATAGCAGAAATTAGATCAATACATTTTTTATATAAATATAGGATTTTAATTTTTTTTAAATTAAATTTCTAATGCATACACTTATATATAATGTTTATCATTATCTTTTTTCAGGCTGCTGGTGGAGTTCCCAGCCACAGGCGGGACTGTTACTTCGTGGCAATTTCAGACAGTTAAACTGATTCGCTACGTATCCAACTTTGATTACTTTCTAGCTGCCTGTGAAATCACCTTCTGTCTCTTTATCATTTACTATGTAGTGGAGGAGATCCTCGAAATTCATATTCACAGACTCTACTATTTCCGGAGCCTTTGGAACTGCCTTGATGTGGTCATCGTTGTGGTGAGTGAGCCTTGCAAACGTAATTTCCAAAAAAAATTGAACTACATAGCACCTCATTGCAGTGTTACTTTTAATGTGTTTGACAGTCTGGCCTATACTGTTTTCAAAGACTACAATAATAATTTTTAGACAAGGAATTGTAAATGTATACATCTAACACAATTAGAAGGCAGGCTCTATTTTAGGCACAGAGCTGGACAGTTTGACATCTGTGGCAGAGCGACGGGCGGTGAGCAGGCTCCTGTCAATCATATAGAATCCACTGAACAGTATCATCTCCAGACAGAGGAGCAGCTTCAGCGACAGACTGCTGTCACCGTCCTGCTCCACTGACAGAGTGAGGAGATCGTTTCTCCCCCACACTATGCGACTCTATCTATCTAGCTAGCTAGCAAGCAAGCAAGCGGCCTCCATTGCAGTTGTCAATGCTCTCAGCTATCTGTAAAAATGTCTTTTTAATACTGTCATATCCACTGACCTTCAAGGTTTTCCCAAATAACAGCATCAGTTCCTAGGAAACTTCCCATTTGTAGAGCTAAATCAGGTGAACCACACGTCACCATTCTTTGATATATTGTAGATATGCAATACAATAGGGCGTGTTTATGCTCCAGTATCTCACAATTTCTCAGACTGGAATATGTTTTCTTGCACAATATCTATCACTTCTTACAAGGCGGTGGTGTTCTTAACCTCCTTGATGTTGACTCAAGTGGGACTCGGACTCGGAATGCCATACCATCATGGTTAGACCCAAGTCAGGCTTGGGTGACGTGTGATAATACACTTTATAGTGTTAAGCCTGAATAACTCTCAGGACAGCGTTCTGCTGGCATCTGCTGGATGAAATAACATAATGCTGCGAAAAATCTTGAATATTTCTATGCCTTCTGCCATTTTATGGTACTGCAAAGATAACTCCTCAGTGTTCAGTGTGGGGGGGATTGAGGAGCCACAATGGTAAATGTAAAACCATAAATGGAGTTAATAATCAGACCCATTGCTTGAATCAAGTAGTAGTGATGATAATGTGAATTGGTCATCAGACATTGGCACGGATGGTAAAGCTGATGCCTACAGCACTGTACAACCAAACCACCATGATATGCACGGTGAATTTGGTTGCATGAATTTCACCGTGGTCTGATAGTGTTGAAGCAGATTAGGCAGCACGAGCACCCTAAGAAGGCACTTGGAGTCTCAGGACAGGCAGCAGAATCAGGCTTTATTACATGATGCATACACGGTCCCAGTTCAGATGTCTTGAGACCCGAGCATTCCGCGAGCTTCAAATTTATTACAATTCTTACCACAAAATATCCCCTCTTCACACAATTTCTCATCATCTGCTCTACAGAGTTTCTAATAATAATGATCTCGATCAGCACATTTTCTCATAACAATCAGCAGGTGTTGCAGACGTTCTCATAACTATATCCTGCCATCATAACCTTTCTGAAAACAATTTACCCTTCACTATCTGTTTCTTCATTAAAATCCCTTTGGCTGAAAAGGGAACTTCGCCACCTGGAGGTGAGCGTCGCTGTTAAAGATTGAGGGCCTTTGGTTAATTAGTTCTCATCATTACTTTGGACTCAGCAGAACCCACCTGTGGAAACTGGACTGCTTAATTAATAATTCAATTAATGTTTACTTGTTGCACTAGCATCTCTTAAGGCTGACATAATAGACAGCCGTGCCAGATAGGTGGCAGCACGCAGCTTCACTGGTAAGAGCTAAACTGCAGACAGCTTGGCATGATGCCTCTTGACTACTTTAAATAAGTACAGGTCCTTAACATTTAATTCTTACATAGTTTAAAACTGGTTTAATATACTCTTCTGTAACTTTATTATTTTTATTCATCAAGAGGCCCAAACATATAAACTTAAATGCACCTTTAACCTATATGTATACATGCTAATATGAAAGCTTGCCTATAGTGTTCCCATAATTAAGCCTTGACTGTTTAGAGAAACTTGTTTAATCCTTTATATCAGGCAGAAGAGCCAGCATCTGTGTTCCTAAAACAAAATCGAGCTGCTTGTTAGCTCACCTCCTTCAAAGAACACAGCGTCCTCGATTCACAGAAATTCAAAACAAAGCAAGTTAAAGAACAGGCAGGCCGCTCTTCTGTGCTAAAATCAATTTTCTTAATGAACTCCTTCATGGTCTTAAGACTAATTGTAACCCTTACTATTTTAACGTGCACCAGGGTATAATACCCAAGGAGGCTAAGCACGTGTACTTTTTCTCTTTTCTCTATACTCGTCTATATTATAAATTCACATATGACAGCATATAAACAAACTCTCTTTTTGTGCCTTAATTGGGATAAGATTTATGAAATGGATTAAAAGATGATTTTGGAAGTATGGAGATGTGGAGGGCATTGCTGATTCACATATGATTTTAAAAGTGTAATTGTTTGGAATTCGTACCTTTCTGCTAGTTTGCCTATTTATAAAGCATCAAAGATTTACTCATTAGGGACTACTCACATATTTTTAATACTGATTGGCCCTTTTTCAACATTTTTCACTATCAGAACTCCTCAGACTAACTGCTGGTCATGCTCAGTGGCTCTAAACTATACTTATGGGCTTCTGGCCAGTGACTTCTTCAGCATTGTCATTTTTCCTGTTACTTTCTCTTTATTCTAGAGTAGGTCAGATGTGCTGTACATATTAGATTTTACAAAAAAGCCCATTTATTATAGAAGTTGTTTATATAAAATAATATAGCATTTTTTACTTGTAATCTTGTTGAATTGTAAATGTAATTTATTTGCTCCATCAGCTCTCCATAGTTGCTGCTATTATTAACATCTATCGGACTGCGACAGTGAATGCTGTACTGAAGAATTTGCTGGAAAACCAAGTGTCCTTTCCAGACTTTGAGCCATTGGCCTCATGTCAGATTCAGTTGAACAACATGGTGGCAGTGATTGTTTTCTTCGCCTGGATTAAGGTACTCCTTTGCTTCAAGTTAAGCCTTATTTCTGTGTGGTGGTGGTGTGTCCAAGTTTTTTCTTTTGGAACATATAACATTACGGAATATTTTTTCATAACTGCGGTGTTCTACTGTATGCCCCAGACAGTTGCTTTACCAAGAGAAGCTGCTTTACCTAATGTCATAAAAAACCCAAAGTGTTCCCTGTCATTTGTACAGTGTAGTGCTTATTGCACTCTTGCCACATGTGTATTACCAGACACCCGAGTCTCTCAGCAGCTGCAGCCTTTACACTTACAAGTGTTGTGAATTAAATGTTCGAAAGCCACCCTGCAAAAAGTTCTGTCTTAGAATTGTGACTTGTAATTAGGACCAGCATTTTATTTTCTTTTATGCCATGTGTATTATATGTGAAGATTTTATGTACGTATTTTATTCGTTTAAAAATTCATTTTACTTTTCTATGGCTGCTTAAGAAATACGCCTAATGAACAGGTAATACAGTTTAATTGTAAAAATACCACTTTAATTTAAAACACAAGGCTTCTACATGGCTGGTTAAGTAGGAGCTTAGTGTAAAAAAAAAATGAAAAAATGAAGATGAAGAAAACAAGAAGTATCAGATTCGGCAAGTTCTAGTAACATGAAATCGGTGATTGGTGTCAGCCCTAAAAAATCCTGAATGTGCTTCTGACTAAAGCTTACTTGAGAGCAAATGGACACGTCTAGTGCGAGTGGTTTGTGTGGATCGTGTTCAAAAAAGGAAGTCAGCAAAAACAAAGTTGACGTCAGTCGGGCTTTGATGGTTGAGCAAAGTGATGAGAACACCAGCAGGCTTCTGCGGGCAAATGATTTTAAGGCAGTTGTCTGTACTAATCAGCCAGAAAAAAAACATTTAAATGGTCTTGACGACTTAATACTGATTTTCTTTACTCCCCCCATTCATTTACAGCTTTTTAAATTCATCAACTTCAACAAGACAATGAGCCAACTCTCATCCACCATGTCTCGCTGTGCCAAGGATATCTTTGGTTTTGCCATCATGTTTTTTATCATATTCCTGGCTTATGCACAGCTTGCTTACCTCGTGTTTGGCACTCAGGTTGATGACTTCCGAACTTTTCACAGCTGCATGTAAGTCTAAAATTAGTAAATATGCAAAGCTAAATACTCCATCGTGCAGATTAGTTTCTGTTTGATAGTAATTATTTATAATATGAATTGCTTTTTGTTTTATCTTTTTAACTTGTGAATCTTAATCTTAATGTAGCAAGGCTGACCAGCACAACATTTATCAGATGCATTTTATTAACTAAAATTTGTGCACAATTTATTGCTTAGGGCATTGGTCTTCTGCAAAAAGCAGGTCTTCTTCTGGCTCACTTTGCATCACAGTCTCATTTTGCTACTGGTTAAGAAAAACAAAATCAAGAAAAATGCTATTAAATATTTAAAAGCAAGTCATTTAAAATGAGGGTGAAAAACTGTACAAATGATAGCAGTAACAGGCTACTATTTAGGAAAGTGACTGAAACAAAAATCCACAGCCCTGCAAGCAACACTCTCTGTGATTATTTTGTACTCACGAGGAGGTACAAATGACCTTGTACTTGCTATTTACGACGTGTACGACAAGCAGTACCAAGCACTGCATGGCACCAACATTTGAATGAACAGCAAGACCCTTCGTGGTATTAACCCTTTCGGCCCTGAATTTTCTGTTTTCATGAGAAAAATATTTTGTGAGATATTCTACCTTTTGGGTGTCTAGGAAGCTCAAAAATGAAAAAACAAACAAACAAATGATCACTATTATTATACATTAGCTGCCAAATACTTCCAGTACTACTTGTTTCACCTCTCATGTTTCACAGACTGTATGCCAGTCTCTGTAGTCTGCGGTAATAGTAGCATGTCTGGTTCCAATGACTGCAAACATACCTGTGCTTTACAAAAAAAATGGCTGCATAAACATGTACTAGTAATAGGATGTCAGGGCCAAAAGGGTTAAGTGCTACGAACCACCCACACACTTTGACTGCACTACCAAAAAGGTGATGGCTGGGTTCACTGGTAAGGGGCACCTCAAAACTGCAGCACGGGAGGAGTGAGTGGCATGATAACAGCTACTGTGCAGCACCCTGAAAAAAGGTGCGTGGCTTTTCACCCGCATAGCTTAGAGGGAACATAACCTGCAAGACCTCTGAGAGCCTGACATCAGTGTTATCGAGGGTGGTGTTTGTTTGTAGTTGGATGAACGTACTCAGATGGGTACCATAATTAAAGTAATCTGCTGAACCCCTCCCTCCAATGGAAGTTTTACTCTGGGATACCCAGATCCTGCCCCTGAAAGACCATAACGGTGTCTCTTTTGAGTGACAACCAACATTTGAACCATACATAAGGCTGACCAATTAGGCCTCAGAAAATGAATGATTTGGCCACTGTGAAACTAGGGAATGCATCCGGACGGGTTTATCCATTCCCGGGAATTTGAGAATCCCGCATGTCATTCACGGGAATCCTGGGCTCCCGGGGATGACGCAGTGTACGGGCATCTCACATGTGAAAGGTTTTAGAACGACCGACACTTATTTTTAATAAAACTACTGCAATATGTTGACACCAATAAAAGACTAACCTTATCTACAAGCAGTTCATGCTGTCATATAAGTACATGTATCTAGTTAGTTACGGTAATAAGAGCGTAGAAAGCACAACGTGTCCAGCGTGTGGTTGTCCAGGCGAGAGCGCACCTTCATACAGAGTACACCAGCTGCTGAGAAAGCACGCTCTACCTCCATTGAAGTAGGCAGCAGTCATCACATACTGATAGACTTGTTCTAAACAACGCCCGCGCTTACCGTTGCTCTGAAACACCGCCATTTCAGCTTTTACTGATGCATCCAGTTTCTTGTCATCATTTTGTGATGGCAAGTTTCTTGGCACAGATAATGTGGATGCAACAGACTGACGCATTGCAATTTCAAGTTGCTGTTCAAAGCTGTTGTCTGATGAAGTGCAAGCTGCAGCAATGGTGCCACCTTAATTATTTTCAACTATAACTCTATTATTTCTTGATTGATTTTTACACGCTATATATGCGAGCTTGGCCGTTCCCATTCATCCGGGAATTCCAGCAGTTTCATTCCCGGGAATCCCGGGCTCCCGATGGATTCCCTATGTGAAACTCACTTAAGTGTTTATATGTCAGAACATCTTGGAGTGTTTTAATGGTGGTACCAAATTCAAGACGATTCAACAACTCAGTACATTTTGGATTGAGTCTCTTCGTTTTGTTGTCGCAGTATAAATTAGAAAGAAAACAAAATTATACATTGTTTTGCCTTAGTAGAGTAATATATTCCTCTACTTTCCCCTTTTGTATTATTAATATTTAGCCTTTGTCAGGATTCCTCAGATCTCCCAGACTTACCACTGTTTATAAGGTATTGTACTTTATAATTTCTCCCCACCTTCCCTTTTACATTTATAACTTCTGGCAATTAGGTGCAGTAAAAGACAAGCAGGAGTTTAAGTTACACTTTAAATAATGTATTATTGATAATATTCCTAATAATAACAATAAGCAAAGTACATTTGAATATTGGCAACCGTACAACCTGATGGTGGTGTGTAGTTTCAGGCGGCACACAGTTAGTTACTTAAAATGTCTCTAGTTAAGTCCTCATTTGTGGTCAGCTTCCTTCAGAGCAGGCCGCATGCCTGTCTCAGTATGGCTGCCGAGCTGTGCTCTTCATTGTGTTGTCCTTTTCAGTCCCTGGTGTGTGAGATGCTCCTTCATCAGTTGGTGAGAGAGAGAGGTAAAGCAAGCAAATTTATAGATTTTCTGTCCAACCCCCAGAGCCAATAGGGCATCATGGTACTTAAAGGCTTCTGATACAAGCCAGTTCCAAACAGCCATACATCAGACCAATGGGGGGGATGGAACAACTTCACACCTGCCCCCAAAAGTATTTAAGGTGAAGCTTGCTTGCTGGGCAGTCTAGCTTTCCTGTGGGGGTTGATTGAGAGACTCCAGCAGAGAAATATTTGCCAAACTGGTTTGAGGCACGACCCCCCAACCCTGTCATAAAATTACAGAGAGACTTGGTCCTTAAAGGTGGTAGGAGTACTTAACCATACAAATAGAGACATACAAGATACTTATCAACTTATATGCAAAATTTCACACCACAACATACATTTTTTCCTGCCATTTTTCACCTGCTAAAGGGCTCGGCCGGAGAGGACAAGACGTTAGGGAGTTCCTCATGTTCTGATTTGAGTTCTCTAGCTGCTACTGTCATCGGCCTGTATGGTCTTTTTTTTCTTTTCTGCAGTGGTTGTTTCTTTTCAAAGTCCAGCTGGGAAATGGCCCTTGGTTTGTACTGGGGATTCTCGTTTTTTTGTTGCAGGTGTATTGCTACATTTACATGTGCATTGTTTTATTTGTTTTTTGTTTTCCTATTTCAGATTCACTCAATTCCGCATCATTCTTGGAGATTTCAATTTTACTGAAATTGAGGAAGCTAACAGGATATTGGGGCCAATATATTTCACAACTTTTGTGTTTTTCATCTTCTTCATCCTCCTTGTAAGATTTTTTTATGTTTTGGAATGCTCATCCCACTCTAACTACATTCATTTAACACAGTTGGTCTTGTCTAATGCTTCATTTTTATAGGGTGGTCCAGATCTAATTATGCAACTTTTAATGCAATGCAGGAAAACAATGCAAGACAAAAGAATTGTTCGAAATACCTTGTAATAAACGAATGCAGGGCAGGTGCTGCCATCTATCGGCAACAAAAATAATTTTTTGTGAATTCTGTATGTAATAAACTTAAGTTATAGCATAATGAAATTAGATCTGGACCACCCTGTATTTTAACACACAAAATATTTTTACCATTTCCAAATGTAACACTTATTTAACCCTTGCTGCTTTTGTTGGTCCTTCAAATTTGAAACTGTACTTTCTAGTTCTGGAAAACACGTCATCTTGATTCCTACTGTACCTTTCATACTAAAGTGTTAAATAGCTGACTTGACTGAGTAGACCAGTCCATACTCAAAGACAGGAGCACTGCTTGTACATTTCAGAATTCACTTCCAGTGCCTGGGGTTCGTAACATGTTTAGCTCAAGTTCTAGACCTTCATTCACTTTGTGAATAACGGACCCTAACTTAATAGACTAGCTTTTAAATATTATGCTGAACAAAATGGTGGTCATCATAAGAATTTAAACTGCTTCCAGAAAGAGTAGAACGTCATTGTTCAGTTTGTCATATTTTCCTCTAAACCTTTTCAGTGTCTTTGATCACAAGTGCAGTTTTATTTTAACAGACGAGAAAATTTGATCAATTTAACATTGAAAGAAGAATAATTAGAGTTAAACAGGTGAAGAAATACTGCTGAAAAATTGGTTATGCAAGATAAGAGAGAGAACCTGATTAGAGAGCTGTAAAATGTGAGGAAAAAGCAGAGACATTAGAAAAAGGATGAGTGCCGTCACCTAATTATGTCAAGGGTAATTTTATCATTTTTTTGGGCAATAATCCGTTTTTTTTCCTTGCAGAATATGTTTCTGGCCATTATCAATGACACTTACGCTGACGTTAAGGCTGATTTGGCCCATCAAAAACCAGAAATGGAGCTTGATGACTTCATTAAGAAGGTACAGTTAATATAATGTACCGTACATGCTGACCACCCATTAATCAGTGTTTTAGGAACAGGACATGAATCTGTGGGTGTGCGTGGGTATGCGTGTGTGTGTGTGTGTGGTGGTCCAACACACTTACTGAGTTTTAACTTTGTATTTGTTTAAAGAGTTGTAACAAGGTCTTGGTTAAACTGAGACTGAAGAAAACCACGGTTGACGACATTTCTGATAGTCTTCGGCAGACTGGAGGGAAGCTGAACTTTGACGAGCTGCGTCAGGATCTAAAGGGGTATTTGGGTCATTTTTGTAAAAAGATTTTTACAAAACATTCTTCTCATTTGTCTTGATTTTTCACTAAATTGTTTAGAAGCAACCTGTGCAATTCAACAATAGCTGTTGTGTCGTTCTCTTTCTTACGTAACCTTACAGTCGTCGTAATGTTTGTCTAGCTATCTGTCTACTTAAAACAACTTGGTGCCCAAAGGACTGATTTTTGTTGAAATGTGGCAAAATTATTTGTAGTGAAATCTGTCAGGAAATTTCAGTTTTCGATGAGATATTTCAAATACAACACACTGTACAAAGTTTTTAAATTTGAAAAACTCCCATTGAAAAGCACTTCATTTTCAACTGTTACTGTAAAATTTTATTTTAATAAAAATATACATTTTATGTACCCTGCTAACAAATGTAATTACATTCTGTTATCAGTGTTATATGTGACTCAGACTCACTGTTACAAAAATATTTAATAAACAAAATGTAACAAGTAATTCTTTAATGAAGTCACTAGAAAATGTAAAAATACTCCTACTTTCAAAAATGGGTATAATTTCAATAGCACCTCACTGATATGCCATGTGGTTACCTTTTTACCTGTTCTTTTGTCATCTCTGATATAATCTTTATATCATTCGTTAATGATGTGTGATTTTTATGCAGAAAGGGACATACAGATGCTGAGATTGAAGCCATTTTTGCAAAATATGACCAAGATGGAGACCAACCGCTCACAGAACATGAACATCAGCAAATGAGGGACGACCTTGAGAAAGAGCGGGTACTGACCTCTAAGGAGCTGTTCTTCTTAATTTTGTACTTTGTTCCTGGTAAAAAGCTATGCTAACCTAACCATTGTTAAATCATATTTCAGTTTTTTTTTTGGACTTCACATAATTTGCATTATAATTTACCTTGTCTTTGATTTCATTTTAATAATAATAATAATAATAATACATTTTATTTATATAGCGCCTTTCCCATGCTCAAGGCACTTACAGAATATAATAAAGAATGGCAGAATATACAGTATATAGCATTGTACAAACCAGATAAATAAATAAAGAAGATTAAGACAGTAAATTCTGAAAAAAACAGACAACATAATTGATGGTCTCGCACACACACACAGGTCACATGATTATCTTGACAGAGAAGTAAACTGAGAGAAGGGTAATGAAGTCAAGTAGAGCTAAAAGACAAACTGAACAGATGAGTTTTGAGTTGTTTTTTAAAAGAATTCATGGAGTCAGCTGACCTGATTAATTTTGGTAGGTCATTCCAGAGTCTGGGCGCTATACAGCTGAAGGCCCTGCTGTCACCCATGGAGTGTAGATTAGTGAGGGGCACAACAAGATTACCAGAATCAGAGGACCTTAGTGGGCGGGCAGGCACATAGTGATGGAGAAGGTCACTGATGGAGTTTGGCGCAAGGTTGTTTAAGGCTTTGTAGGTTATTAATAGGATTTTATATTCGATTCTGTAGGACACAGGGAGCCAGTGGAGACGGAGCAGGATGGTGTGATGTGGTCGCTGCTGCTGGTTCGAGTCAGGACTCTTGCAGCTGAGTTTTGAATAAGCTGGAGCTGTGATATAAGATTAGAAGGGGCACCTGCCAGTAGGGAATTACAATAATCGATGCGGGATGTGATAAAAGCAGGGACAAGTTTCTCAGTGTTAGAGAAGGAGAAGAAGGAGCGAACACGGGATATGTTAGAGGTGAAAGTAAGAAAGTTTCTTAATGTGATTTATGTGGGTGGAATAAGTGAGGGAGGAATCAAAAATGACACCAAGATTTTTTACAGTAGAGGCAGGTCTGATGAGATCACTGCCAAGATGGACTGGGAAGGAGCTCATTTTATTATTTTCTACACTCAACACCTCATTCTGCTATTTCACCATCCCGGTTTTTGTGCAAAACATTCCACCAGACGATTCCAGGAACTTTTTAATCCTTGCAAGATTTTTGTTTTCTGATTTATGAAAGTTTTTATTTACATTCTCTCTCTTAGGCTGCTTTATGACAAACGGCTCATTGCAATATTTTCTTAACTGATTGCTTATGTGTACTTGAGCCCTCATTCATCATTTCTTTAATGCAGGATGACTTGGATATGGATAGGAGCTCCCTAGCTCGGCCAGTTAGTGGACGTAGCTTTCCTCGCAGTCTAGAAGACTCCGAAGAAGATGATGATGAAGACAGTGGACACAGCTCCAGACGACGTGGAAGCAGCTCCAGTGGTGTATCTTATGAGGAGTTCCAGGTGTACGTTTTGTAACATTAACACAGTGTTACTTTATAGTTAAAGGATTCAAGAACACTGGTGTGCCAGAGAAAGGTTTGAATGGACTTCTGTTTTGTTTTGGTGTAAAAAGCAGTTAGCCTACCCAAATGGTCAGTCCATGTGTAGCACATTATAAAGTGAGGCATATTTCAAATACGTCTACAACAAATATTTAACAATTCAAACAGAACTATATGCAGAAGTAAATAATAAAGTCAAAACAAGATGTCAGTGTCTTTTTAGTGACAGATTTATGCAAAACAATGGAAATTGAGCCACTAATTAAGAATAAGGCTCACTTATAGAGAAGTGTAGAAAAAGAGATTATCTATCTATCTATCTATCTATCTATCTATCTATCTATCTATCTATCTATCTATCTATCTATCTATCTATCTATCTATCTATCTATCTATCTCTATCTATCATATAGTGCCCTTCACATCTATCTATCTAACTATCTATCATATAGTGCCTTTCATCTATCTATCTATCTATCTATCTATCTATCTATCTATCTATCTATCTATCTATCTATCTATCTATCTATCTTTTATATAGTGCCTTTCATCTATCTATCTATCTATCTATCTATCTATCTATCTATCTATCTATCTATCTATCTATCTATCATATAGTGCCTTTCATCTATCTATCTATATCATATAGTGCCTTTCACATCTATCTATCTATCTATCTATCTATCTATCTATCTATCTATCTATCTATCTATCTATCTATCTATCTATCTATCTATCTATCTATCTATCAGTTATATAGTGCCTTTCATCTATCTATCTATCTATCAGTTATATAGTGCCTTTCATCTATCTATTTATCTATCAGTTATATAGTGCCTTTCATCTATCTATCTACCTACCTACCTAATTTTTGTGTATTTGCATATGTTTAAGTATTTAAAATGTTTTCCTCTTGTTTCCTCATAATTAGCCTTGTTAGGCGTGTTGATCGGATGGAACATTCCATTGGCAGCATCGTGTCCAAGATTGATGCCGTCATTGTAAAGCTGGAAGCAATGGAGCGAGCAAAACTCAAAAGGAGGGATGTTCTCACAAGACTTCTAGATGGAGTCATGGAGGTGACAACCGAAAGCATTTTACTTTTTTCCTAGCTTTGCCCTCCTTTATAACTAATACACATTCCTTGCAACAGTTTTGCTTTACGTTTTGGAGTTCACCAGTTTAGTAGTTTGAAAGATGTTTTATTTTCATTCAGGGTTTTGTATCTTGCATATACAATAAAGTATTAACATGTGTGTAGAGCAGAGAATCCAAATGAATAAAACAAAATTTAGCTTCCTCTTGAGGATTTACTATGCATCTGGATTAGAAACCTGTCAAAATTGTCACAGTCCAGTCACTTTACCTTCCATGGACACGACAAAAAGAGCACTCGGCCAAAGTGACGTCAACAACAGTATTTTTTTCTAGAGCACATTTTCATACAAAGAGTGGAGCTCAGTGCTTTACAAGATGTCAAAGTAGTTACATGCAAAGAAAAACAAATTAAAATTAGTTAAGAATAATAATGCATAAATAATATGTAAAAGTAAATAATGCACCCTTACATAAGACAGATATATAATTAAGACAAATAGAGTCCTTAAATATCAAATTGAGTTTTTAAGTCCTAAATAATGGTCCAATGAATACAGTTGTTGGCCAGGGTGGATAGCAGGAAAAACAATAAATAAATAAATAAAACAGTTAAGGTTGGATAAAAATAGCAAAATCTATAGGGGTTCCAGGTCAAAAGAACACCCACCGAGCATCCTGCCTAACATAGATGTTCTTAAGCAGCTTTATTTATTTATTTATTATTCTTAGAGGTTTTGACGCAGTGGTCTTTATGACTGGTTGGGGTATCCACTTTCATTCAAGCATTTATCACCATTCATGGTTTTAACTATTTTCAGATCATCTCACCAAGTCCTCCAGTAACTCTTTTTATTCTACCAGGGACTGGGCCTTTAAACATTTGCCTGTAATGTAAGAAATAGTAAATTGATTGTAACCATTCTAGACCAGTGGTTCCCAGCTTTTTCTTCTTTGATTTATGTTTGCACCCCTTATAAAAGTACTATCACATTTGAAGATGTAGTCAGATTTCTAACTTGAACCACACGCAGTACTGTGTGCATAAAATCTAAAATATAAATTAAGCAATTTAACTTTATAAATCTCAGTCATCTTGTAAATGTATCCCCTGCGAAGTTTAGACACTTGATTGACAATCCAGAGGTTGGTGTATCCTATGAAGCATCAAGTGAGTTTTGGGGATTGGAGACCCCCAAGAGGCAATGGGTGCCGGTTGTGCAGTGACACACAGTTGACAAGCCTTGTCTGCCAGTAACATCTGCACTGCAGTTTAAAAGCGGATGCACCACACAGTTAAAATTGCCGTGCTACTGCCGGGACCACCAGCATAAGAAATGGGCTTGAGTGTCATCAGCGGATGTTGCATTCGATTCAGTCCCACTCGTCTCCGACCCACTCGGCAAAAATGTCAATTAAACCTGGAAATCGATGGCATTTCATGACGAGGGCTTGCAGAGAAATCAATGCCAGACCTTGTCCTTCCGTACAAATCATTGCAAGATCCAAATTCCATTCTTAAGAAAAGTTCTTTGCCTTTACGAATTCCGCGTCTGCAGCAAGGACCCTACAAGAACACTCGTTTTTGTGGTTCATTCACAAGACACAATTGGCCTGTGCAGTGCTCGACTGTTTTCATATCCTGTAACAGGAGTGCTGACTAATAAACGACCTACAAATGACAGCACACTTCACGACACCGATTGCACCACCACAGTAAAATCGGACAATTTTGGCGAATCATAACACAGAATTCCTCTTTGTCACGCCCTCTGAATTGCCATCTCGCTCTCGAGGCTGGGATCCCCTGTTCTAGATGTTCCTGCTACTACAGGCTGTTCTGTATTTGCCTGATGACTTACAAGATCTGGAAAGTATCTGCTTCTAGTTGGAGCTGAGGTGGTTTAAGTGAATTGCTCAGGTTCATACAGTTAAATAAAGTGACTGTGAGATTACGTTTTTCACATTTTAGTGCTGTTCACAGTCCACCCCACTTAGTTTTTTTGTTTAAATCTTCATATTTTCAGACAGTTTGTTCATAATAAGCACGGCCATTTTTTTTTTAGTCTGACATAAAATGTATGTGTACGATTTTATTATTTACTAATCTGATTTATTTATCTGCCCTTCTCTAGCTCTGTCTTTTCAAAGACTTGCCTACACTGACATGTTTTAATTTGCACACAGTTTATCCCGAGTTGTTGTGTCGTCTTTTATTGAATTACAACAATGGAACAACCATAAATGTCTGCCTGACTCGGCTGTTAGTTTCTGCAGGGCTTTGTCAGCGCCTCCTTAAATATTTCAGTGTTGTGAATGACTGCGTCTGTGTCTCTGGTCTCCTCAGGATGAGAGATTGGGACGCGACAATGAGATCCACAGAGAGCAGATGGAGCGCCTCGTGAGAGAGGAACTGGAAAGATGGGAGGCAGATGACGCTGTTTCACAGATGAGCCAACGACTGGGGACGCCCATGGGTGTGGTTGGTCAGCCGAGATCCCGAAGTTCACGTCCCTCTTCATCGCAGTCCACTGAGGCAATGGAGGGAGTGGTCAACGCAGACAGCCACGTGTAACCCACTCTCCTGTTGGTGGTACTGCAGATCAAATGGAGGTGACGGGGCTCCTTCAGACTGGCGGGTGCATTGCCTTTCAGTGGGGAAACAAAATGACATTTCATAAAGTAAAGTGATGGGACCTTAGTATTAAATCTCACTATTATAAACTGAATACAATTTTTCTTGTAAAAAGAAATTCTGGTGTGCCGACATTTTGCAAGTAACCAATGCAGCTGTGTTACTGATTCAGAGCCACTTATGGAGGCCCGGCCTTGACTGTCATGGCTGGTGGCTCATTTCATACCTAACTGTTTTATCATAAAAATTCCAAAGCCACTTTTCCAGGAATTGTAAAACAAATGCAAAATGTACGTGCCACCCAGGACAGACTGATCTTATTATGGTACTTTGGTGCATTAAGTCTTGTTTAAAACGTTCATTGTGTGTTAATCGCTTTGCCGTTCGAGATGCTCACAAAGCCTTTTCATGAATGTTGATTTTTCTAAGTGATCCATGCCTTGTTCTTTATGAGCCTACAGCAAGCTGTTCTAAAGGCCTAAAATGCCCCCCTTAAAAATGGGCAAACAAGCCAGCGTCCGATTTGATACCCACCTCAGCTCAGGTCGGCCTCTGGGGACCCACTGGAATCTTCACGTGTCCCCATGTGTGCTCATTTCTCCATCTTTAAATTTGGAGATGGTAATTGTAGCCACTCACAGAGACTGTGCCAACATTAAGCTGGTGAGACCTTAAAGGAAAGAGAGCAGGGACTGTGCTGCCACCACAGCAGGCATGCCAGTGTCTCCGGGTACTTGCCAGTCTGCTTCCATATGATTGACCAGATCACTTCCAGCTTTTCAAAACTGTTTGCTGCCCATTTTAAAAATATTTGCTTTGACCCAAATTCCGACTTGCGCCTCATTGTAGATTTAATTAACGGCTTATGTCAAGTTGCACCTTTAAAGGTTTTGCGTTTTCTTTCCCCGATTATGTTGCTGTCTTTATAAAAGTGCCAAGAAGCTAAAAAGTTTTTATCAACTTAAGTGTTTTGTTTCAGTGTTTTATAAGAATGCTTTAATGCCATAGATGTAGATTTCTTAAGATAGCCGCCATTTTGATCTGCGCTCACATGGCTGTGGGAGAACTTCCTGTGAATGCCCTGCCAGTCGTGAACTCATTTCAGAAATAACTTAATTACCTGAATTAGGTGAGTTGTGACGTAACACTGACCCCTCACCTCACGTTATTAATAAAAGGACAAGTGTCTGTGTGTCCGTCTGGTTGCTACGTCTCTGCTATCCAACAGATGGCGCATCACAAACATTAGCACTGCTTTTATGAATCCTGCACCACATGTTATGTAATGGAGACTCGGCAACTGGATGGACGCACCGCACTTCAGACTTTAATGCTGACGTCTACGTTGATTACCTAGAAGACGGGTAGTAAAATAAGAAAATAACCAGGCCGGCTGGAAGTGGTGCTGTGTCTGAAGTGAAGTCACTCACGCGTAATGCATTTAGTTGGCTTTTTATTGTCACGGGCCAAATTTGAGCAAACGTCTTTCAGGCAGCACATCCATAGTAGCCTCGTATCTCTCTAATAAAGCAAAGTTAAAAACGGAGAAAAAGCAAAAAAAAGTCGCAAGTGCTAATTCTGAAAACTCCCAAAGCCCATGAACTGCTCTGAGATGAAGCTGGTTTGATTGCGTCGCCATTTTGTAATTGGACTGAACTGCTGGCTCATGTTAAGATGTTTTATCTGCTGGATCCTCTCTTAGAAGGTTTCATCGCGTTTATGTTGCACCACTTTATTCCTTATAGGCATATTGTTTTATATATGGCTGTAACTTTCCTTAACTTTTTAACAAACTTCATCTTGAAGTGCATTTAGATTCATGGGATATCCATGTGCATTTGACACCAAGTGTGTTCACCATTGGAGACGGCGGTGGTTTTATAGTCCGTTTCTATGAAGCTTTTTGTAATAAAATGGGAACATCGTCTTTTACAGGAGATAAACGTCTGTTGTGATTGTTGTGCCAATAGCATTTGATAAAAAATCTTTTTTTAAAATTGGGAAGGCTTGTTGTATATCAGGTTAGTCTTCAACATGTAATTTAAGTATTAGATTGTTAATTTCAAGCACTTTACTTTTCCTAATAAACTGTCATTTCAAGACCACCAATGGTGACCTTCATTCTTCAACTTGTGGAATTCTGGGTCGTTTGTGTTAAATCAGGAGGCAGCTTTTACTTTTTTCTTGCGTATCTGAAAGCCGCCCCTTCTTACCTTAAACTTAGTAAAACTTATATGATGTTTGGACACGTGCCTGAGACATTTCTTATGCAGAAGTTGGGATTTGTAAAACGTCAGCCGTTGTTACCTGCTGAAAACGGATCATTTATGTAAAAATATTTGATTTCTCCTGCCCTTCGTGTACCTTCAGTGCCTTTCCTTGAATTCGGCCTGCGCCTGAACCTCTCTTGACTGGCGTTTTAAGAAGTCACTGTGCACTGGAGAGATTCTGAAGGACTGAAAAATGGCAAATATCATCCCATTATATAAAAAGGGTGACTGGGCAGATCAGAGCAACTACAGGCCAGTAAGCTTAGCGGGCATCACAGGAAAATTAATGAAAGGAAATATTAAGGAGAAGATTGAGCAACACCTGGCAGGGACAGGACAGTCAGCATGGGGTCAGAAGACGGAGGTCGTGTTTTACTAACAGGCTGGAATTCTATGAGGAGGAACAAAAGGATACGACCAGAGTGGAGCAGATGAGATGATTGATGAGGACTTTCAGAAAGCATTTGATAAGGTGCCACAGGAGAGGGTGGGCATCAAACTAAAAGAAGTGGCAGTTCAGAGTGTGTAGACGGGGGCAGAATTGGCTCAGACACAGGAAGCAGAATCAGAATTGGGTGACGTTAAGAGTGGTGACCAGCAGGGGGCAGTGTGGGGGCTGCTGCTATTTTTAATATCTGTAAATGATTTAGATAGGAATATAAAGAACAAGATGGTGAAGTTTACAGATGATGCCAAGACAGGTGCATTAGCAGATCATTTGGAATCTGTTATATCATCACAGAAGGACTTGGATAGCAGACAGGCTTGGGCAGATTTGTGGACAATGAAATTTAATGTCAGTAAATGTCAAATGTTACACGTGGATAGTAAGAATGTTAGGTTTGAATACACAATGGGCGGTCGGGAAATCGAGAGTCCACCTTGTGAGAAGGAGTTAGGAGTCATGGTGGACTCTTAAGTTATCGACTTCCCCACAGTGTTCAGCAGCCATTAAGAAGGCTAACAGAATTTCAGGTTATATAGCGCCTTGATGTGTGGAGTACAAGTCACAGGAGGGTCTGCTCCAGCTTTATAACACACTGGTGAGGCCTCATCTGGAGTCCTGTGTGCATTTTGGTCTTCAGGCTACAAAAAGGACATAGCAGCACAAGAGAAGGTCCAGAGAAGAGCCACTCGGCTGATTCAGGGCTACAGGGGATGAGTGATGAGGAAAAATTAAAAGAGCTGAGCCTTTAGGAGATGAAGAGGAGACCTGACTGAAGTGTTTAAAATTATGAAGTGAATTAGTCCAGTGGATCGAGACGGTGACTTTAAATTGAGTTCATCAAGAACACAGGGACACAGTTGGAAACATGTGATGGGGAAATTTCACAAAAACATTAGGAATTTTTTCTTCACACAAAGAACGACAGACACTTGGAATAAGCGACCAAGTAGTGTGGTGGCCAGGAGGACTTTGGGGACTTTCAAAACTTGACTTGATGTTATTTTGGAAGAAATAAGTGGACAGGACTGGCGAGCTTTGTTGGGCTGAATGGCCTGTCCTCGTGTCGAGTCTTCTAATGTGTCTGTCGAGTGAAGCCCCCCATGAGAGACGCTCTCATTAGTTTTGAGGCTCCTTGCCCCCCTCATTTTGTCATCATTTATACTCCTGGCCATTGAAGGCGACTCTCCGCGTGCCTCCTGTCTTGTGTCTCGCTTGCTCGCCTCACCAAAACCAAACCGACCAGGACAGACGGGCGCACACACATCTTAGTGTTTTATTTCATTGTAGATGAATCTGACATGAAAAGTGGCCTTGTGACCATCCGCAAGTCCTACGCAGGCATTTTAGGCCAATGAAATCAACAGGGAATCTCATTTCATTGCTCACTTCAGTGACACGTCAGACCCATTCTGATGTTCTTGAACTAAATATGTCAGGTTCTCTCACTACAGTTGTCTTCAGTGTTGGTAATGACCTTAAATGTGTGCACTAGGCGTTAATCGCCTTCGTGAGTAGCCTTTCAGTTTTGCCTATAAGAACGATGTACTGTACGCCATGAGTGTCAATGGCAGGCGCTGCCATCACATTCAGCCTGACCCTCAAGTCTGCTTCTCCTACGCTTTGTTATTTGGGGTCTTTGCTTCGGCCAGGTGTGATCGCGGTAACACCAGTCGCACACATTTGAGCATCTCATATTAGTTGTATATGAATTAATTGAGGGTGCTTTCTGTGTGCAAAGACCGAGTTGTTCTGTTGTGGCCCTTTTATTGCAATGTGTGTGTGCGGTCAATTGAGCCGATTACTTTAAGATGGTCCGTCATTGCTATAAAGTCCCTTCTGGTCTCCGTGTTCCCACCCTGCACATGAGGAGTCTGTCCGGGTAGCAACCTGATTGTGCCCAGGGCTTTCCTTACATTTACTCAGGGCCATCTTAATGCATGGGCATGCTGGGCATCATGAGCATAGGTTCCCACGTTTGTTTTGTTTCTGTTTTTGCTATCAAAATGGGGGTCCCTGTGCTCTTCTTTGCCCGGGGGGCCTATGATGGTGTTAAGACGGCTTTTACTGCAGATGGTGGATGCGTATTGGCACATCGCGCTCTCGCCTTGCATGCATTTAAGCACATTTAAAGTAACCAACGCCTGCTCTCTGGAAGTAACTGTGTGTGTTTTATAAAACGTCACAAAGAGAAGGAAGGAGCAGACCCAGATAAGTGAGTGCAGGGGTACACCTTTAATTCCACTTCCAGCCCTCGTTGCACCATCTCATACCGATAGCAGGGTGGCGGCTAAACGGGGAATACGAGATTAACTTGACTGGTCAGCCAGTTCACTCAAATATTGGAACAGGGAAGAGGGCTGAGGGTGATGGCCCATGATATGGTCCATCAGTCCATCGCCTATTGGCTGAGCTGGTCATTGATGTCAATAAAAATACAAACATTGGCAGAAATGTCCTCAAAACATCAAACTGGAACTCATGAGACATGCCAGCCACAGTAGATTATTATTATTATTATTGTTTTTTTTGCAGCTTGTTGTTTGAGGTCAACTTCAATGACCTCATGGGCACGGCCATCAGCAGTGTGTCTGTCCGCGGAGAGAGTCGAAAGTTGAGTCGAGAGGTTTACTTACCTCGGCAGTGACATTCATGACTCTGGTGACTCTTCCTATGAAGTCAGTAGACAGACTGGGAGGGCATGAGGTCGCTGGAAAAGGAGTGTGTGGCGTTCTGCAAAAGGACGAAGGTCCAAGTCTTTAGAGTCCTGGTGCTTACCGTTTGTGAGACATGGATGCTATCCAGTGACGTGAGATGAAGACTGGACTCCTTCACTGCTGTGCCTCTTCCTTGGGCACCGCTGGTTTGACGTGGGCATCCCCTTGGCCTGGCCCAGCCTCGACAATGAGCTGGATCAGCCTTAGGTAATGGCGCCACATGACCTGCATTGTGTGGGAGCATCAGTTACGGCACTACGGCCATGTGGCGCCATTAGATAGATAGATAGATACTTTATTAATCCCAGGGGGAAATTCACATACTCCAGCAGCAAAAAATATTAAATTAAAGAGTAATAAAAAATGCAGGTAAAAAAACAGACAATAACTTGAATAATGTTAACGTTTACCCCCTCTGGTGGAATTGAAGAGTCACATACTACCCGAGGCTGATCCAGCTCATTGTCAAGGCTGGGCCAGGCCAAGGGGATACCCATGTAACACCTGGCTGTGGCAGATGGAGGGTGGCACTGGACCACATGACTGCCTGTTTCGTCATGTGTTGGTGCGGTGACACGCTGTACCAGTGCCTGCTCCCTAACCTGACCTGACCTGATGTTGCCTGCCTGCTTGAGAAGAAAAGGCAAACTAAGTGCTAGCAGGCCACAATGAAACCGAGCGACGCACAATTGATTTTCTGTAGCGCATCCTGAGCTCTCCGTGGTGTAGAGCAGCTAATTAGTTGTCCTCCATGACCGTCTCTCTCAAGTCAAGAGTATTTATTGTCATGTCATCCATATACAGTGAAATGAAACGACGTTCCTCCAGGACCAGGGTGCTCCATAAGACACAGGACAACGAAGAATCTGCGACAGGTAACATATAACAAGGTGCACGCGAGTCAAATGTGCAGAACAGAACACAACATGTCAGATGTCAGTCCGGTCCGTGAGTGTTCAGGAGTCTGGAGGTGAGGGTCCGAATGCTTCACTATCTTTTTCCCAATGGCAGGAGTGTAAACAGTGAATGTGAGGGGTGTGTTGGGTCATTCACAATGCTGGTGGCTTTGCAGATGCAGCGTGTGGTGTAAATGGAGGGATGAAGAGAGACGCCGATGATCTTCTCCGCTGTCTTCACTATCTGTTGTAGGGCTTTGTGATCCCTGACCAGACGGTGATGTGGTTGCTCAGGATGCTCTCTATGGTTCCTCTGTAGAACGTTGTTAGAGTAGCTGGTGTCTCTCTCTGTCTCCATCAGCTGACCCTCCAGTGCTTCCCTCACATTCAATGGTATCTCGTATCGGCGATGTTTTGTAAAGATCAGGTCCTCCTTGAGTCATCGCACAGCACTCAAGAAAATCAATTTTACCCAAAAAAAACAATAATTCCAGGTAGTAAATGAACACCTCCAGCCTGCGGGTTTGCCTTCTGTCTTCGTCCAAAAGTTAAGAGTCACCGTGGCCACAAACTCGGAACTCGTGCTGGGAGGCTAAACGTCAACCTCAGGCCTCAGGCTGCCACCTTCTCCTCGGCTCACGTCCCTTAAGAGTGCCGCACTGCTGCCGTTCTTGTTGTGAAGTGTCTGTTGGATTTTGCAGGCCCAGCGTGGCTCTGATTTCAAGTTTTCTCTTCTGTCAAAAGCAATGGCGACAGTCGTTTTCTCTTTCAGAGTTTGTGTAAAGGAATACCCCACCCAAACGTTTTTTTATATATACACTAGGGGGCTCTGCCCTCTTCTCGCTTCACTCGCCAATTCTCGGGTGGGCACTACACACTAGACACTAGGAAGCAGATGTACAGTAATCCCTCGCTATATCGCGCTCTGACTTTCACAGCTTCACTCTATCGTGGATTTTATATGTAAGCATATTTAAATATCACAGATTTTTCGCTGGCTCGTGGGTTTCGGTGGACAATGGGTCTTTTAATTTCTGGTACATTCTTCCTCAGTTGGTTTGCCCAGTTGATTTCATACAAGGGACGCTATTGGCAGATGGCTGAGAAGCTACCCAACCAGAGCGCGTATTAAATAAAAGTCCTGAAATATATTGTGAGCAGGGGGTCTGTTTGCTCCCCTAGAGGATACAGACGCTCCTCAAAAAACACTGAAAGACTACCTTCATCGCTCTCTTCTTTGCTGGGCTTACTTGCGGCTGCTTTGTTGCGTGATATGCTTCCCGTACAGTGATTCGCATACTTAAAAGCCCGAACAGCACCTATCGGTTTTTGATTGTTTGCTTTTCTCTCTATCTCTCTGACAGCCTGTGCTCCTGACACGCACTCCTTTGAAGAGGAAGATATGTTTGCATTCTTTTAATTGTGAGACTGAACTGTCATCTCTGTCTTGTCATGGAGCACAGTTTAAACTTTTGAAAAAGAGACAAATGTTTGTTTGCAGTGTTTGAATAACGTTCATGTCTCTCTACAACCTCCTGTGTTTCTGCGCAAATCTGTGACCCAAGCATGACAATATAAAAATAACCATATAAACATATGGTTTCTACTTCATGGATTTTCACCTTTCGATCGAGGAGGGATCACTGTATAATTTAAACAGATTGTTATTTTCATGGGAATTGATGCATATCATAATAGAACTATAATTAACCGTAGTAAAAAATAGTAAAACGGAATAATTTGAAAGTAAATTCTGTTTCATGTTGTGTTAGAGGTATTCGTTGCGTTATACGATATTGTTCTGTTTGGCTTTGAAATTAACACGCAACTACTTTTTAAACTTACACTTTTACTGTAAAACTTCAGTAAAAACAATTCTTTGAAATAATTTTTCGTCAATATTGCATTGAATTTTGATTCCGTGTTTGGACTTTCATCGTGACACCACAACATATAACTGCCCGCGAGTGAATTCCGTTTCATTCTCTCCAATAAATAAAAATGATTTTTTCAAATGTTTGTCCCAGTGATTTGTTAATTGTCATAGCAAAAGCTATTCTCATGGGAAACTGTAAACATTTTAATACGAATGGCATATCAGGATCTACTTTGGTGTCCAATGTCATTAGTGAAGATGGACTACATTACCTTTCTTGTCGCCTGTTAAAATTTTACATGTCAGAATTGTTTGACCAATTTTGAATACAACTAATCTTGTCCCATAGCATAGCCCATCACTCTGACATTAATTACACAGTAACATTACAATATGTCCTTCTTTCTACAGTAATTCATGCGTTGGAAGACCAGACGGTGTTAACGGTTGTAGATATTCTTCATGATATTGTAATTTGATGTTTTCATCTTCCACACCATCACCACCGTTTCAGCAGTCTATTGATACACATTTAACCAATTTGCCGTGTAACCAATCAACAATTTTCACTTTAATTCATTTCACTTCATCGTTTCTCGCTGCTAGGATTGCTCATGTACTCATTTCTTCTGTTGATAACCCTTCGTGATGAAATTCTTCAATAAGATTTGGACATAAAATGTCTTCTTTAATTGGGAACTTAAAGAGAGGAAAACATCAAAATTTATAAGAGCTGAGAGAGCAGGAAGTGTGTCTGATCAAAGCATTCACACCAATGAGAGGTGAGAGGACCGCGGGCGTGGGCCGTGAACCAGAAATGGTGGAAAATCTCATGGCCAAAGTCTCTTCTCGTTGCAGGATTTTCTTTTATAATAGAGAGACTTACGTTACACCTTTTAGTTTGTATTGTATTCATGTTTTCATGGGGATCAAAGATAACAAAGATTCAAATTCGTAACTAGTGCTGCACAATGGCAGACAATACAGAAATCTCCATGGAAATGTCGTTTGTTCTTTTGAATTGAAGATCCGGCTGTCGTCCTCATTCATTGGTCAACAATCCTGTCGTCACTTCCAATAGCACTCTCGTATGGGAACGCACCTTTCCAGTTTATTTTGTTCACTGAGTTTTCCTGAAGTAATTAATAGTTAGTTTAGCAAGAATGCGTGCGTTTTGCACGTTGTCCGCATACAAATGGATTAACAGATTCTGCCGCGCAAGTGAAAATTTTTCTCAGGAACGTTTTTCATTTCATTGGTTACTATTGGGATCTGTTCATTTAGAATCACCCCGGCGTATCTCAGTGGCCAAACCCTTTAGTGCAGATGGCACCCCCTTGAGGGGGCTTTGGCCCGCTGCCTCTAGAGACCCTCAAGTGACCCCTCACTGGCAGCCAATGAGGAGTTTAGCAGTGTCTTAATCGGAGCTAGAGAATTGCCTTTGTTACATGACATCCAGATGTGGACTTCATGAAGAAGAGGAGAAGGAGGACATCATCTACTCCAACAGCCCACTCCGCAGTGCACATTTCAAGCCGTCATCAGTGAAGAATGCTGAAAAACTGTGCTGTGAAAAAGTGTGTGCCCCCTTTGTACAGTGAATGGCTTCATACTAGAAAAAGGGAATCCAAAAAAAACACAGAGCGCCATTTCTAAATTGCTACTTAATAGATTTGTTATCCTGTGTGAAAAAGTTATTGCCCCTTTAGTTCCTGAAAACTGATTGAACTAAATTGACCATTTGTCTCCACTGACTGAAAAATGGCCAGACCTGTTGAATCGGTCTCTCACCATGACAGTAAAGTTGCCACCATTAGGCTTCTGGAAGAACACAAGGCCTCCATCAAAAGGAAATTCCAGAAAAGATGACGGAGGGGAAAAAATGTTGAAACCAATCAGGAGAAGAGAGACAATCCAATTTCTAAGCCAGTGAGACCTCAATGAAAGCCAAACCGAGGACACTTGGAACCGTGTGGGTCTGCCAAAATGACCCCAAGGGCACAGTGGCAAATCATTCAGGAAGTCCCAGAGGTCCCCGGAAGAACATCCAAACACCTGCAGTCCTCCCCACCCTCAGATATGGTTAGCGTTCAGGATTCCATGATAGGAAAATAGGTGAGGAGCAAGGCAGAGACCTTGGCTATTCAGCTGACCATCGGTACCAAAACACCGGGCTGATGCCCAAGACTTTGGGAACAATGACAGCTGAGCCAAAAGTTGTAGGCCATGGGGTCCACGGTGGCCACATCAGACCCACCATAAAACATGGGAGTGCTGGTGTGCAGATGCTTTCTTTGAAAGCAACCAGAATATTCTTAAAGAGAATGACCAGCCATCTGTCTGGGACCTGAAGCTGAAGATCAGTGGAACGAAACACCAGGATGATCGCCGAGCCTACTGGAGTCGCGTTCAATGGCGAGACAAACTCTCTGGATGACGCCAGGCCTGCTCTTGTCTGGCACTCGACGGGAAGAACATCTGACCTGCAATGAAACGTGAAGTGATGGTGTGAAAAACTTGTCATCATGGAAGGAGACACATTGCGAAAACATTCTGAAGGAGAATGTCCAGTCCAGTTGTTGGTCTGTGACCATTGGCTTGTGCAGCAGGATGACGAGTCGACCACTGAATGGCGGCCAAGAAGTTTTGGAGGTTCCCAAATGGTGCCAATGGATCTGAAGTAAAGCTTGGAACAGTGGAAGTGTGATTATTGAAGCTATGGGGGGCAATTACTTTCTCACACGAGTGAGGGGTGGTGGATATGTTTGTTCCTTGAAATAATAAAGTCCTGATTTAATCCACTGGATTGACGCGCTTATCTTTCCACTACGCCTTAAGTCATTTTCAGTTTAGTAAGATTATGACTTGTGTGTGACTGCCATTTTGTCGACCATTCTTTTAATGGCCTGTAGGGGGCGCCCTCCTATTATTAGTATTCAGTTGGAATGACAGTAAAGACACTAAAACAGCAGATAGAAAACACTTTATTCCCAATAGAAACATTGAAATGGTTCATTCAAGTCCGAGTGATGATACGCTACGCGGCCGCACCGCTTGTGCCAATCAAGTAGATTTTATCCAAACTGTTTTTCCCCTCAAATTTCCCAACAAACTCCTTATTCGCAAAAATTGGATAGAGCAGCAAAAATTTACAGGGGCCGACTGGGCCGCGTGTTCGATACTAGTTGGGAAAACGGTTTTGGATGTTGTGTGCTTTCTGAAGTTGCGTTTATGAGAATTAAAAAACGACGAGCCCATCGAAAACGTCTTGTACATCACCACACGTTCACGGGCAGGATACCACAACTAGATTACGAAAATAAATCTACGCCAGAGCAGCACCGACGTGGATGCTTCACAGAGAGTTAAATAAGAATACGGTATATACATATGTACACGAGGGTCCTCGCCAGATTCACATCACACGTGTTGTGCTTTAAAGGTGGCCTTCTGTTATGTGCCGTGATAAACGAAATTCACTAAAGTGCCCAGCTTTGTCCGTTAGTCTCGTACTTCATGTTCTCGCTCTTCTCTTTCACAAAAATACAAAACGAAAACAGCGCTAATCTCCACTGCGCTGCTGCAGGCCACAAAGGTAGCGGCAATTTGCTACCGAACGCCCATTTATTACAATTCACTTTTAACGCTTTGTACGGTTTTGGGAGCACAAGTATCAAATTATATTTTACTCCGATCACATGTTTAATGGTGGATTGCTCCCGATTGTATTTGATTTTGATTCTGAAGATCAGATCGAGCGCCGTGACACCTCCGCACTTCACCGTTAGGCCCTAATGACCTCTAGAGAAAGTTTGGCGTATTTAATCTTTCAGAAATATTTTTTAACGGTGGCTTTAATGCCAGGGTATACTGGCATCGATGTTAAAGTAACGAGTATATTAATATCACGAGTCAATAAAAAACAAGAATACCAATTACTTGCTTCAACACACAACCCCGATCTTTGTTTTTGCTGCCGTTGTGAAGTTTGGCAATCCCCTGCCTTGTGGTTGAATCTCTCCAAGGAGTCCATTGATTTCATCTTGTGCCCTCTGGCCAGCAGAGTCCATCCAATCTACTGATCTTCATGACCTTCACCACACAATCCCAAGTCTTTCTTCTAGTGTTCTGAAGACTCCCCTCATCAGATTCATTTCCGTTCCGACGCCTGGCTACCTGAACGGCCTCATTTCTGACCCGTCACTCCACGACTCTCCACGAGGACCTCGGTGATTTCTGGAGAGCAGAAGTTAATCAAATCTGCTGATCTTTACTTTGCTCCGATTTTGACTACCGTTTTAGTTGTTCAGAGACCAACCCGAGGTTCACCTCACTTCCAACTCGTGCAAAAACGGTGATACAATGTCACCCACACAGCCGCACTTGTCACTGACCTGACTGTCAAGTCTTTTCTGATGAGCTCATAAATTTTCTCTTTCAGCTTACAGTAGAGCAAAAGTCAGATCAGATTTATGGACCTTTATTTACTTCACGACAAAATCCTAACCCTGATTTTTTTTTTCACCACCATTGTAGAAGTTTGAGGAAACTCTTGAGGTTCGCCTCTCGTCTAGTTCTGCGTAAACACCGACGCATTTTTGACTGTCACTTGTCGACATTTTAATATAAGCTCAGCAATTTCTTCTTCTGGTTTCAATAGAGCAGAAGTCCAATAAATCAATGGACCTTTATCTACTCCATTTCAAAATGGCCAACACCAATGGATGGATGCTTGCCAGCATTCAAAACATTTGAAAATCCATTTACGGTTATTATCGATTCAGGGTCTCGGTCAGACAGAAGTCAATCAAATCTGCAGATATTTGCCCCACCAAAAAACTCCAACTCAGATTTTTACCATTGTAGAAGTTTCAGGAAGCCCATCCTCGAGGTTCAACTCGCTTCTAGATGTGCGTAAAACTCAAATGTCGATGTCCAGGCACCTTTAGTGACTTCTAGTTGTCAATTCTCCAAGATGACCTCATCAGTTTCTTTTTCTATTTTCGGTAGAGAAGTCCTCAGTCAAATCTGTCGATTTTTATCAACGTTGCTACCAAATACTGACAACCGGTTGATGCATTTTTTTTACCATCGTTCTACACGTTGGGGCAAAAACATTTACTTGTGGCTGGACTTGCATCTTGCCTGCCTGGAAAGCCTCATTTCTGACCACCACTTGTTGACTCTCCACAAGAAGAGTTTTCGGTAGAATGGATTTGGGTAAATCTACTGATCTTTCTTCACAGATTTTAGCTACCGTCCTTAAAGTTTGACAAAACCCTTCTCTGAGGTTCCATTAACTTCCAGTCATCTGTAAGCACCAAGCGCAGCTATCCACCATTCAAGGAGCATGAAAATCCACCTACTGTACTTGTGGATGAATACCCAGACCAGCGATTTCTTATTGTGCTCTCGGCGGAGCAGAAGTTCATCAAATGTGCGGAGCGTTACTTCACTAGCCAGTCCCAGCTCCTGAGTTATCACGGTTCTAGTAGTCTAGAAGATCTCCTTCCGTGAGGTTCACCGCACTTCCACTCGTGTGAAAATGCTGATATATGGTGGCCCATTATTTGTGAACGTCACTCATCGACTCTCATTGATTTCTTTTTTTCAACTTTCGGATAAGCAAAAGTCGAAGAAACTTTTATTTACTTCCCTACCGAGTCCCGACCCTGATTTTTGCCACCGTTTTAGAAATATCAGGAAACCAATCTTCGTTCATCTCAACGTCCAGTCGTGCGTAAACACAGATGCGTTTGTCGATTTTCTCGTACGAGTTCAGCGATTTCTTTTTTTTGCTATTTACTTCACTACGAAATACCGACACTGATTGGTGCACGTTTGTCACTTACTTGTGGCGGAGCTCACTAACCAGCTGACACACAGCCTCATTTCCGACTGTCACCAGTCATGTCTCTACAGTCCGCTCATCGATTTCTTTTTCTACTTTTCCAAGCGAAGAAGTCACTCAAATCTGTTGATTTTGATGAACTTCCCTACCAAATCCTGACAACCGCTTGATGCATTTTTTACCATCATTCTACACGTTGGGGGTAAAAACGTTTACTTGTGGCTGGACTCGCATCTTGCCTACCTGGAGAGCCTCATTTGTGACCGTCGCTCATCGATTCCTTGTTCTGTTGTTGGTAGCACAGACATCAATCAGATCTTCTGACCTTTATTTGCTTTATCGATTTTAAGAGGTCTGACAAAACTCTCCCTTGAGGTTCAAAAAACTTCTAGTCCTCTGCTGACTTCCCGTCACTCATCGATTCTCTCTGAATTCGGTTTCTCTTTTTGTCGTCGGTAGAAGTAGTGCCTGGGCGGCCCTGTCTCTGCTTTACTCCCACGCTGCTCGTGTCTCCATATCCGTTCCTTGCATGAATTTCAACCATGGCACCCTGTCGATGTTTTTGTCAGACATTTTAAATACAAGACTGTGGTGGAAGATGTCGTTCCAGCGAGCTACGAATCCGTGTTCTGTGAGTGCTAGTTAGGATGCGTTGGGGTGGCTCCTAGTCATTGTTAATATGCTCTTTTCTTTTGCTACGACCATCGCAAATTTTTAATTTTGTGTTACATTTTCTTTTCAGCTAGTCAAGTCTCAATCGTCCTTCACGTATCATGCAGTGCTATCAGCGTTTGTACCACAAGGGTCTTGCCAGATGGCTGAAACTCAAATCGTGGGCCATGTGCTGTGGCTACCGCCAGTCACAACTTCACCCATTTTCAAGATGGCAGGCCGGTCCCCTTGGCTCTTTTTGAAAGAAATCGGGCAACACGGCAGAGCATGGGCACAGAGTGTGAGACATACAAGTGATGAGGAAGATTACAAGACCATTGACAAGAACATTCAGCCCAACAAGCTCACAGACATTTGAAGGTCCCTAATGTCATACTCTCTACTACACTACTATGGCTACAGACCTTCAAATGGATGGACTGGTCCCTCTGGATGGGGGCACGGGGACAACACTCTTAACAGGTGGCCCACATTCCTTCCCCCAGCCACACCTGCCAACTCCCGCTGTGGCATCCTATGGTAGTCCTAGGCCAGCTGAGAAATGTAATCCTCCCACTAAGCCCTGGGTCTCCTCCCTCAGGGTTGTGCCCATAAAGCCTCCACAGGGAGGTGTCCAGGTGGTATTTGTATCTAACTGAGCAGCTTTAGCGTAGTCGGTAAGACACCACCTCAAGTGGCTGCTCTCGATGTGGAGGGTCAGCGGCTCTCCTCCGAGCCTCTCACTTTAGTGCTAAGGGCCCTGTGGAGGGAGAAGACCCTTTGAAACTGCTAGACCAGGGGTGTCGAACTCTGGTCCTGGAGGGCCACAGGCTTTCATTCTAACCACCTTCTTAATTAGTGACCTGTTTTTGCTGCTAATTAACTTCTTTTTCTTTAGTTTTAATGAACTCGACTCCGACCCCTTAGTTCTTTCTGTTTCCTTAATTAGCAGCCAAACAATAACGAGACACAAAATCAGCAAACAGGTGACCAGCTAACCACATTAGCTGAGCATAAAGAAAGGTGAGGGTCTCAGTAAAGTTGATCTCTCAGGTCAGTAATCAGAAACAGAAAATCATCAATTTGGGAAATGTCTGCTGTGGCAGAATGAGAGCAGCAGCAAGCCGTGGAATTAAGTGACGGGTTTAAGTAACAGCAAGTATTGGCTTCTCATTAAGGAACTGGTTGGAGTGAAATTGGCAGGAGTTTGAAACCCCCGTTTAGCTGCTCATCTGTTGGCTCGTTTCACATCTCATTTCTGTTTGGCTGCCATTTAATGAAGAAAAGAATCAATTCAGAGGACCAAATCCTTAAAGACCGAGCTATTAAATGGAATGGAAAAGGAGTTAATTAGCAGTGAAAACTGGTCACGGATTAGGAAAACCTGCAGCCCACCAGGCCTGGAGTTTGACACCCGTGTCCTAGACAGTAAAGTGACAATTCTAACAAAGGTGCGCACCTTGTGCTGAGCTGCAAACTGTCACATTGAGCAGCTAAAGACCTTCACTTGACTTGGACCTCCTGGAGATACGAATTGCTTCTGGGGTGCATACGGCCTACGGGCAGCTAGACGGATAGACTGAAGGTGGGCATGGGCAGGATTCATGGCTGCCCTATTAAGTTAGAGAGACAAACAGAATGGGTCAAACATGACTTGGTATTCAGACTTGGAGCGCTCCATTGATTTGAGCCAATCTGTGCCCATCCCATGCCCAGATTTGGTATTTTTCAGGACTTTTGATTACATTTCTGTATTCAGACAATTCCTTTGTTGTAAATGGTCGTTTTTTTTTTGTTTTTTTTTAAAGAGAGTGAAGTGGCAGGTGACAATGACCACACTACCCCTTTGGCTGTCAACGCACATCATTTATTTTTAGGTAGAGTGGGCATGAAGATGGGAAGCGGTGCTACCTCAGCACCCTGGTAGAGTGGATCACTGTCTCTGTGGCTTTGTCTCTACAGATCTCCTCTGGTTCTCCTCCCACGTCCCAGAGATGAGCAGTTATGTTGATTGGCTACTCTGAATTAGCCTGAAGTTGGTGAGGGTGCCAAACAATGGACTGGCACAACTGGTAAAGCAGGTACATGTAGTGAATGAATAGAGGGATGAGTAATAAGGACAAGCACCAGCATATGAGCCTGCAGCCATGGCAGACCTTACTAACAACACAGGCCTGCGCTTCAATGCCAGCTGCATGCTGGGAGAGCTTAATGGCCTACCTTGCAGACATATGAACCCGGGTGCAGTTCTTTTTCTTGGTTTCATTCCCCTGCGGGTCGTGACTAAATTGTCCCAGTGAGAGCGATTGTGTGTGTGTCCCCTGTGGTGGACCAGCTTCCGTCTGAATGGATGGGTGATTGGGAGTTCAGAAGTCAGTGTGCTGGTCCCCGCCCAATTCAATCTGTGTCTGTTAAAAGCTTCTAGGGTGACACAAGGTGTGATATGCAAAGAAGTGAAGAAATACAGAACGACGAAGTCTTATTAAATGAACAAACATCCACCATCCCACCTTCCCCAGAGGAGCCACTGTGGTTGACCAGTCGAGTGTCCTTTGTCCCACAGTCCTAATAAGAAGCATTGCCACCTTTGAACTTCCCCAAGTCTGATCAACGAGCTCCGGCCAAACCTTCTCATTAAATACAAAAGCCAACATCTAACTCACAGGTCGGTTCGAGATAAAAAAATTGTGCTGAAACCGAAATGCAGCTTCACTCGCGCGGAGGGTGAAACGTCTTAAAAGTTACGCATCGGCGTCCGAATTGTGCGTCTCCATCACAGAACTCCAGTGAAATAACGACAAGGGCTCGAAACGACAGATTACATTCTTTCATCATTTGGGGGGTATGGGATGGGGGCTGGTGTACCCGACAGCGGTGCCAACGTCCTGGCCTTCCCATTGTTTGATAAGTGCCAGACGCACGTGCCGTACAGGAGGTCCAAGTGTTGGTGGCCAATTCACAATAAATGTGTGGAAATAAAAAAAAAACAAACTATGGGTACCCTACGGCTGGGGCAGGACCCATAATTTAGAAAAACGATGATTGCTATTTCATAAAAAGCAGTGGTGCCCGTGTGCTTACCAAACCCAATATACCTTTGAACTGAGCAGCTTCAGCGTAGTCGGTAAAACGCCACCTTTCTAATAAATACATTTCACTGAGCGTTAGGACGATGTGCATGATGATTGGGGGGGGGGCGTGTGTGGGGTCTGTCTTTTTTTTTTTTCTCCTTATTGCACATTGGCGATTCCTAGTTTTCACCATGTTATGCCCATCGGCCGCTGGAGACGAAGCTTCGGCTGAATGAAAAGTTCACATCCGAGCTTTTGTGCTTTCCCCAGGCACCAAAAGGAACGATGATGATAGTGCTGTTGTCTTCTGAGCCGTACTGGAGAGCCTGTGGGAGAGAAGAAAAGGGAATGAAGGAAAACCATTCATGGCTGTTATTATTATTATTTGATTAATAATAATTCTTTGCATTTATATAGCATTTTTCTCACTACACAGAGCGCTTAGCAATTGCAGGTTAAGGGCCCAACAGAGCAGAGAATTCATGAAATAATCTTCTTCTTTCAGCTGCTCCTGTTAGGGGTCACCACAGCAGATCATCTTGTTCCATCTCCTTTCCTCGTCATCTTGCTCTGTCACACCCATCACCTGCATGTCCTCTCTAACCACATCCATAAACCTCCTCTTAGGCCTTCCTCTCCTCCTCTTGGCTGGCTGCTCTATCCTTAGCACCCTTCTCTCAATCTACTCAGCATCTCCCCAAACCAACGCCATCTCGCCTCTCTGACTTTGTCTCCCAACTGTCCCACCTGAGCTGACCCTCTAATGTCCTCATTTCTAATCCTGTCCATCCTCGTCACACCCAATGCACATCTTAGCATCTTGATCACGGCTCTGTGCAGAAAGAAGCCTCACTAGCTAACATTGCACTGTTTAACTCGAGGTCTCTTAATGGCAAAGCATTGGTGTTATCAGAACTCATCACTGACACCAAACTTGATATTCTGTGTCTAATGGAGACTTGGCAAAAACCAAATGAGTTTGCGTGTCTCACAGAGGCGACTCCAATTGGTTTCACTTTCCACACAGAGCCTCGCAGCTCAAGACAAGGCGGTGGACTTGCAGTAATTGTCAGAGAAGACTTAAACGTTAAAAGAATCCCAATTGACTGTCCATTGTCTATTGAGTGCCTGGCTCTTAAACTAATAATGAAATCAGGTCCTGTCTCACTCATTGTTCTTTATCGTCCCCCAAAATACAATGCATCCTTCTTATCCGATCTGATTGAACTTTTGACCCACCTAAGCTCTTACTCTCAGAGAATTATCCATTTTGGTGATTTCAACATCCATATTGACACCCCCACATCTAAAGTGAGGAATGAATTCCTGTCCTTACTGGACTGTTTTGACTTGACACAACATGTTGATTCCCCCCCCACTCTGGTGGTCATATACTGGACCTGATCTGCACTTCTGGACTATCTGTGGCCAACATTCACAGCACTGATTTGGGACTCTCTGACCATAAAGCAGTATTTTTCAGTGTTTCACTGCCTCTCCCTCCTCTTACCTGTAAACGACAAATTTCTTACAGAGACCTTAATAATATCTGTCCCTCTATCCTTTCTGGATCCATTTCTGATCTTTTACTGTCTTCACCTATTCCATCAGTCTTGTTGACTACTATAACTCAGCCCTTCACTCAGCATTAGATAAAACAGCTCCTTTAAAACATAAGGAGGTTTCCTTTAAACGCTCAGCTCCTTGGTATAACTCAGAATTGCGATCTATGAAAGCAGCTGGCCGACGCCTTGAGAGAATGTCACATAAGACTGGCCTCACCGTGGACATCCAGGCTTTCTCTGACCACCAAAGAGCTTACAGAGAAGCACTAACTGCTGCCAAGAACACCCATTATGGCAGAATAATAGAAAGTGGCCACGATAACCCAAGGGTTCTGTTCTCTGTAGTTAATAAACTACTCGAACCCGCATCTGGCCCAACTACCTCTTCTACTGAAGTCTGTGAGGAATTCCTCAACTTTTTCCGTAACAAAATTAATGATCTAAATAATTCAACCAACATAAATACATCATCTGTTTATATCTCTCCCTGTTTTCCCACTCCATCCAGCAGCTCCTTCTCTAAGTTCTCACCAGTCACATCTGCGTCTGTTAATAACCTGCTTTGTAAGATGAGGCCGACTACTTGTGTACTGGACCTCATCCCCAGCCCTTCATGCCATAATCCCGACTGTTACAACAATAATAATCTCGTCCCTTGATACTGGCTCTGTGCCGCTCACTTTTAAAATCACTTCTGTAACCCCAATGTTATAAAAGTCTGGCCTTGATGCTGACAATCTTAACAATTTCCGGCCTATTTCCCACTTACCTTTCCTGTCAAAAGTTCTCGAGCGTGTTGTAGCTTCCCAACTCACCAATTACCTAACCTCTAATAATTTGATGTTACCCCTTCAGTTTGGTTTCAGGGCGCAGCACAGCTGTGAAACTGCTCTGCTACGGGTAACCAATGATTTGCTTATGGCAGCAGACTCTGGACAGACCAACATATTAATTCTGTTAGACCTCAGTGTAGCATTTGACACTCCGGTCAGACGTGACATCCTACTGTCCAGAATGGAGAACATGCTGGGTATCTCTGGCACTGCCCTCCAGTGGTTCAAGTCCTATCTGACTGATAGGCAAGAGTTTGTTAGTCTTGGTGACAGCAGGTCCAGCTCAGTGCCAGTCACACAAGGAGTCCCTCAGGGCTCTGTCCTCGGTCCTCTGCTCTTCTGTATTTATATGCTTCCCCCCTGGCCATATTATTCATAGCTTTGGACTGGGTTATCATTTTTATGCAGATGATACTCAGCTCTACTTCAATGTTAAAAGTGGAACTTCATCAGAGCTTTCTCAGCTCACAACCTGCCTTAGTGAAATTAAAACCTGGATGGAGCAGAACTCTTTAAAATTAAATTGCAACAAAACTGAACTTCTGCAAATTGGGACTAAAATGCAACTTAATAAAAATGAGCTCCTTCCCAGTCCATCTTGGCAGTGATCTCATCAGACCTGCCTCTACTGTAAAAAATCTTGGTGTCATTTTTGATTCCTCCCTCACTTATTCCGCCCACATAAATCACATTAAGAAACTTTCTTACTTTCACCTCCGTCACATATCCCGTGTTCGCTCCTTCCTCTCCTTCTCTAATGCTGAGAAACTTGTCCATGCTTTTATCACATCCCACATCGATTATTGTAATTCCCTACTGGCAGGTGACCCTTCTAATCTTATATCACAGCTCCAGCTTATTCAAAACTCAGCTGCAAGAGTCCTGACTCGGACCAGCAGCAGCGAGCACATCACTCCATCCTGCTCCGTCTTCACTGGCTCCCTGTGTCCTACAGAATCGAATATAAAATCCTATTAATAACCTACAAAGCGTTAAATAACATCACACCAAACTACATCAGTGACCTCCTCCATCACTATGTGCCTGCCCGCCCACTAAGGTCCTCTGATTCTGGCCATCTTGTTGTGCCCCTCACTAATCTACACTTCATGGGTGACAGGGCCTTCAGCTGTATAGCGCCCAGACTCTAATGACCTACCAAAATTAATCAGGTCAGCTGACTCCATGAATTCTTTTAAAAAACAACTCCAAACTCATCTGTTCAGTTTGTCTTTTAGCTCTACTTGACTTCATTACCCTTCTCTCAGTTTACCTCCAGGTCAAGATGTTCATGTGACCTGTGTGTGTGTGTGAGACCATCAATTATGTTGTCTGTTTCTTTTTTTTTTCAGAATTCACTGTCTTAATCTTCTTTATTTATTTATCTGGTTTGTATGATGCTATATACTGTGTATGCTGCCGTTCTTTATTATATTCTGTAAGTGCCTTGAGCATGGGAAAGGCGCTATATAAATAAAATGTATTATTATTATTATTATTATTAACTCTGCCACCTCCAGCTCTGTGCCACCGTCTCCAGCACATATAACACAGCTGGTCTCACTACCGTCCTGTAGACCTTCCCTGTCACTCCGTCTGTCACCAATCACCCCTGACACTCTTCTCCACTCTGCCTGCACTCTCTTTTTCTCTTCTCTTCCACACTCCCCATTACTCTGTACTGTTGGTCTCCAGTATTTAAACTCCTCCACCTTCGCCAACTCTCCTCCCCTCATCCTCACCACTTCACTGACCTTCTTCTCATTCACACACATGTATTTTGTCTTGGTGGTCCTACTGACCTTCACTCCTCTCCTCTCATATCTCCACCTCTCCAGGGTCTCCTCCACCTGCTCCCTACTCTCCCTACAGATCACAATGTCATCAGCAGACATCACAGTCTAATCTTGTCTGTCAACCTGTCCATCTCCATTGCCAATAAGAAAGGGGCTCAGAGAATTCTTGAAATAATCATTAAAGACATTTAATAAATCATCATGAAATGGAGGGAGCACAGCTCTGGCAGACTGGGCTCACATTTTGGACCCACTTGCTGTCCGTGTGGCTTCATTTCTCATGACCCTCCTGTTCTCCTCCCACATCGCAGTCATTGGCCCGGTGTTAGTGAGTGTGCCAAACAATACACTGGCAACCCCATCAGGGTTTAGTGTCCTCCTTGTGCCTGATGCTCCCGAGTTAGGCTCTGACCTCTTGTGACCACCCAGCTGGATGAAGCGAGTTTACAAACGAATGCATTCTGTAATAATAATGAATGAGCCCGGGGGCCTGTGTGGTGCAGCATGTTCTCTCCATGACTGTGTGGCTCCAGCTATTCCAGTTCCAGTTGTAAGCGAGCCTGGCGTGTGTATAAGTGTGCCCTGTGATGGCGCAGTCTCAGTTTGGCAACCAGCACACTACGACCACAAGCAGGGCCTAACAGGTACAGCTAGTGAATGAATGGAGAGATAAAGTATAAGCTGCGGTGGGTTGGCACCCTGCCCGGGATTGGTTCCTGCCTTGTGCCCTGTGTTGGCTGGGATTGGCTCCAGCAGACCCCCGTGACCCTGTTTTTGGATTCAACAGGTTGCAAAATGGATGGATGGATAAAGTATAAGCCTGCTGCCATGACCAGCTTTCTAACCAGGGCTCTGAACTGCGAACAGTGGTGGGACAACTGCTTATGAACCCACACCAAAAACTGTAGGACTAGGAGAGGAGGTAAGCAGCGGTGGAGAGGAAGAGGCCCTGATTATCAAGTGGGCCGTCATTCAGTTAAGGTATTACCTTTCGGGTGGGCTAGAATTTACCTTGGTGACGTACTGTGACCCCCTGCAGTGGATGGCCGCATACCGCATAAGGATCACCCGGTGGGTCCTGGACTTCCAGGTTGACCTCTTCAAGGTGGTCCGCAGCGGCGAATCCCGATCCCGGAAGTTAGATCTTATGGCTGGGTCTTCTGAACCCACTGGGCTCAAACTTGGCGGTGGGATTCAGGGGCTTGTCACATGGGAGCAAACTGGGAGGGAAGGACACAGACACCAGCGTCTGGAGAAGTGAGATCGTTAACAACCTCTCTTCTCTTGTCCATAGCCAGGAGGACAAAGCCCACTGATGTCACTTCTGCTGCGGCTCCAGACGTCCTCCATCTTCCACCCCATGGACTGTTTAAAGAAGAGCGTCGCTGGAAGTTGGCATTCATTTTGAATCAGAGAGCACAGAAGCAAACCCCATAGCCTCAGGAGAGTAAACACTCCAGGGCACACAACTTCCACAGTGCCGTCTGAACTTTTTCTTCGTAATTATTTTCCATATTAAGCGGGGTGCTGGCTGCTTCCGCACCGTATACCGTATTTACTCGTGTACCACGCGCCCTCGTGTAAGATGCGCACCCTCATTTTTACAAAGAAAGATCACGAAAAAAATTTTCCCCATGTACGAGGCGTGTTGTGATTGTATAGGAAGAGTTTAGAGCACATTTTCCACGAAATGCCCTTCTGTTTTTGTTGCATGACGAAAGAGCGAGGGAGGGAGAGAGAGAGGAGAGAGAGAGAGAGAGCGAGCGAGAGAGCCCAAGCAGAAGAAGTAAACATTACAGAAAAAATTTTCCATGTGTATGACGCGCACCTGATTTTCTAATGCTCATTTTCGGGAAAAAATGTGCGCGTGGTACACGGGTAAATACGGTATATGCTGCCTTTGCACAGTTTTAAGTTGTTTTTCATTTTGCTTATTGTTATTCACCAGTTTTTCTACCAATTAGGAGCTGGTCGTTACTTTTCCTTTTCCATGGATTTACCTGTTTAAATGGTGGGTTGGCAGCAGGGTGCTTTGTGGCGTGACACTGGCACGTCCTGTAACTTTGACACCCTACTTGCTAGGAAAGTGAGAAGCAGCGACTACCCACAATTCATTGCTCAGAATCAGTTGGTTAGTCTGGCATGTTACGGATCCCGACTGAACAGCAGAAATCAGAACTGCGAATTGAACATCTAGAAATTCCACTAACACATCGGCCTGGTGAGGTGCTCTCACCTCCACACAGAAAGGCCCCTGCGACTTTTTTTCATTTTCACAAATGTCTCAAGTAGAACATTAACAGTCACTTCTGCTGAAAAGCTGCATTCACCCATCCATTTATTCATCCGTTTTCGGACCTGCTTGGTCCAATTCAGGATTTTAAGACCCATTTTGAGAAGACCTGGGGACCTGGGTTCGCTTCCCGGGCCCTCCCTGCGTGGAGTTTGCATGTTCTCCCTGTGTCTGCGTGGGTTTCTTCCGAGTGCTCCGGTTTCTTCCCACAGTCCAAAGACATGCAGGTTAGGTGGATTGGCGATTCTAAAATGGCCCTAGTGTGTGCTTGGTGTGTGGGTGTGTTTGTGTGTGTCCTGCGGTGGGTTGGCACCCTGCCCAGGATTGGTTCCTGCCTTATGCCCTGTGTTGGCTGGGATTGGCTCCAGCAGACCCCCGTGACCCTGTGTTCGGATTCAGTGTGTTGGCAAATGGATGGATGGATGGATTTTGAGAAGAAAACTGCAGGGTTTTTGGTCCATTCAGGATAAAACATTGTCACCAGTGTCCTTGGGGGTTCTGGGAAGAAAGTACAAGCATCCACAGACATGCCACCCATGCAGACGTTGAGAGAAAACATGTCAACTCCAACCTCAAAACCTGGCATTCACGCCAACTCTCCCAGACTTGTGGTGTGGGGCAGCTAATCACGGTGTCCATCTCCTCCATCATCATCATCATGTTACACTAAACTGGATTTGTCGTCTTGGAGGCACAGATTCACACAGGTGACCTCAGGCACAAGTGCTGCCTAGCAAAGCACAACGGACTCCATGTAGCCTGGACACACGGGAGTAACACAAACAAACTCTAAGACCTCTTTGTCCTTTACACTCCAATCAATGGAGCCAGCGTCATACCTTCAGGTGACTTGAGGAGACGTCATTAAGAAGGACCCTGAGTGCAGAATTGGAGTCAAAATGCTACTCTGATATTTGTCACCAGTCCTGTCACTGAAGCTCTCGGTCACACCGATTCTCTGCTGTTTTCAGATAATGATAAGGGGCTCAGCTGGCACCCTGGGCCCGGTCTCAGATGTGCAGACAACACAAAGTTCCACCATATTTCTAACAAACCATAACATTCTCAGACCTGCTTAATCCAATGGAAGGTCGGTGGCAGTCTGGAGACTCTCCTGGCATCATCATGCACATGCCTACCCCAAATGGAGTGAGTGCCCACACACAAATACACTCAAGCAGGGGGCTAACATAAGATGGCCAGTTAGATTTATCTGCCCAGGGAGAAGTTGAAAACCCCACACAGAAATCTACCAGGCATGACATTCAAACCCAGGACTCTGACCACCCTATTAGTTATGTCATCAAACTGTAATCTGAAATTCTCTGATGCTCACAAGTTTACTGAACTTTGATAAAACAGCACAACTGCTTCAGAGACTTACAGTGCCAGCACCACCAGCGTCTCACAAATATATGTGAATGGCGGCAGCCATACTGGAGGTACCCTTGTGCTCCAAAATGGCAGTCTGGTGCCTGCATGGAGATGCTAAGTGAAATAATAAACATTTTTATGCTCGTGCTTTAGAATAATTTTTGTATTTTGACCCACGCAGATTCAGATTATGATGTTGAATTTATGTTCAGAATTGTGGCTACAAAGTTTAACTTGATAAACATCTTTATTTTCTTTATTTATGCAATGTCATTTTAAAGATCACGTGACTACAAGATTACTGGGACAGGATTTTTTCACCTATGAAATATAGCAAAAAATTAGACCCCTTATAACTTTGCAAGATGCTGAAAAATTAGATCACGCTTTTGTTTTTAGTTGACGAGATTACTGCAACGCACTCTTCTCAGGACCACCCAAAAAAGACATCAATCGATTGCAGCGAGTGCAGAATGGAGCAGCTAGAATCTTAACTAGGAAAAGAAAATCCGAGCAGATCACCCCAGTCTTAGCGTCACTACACTGGTTACCTGTGCCATTTAGAATTGACTTTAAAGCACAAAGCCTTCAATACTTTCGCTCCATTCTCTATCTCAGAACACCTCTCACCTTACACTCCAAATTGTAACCTTAGATCTTCAAATGAGGGTCTGCTTAGAATTCCAAGAGCTAAACATAGAAGAAGTGGTGAGGCGGGGCCGGCCTTCTGCTGTTAGGCACCTCAAATCGGGAATACGAGTTTACTGATCGAAATTCACCAGGTGAACACAGTGGAGCACTTTATAAAACTGCTAAAAACCCGTTATGTTAACATGGCTTTCTCAAAGCTTCATTTTAGTGTAACTCTGATATTCTGTATATGCATTGAATTATCATTTATTTATTTTTTTTAATGTCTCCAAAATCCGTATTAACCCCTACTCTCTCTGCTGTTTTCTATCTGTTAATCTGTGGTGGTGATCTGCAACCCCACCACCTGATTGGGGCACCAGGAAGTCTCTACATTGACAGATTGAAAGCCAGATGTCCACATGACCATCATTATCGTCTAATTTTTCCATGTGAAGCCTGAAAACCTGTGGTGGGCTGGCGCCCTGCCCGGGGTTTGTTTCCTGCCTTGCGCCCTGTGTTAGCTGGGATTGGCTCCAGCAGACCCCATCGTGACCCTGTAGTTAGGATATAGCGGGTTGGATAATGGATGGATGGAAGCCTGAAAACCATGAGGACTGATTGAGGTCATTGATGTGAGGTAGAATGCCTAGTGGGGGCTGGGCTGGGTGGTCTCATGGCCTTGGAACCCCTGCAGATTTTGGTTTTGCCTCCAGCCATCTGGAGTTTTTTCTGTTCCCCGTGGCCATAGGACCTTACTTATTCTGTTAATTTAATTTTTCTCTTGCTTCATCTTGTAATGCACTTTAAGCTTCATCATTTGTATGAAAACGTGTGACAGAAATAAACAGCATTGTTGTTGTTGTTGTTACAATTGTTGCATCAGTGAAGTAAAAGAAATAAATACGACAGCGATCGCTCTAGGACTACAAAGTTTGATTTCATTAACGTCTTTATATTCTTCATTCAAGCAACAATGTTTTGTAGATCACATGACTATAATTGTTGAGGCAATGATGTTATTTGAAGTTATGCTATAAACACGACAGAGACCACACTAGTTTGATTTCATTAACGTCTTTATATTCTTTATTCATGCACCAATGTTTTCTCGATCACATGACTATTATTTGTTACACTGATGTCGTAACAGAAGTCACACCGTAAATACCACGACTATCACACTATGAGTTATCACCTGCCGGATAAGCCACTTCTCAAACTCCTTAGCGTTAGTTAGCCGGCCCTAGCACTAGGATTTGGCATTTTGGTTTCAGCTTCACTTTGCCCTTGACTTTGGAATTTCGTTTTGCCCTTTTGTTCCTGGGTGCCCGCTTTGGCTCGATCTTATGGCTGCGCCCCTTTTTCTGTCTCTGACTACATGATTTTGTTCCTTATCATCTCCTGGTACTTTAAAGTGCTCACAGTAATCCTCAGACACTCCACTGTGTCCACCATGCTAAACAGCAGCTGTCTTGTCAGTCAATGCACAACAGAAGAATTAAAATGATTAACCTAGCAACTCTTAAAGCTCCATCATTATTGTTATGGGTGCTTGCTCTTTCTTTATATGTATTCTTTTCTTTTGTTATTATTTTGTACGCTCTGTTTAGGTTTTCTTTCTGTGTATTTTATTACTTTTTAAACGAGTATTGTTTTGTAGTTCATTATTTTGTATCATGTTAATTATGTGCTGATGTCTTATAGGACTTCTATGTTGAGCCTAAGGAGCCAGGCCCCCCTAATGCTGCAACTGTAGCTCTAACCCCCAGGGCTTTATAAGCTTGCAAGCAATTCATAATTGTTAAAAACCTTCTTTTGGAGTTTGTGGATTAGTAAGGAGACCTGAGGTTCGCTTCCCAGGTCCTCCCTGCGTGGAGTTTGCATGTTCTTCTCATGTCTGTGTGGGTTTCCTCCCAGAGTCCAAAGATATGCAGGTTAGGTGCACTGGTGATCCTAAATTGTCCCTAGTGAGTGTGCTTGGTGTGTGTGTGTGTGTGTGTGAGTGTGTGCGCCATGCGGTGGGCTGGCTGGTTTGTTCCTACCTTGTGATCTGTGCTGGCTGGGATTGGCTCCAGCAGACCCCCCATGACCCTGTGTTAGGATATAGCGGGTTGGATAATGACTGCCTATTGTAAGTAACTGGTTGGATTCTGCTCGTTTTTGAACCCATTTTCAGTTCCGTTTTGTGACTTTGCTTTTGGTTTGTGGATTGGCTTTGTTTTGCCTTGCGATTAATACATTTGCAAATCCTTGGTAGTTAGGACTTTATTTGCTTTGGCTAAGATTTTTGGTTTATCATTTTGGACTTTGATGTTCGGAACTCCAGCTGGATTTGCACCCTGCATGTATTTATATATTAAAACAACTTTACTAAACATTACACTTTATGGGACGGCACAGCCCAATCCGACCTACACATGTCGATACACAACTTGCAGTATTTTCATTTGAGGGGTACGTTAGCTGACCATAATGAGAATATTATAAAAAAAAAAAAAAAAAACAAACTTCCTTGTTTTGCACAGATTCACTGTAAATTACATCTTCACTGCTGGATTAAGAAGATCAACACTTCTCAAGACCATCTCAATGATCAAACAGGCCCAGTGGACTAACTGGGGAAACTCACCTAGCAGGACATCAGAACCTTAGAACAATCTGGACGAGAACAGGCCATTCAGCCAAACAAATCTCACCAGTCCCATCTACTAAATTCTTAAGAAACATCAAGTTGGGCTTTGAAAGTCCCGAAAGTCCAGCTGTCCTCCACACTACCTTGTCATTTATTCCATGTGTCTGTGCTTCTCTGTATGTAGAAAAACTTCCTAATGTTTGTGCGAAACTTAACCTTAACAAGTTCCAACCGTGTTCTCATGTTCTTGATGAACTCATTTTGAAGTCACCATCTTGATCCACTGAATTAATTCCCTTCATCATTTTAAACACTTCAGTCAGGTCTCCTCTTCATCTCCTAAAGGCTCAGCTCTTTTAATCTTTCCTCATAACTCATCCCCTGAAGTCCTGGACTCAGCCTAGTTACTCTTCTCTGGACCTTTTCTAGTGCTGTTATGTCCTTTATGGAGACCAAAACTGCACACAGAACTCCAGATGAGGCCTCACCAGTATGTTATAAAGCTTGAGCAGAACCTCCTGTGACTTGTACTCCTAATATCAAGGCGCTATATAACCTGACATTCTGTTAGCCTTCTTCATGGCTTCTGAACACTGTCTGGTAGTTGAGTCCACTACGACTCCTAAATCCTTCTCATAAGGTGGACTTGTGCTTTTCAGACCGCCCATTGTGTATTCACACCTCACATTTTTACTTCCTATGTGTCATACTTTACATTTAATTACATTATATCTTCTTTTGCTTAAACTCTAAAGGCTCAGCTCTTTTAATCTTTCCTCATAACTCATCCCCTGTAGTCCTGAATCAGCCTCGTCTCTCTTCTCTGGACCTTTTCTAGTGCTGTTATGTCCTTTATGGCCCACCGTACTCCAGATGAGGCCTCACCAGTGTGTTATAAAGCTTGAGCAGAACCTCCTGTGACTTGTCCTCCACACATCAAGGCGCTATATAACCTGACATTCTGTTAGCCTTCTTAATGGCTTCTGAACACTGTTTAAAGAGTTAAAAGACCGCAGCACCATTATAATCCCCTTGTGGGTACATAAAGTATAATCTAATTGATCTTTCTCAAAACTACTTTAGTTTCTCCTTCCTGAGTGACTTCAATGGATTTCGCGCAGCTCGTCAAAAGTACTCAGCATTGCCGTGTTTTTGCCAAACTTGAGACAAAGTGAATTCAGTGGAGTTCGTTCATCGCGCCTCACTACACACGCATTCTTTACATCTCTGCTCAGTTTTTTAATTAAAATTTGAATTGATTACACTGTCTGCTCCAACTGATGTGGTTCACTGGGGGAACACAAAGGGGGCATGCAGGTGTCTCCATGGTTAGCCATCTACTGGTACAGGCCTGCACCCAAACCCGGCTCAACTTTGAAACCACCAAAGAGTAATGAAATAAAAAGACTACAAAAATAATAATGCATTACAAATACGCTTTGCTTTTGAAAAATACCAACAATAAAAAAGTGTCGGTAATGGAGGTGCCACTCACCTGTTCAGAGATCACCTGGGCAGCTTCCAGAGGGTCATGACACTGATTGATCACGTCACAAATCTCCTGGCTGTTCATGATAAAGTTGACGCCATCAGTAGTCAGCGCCAGGAAAGAGTCATACACATGATGGAGCTGTAGGGAGACAAGAACACACACTCAGCGACTGTGGGCCTTTTGCCCTTTTTCATGCCATAGAATAAATGCATTCAGTTGCCACCATATTGTGTCCACCTTATCTAATCCAGAGTTGGACCCTCTTTAATCTGTAGAAGGGCCCGTGTTCTTCTTCTTCTTCTTCATGTATTCAACAAAGTGCCAGAAACATTCCTTAGGGATTATAGTCCATGCTGACTCAGTGGTGTTATGTATCAACTTGAAGTTTTATGAATTTAATGTCTTATTGTTGTTTTTGTCAATTTGCAGTTATTCTTTTTCATCCTTTAGGCTATCTCTAATATCTTCATTTGTAATTCTATAATTATGTTCTGTTGTTCCTTGTTCTTTATCGGTGGAGCCTCAGGAAGTGGGTCGCTCCTTCTGAGCCATCACTCTAGGTATATGAGCGGAGAAGGCTCAAGAGCAGGAGATCATTCTTTTACTATGAAGTTTGTGAATTTTACCATATTCTGTGGTCAGATTTTTTGATTACTCTTGCTCTGTCTTAATGATTCTATTTATTGGATTTCATTTTTGGGGACGTTTGCTTAGGATTGAATTTTTAGGAAACTCTGGTGCCTCATTTTGTTTTTGTATTCTTCTATTTTCATTAGATAAAGCCCTCATTTATAAAGATTTTTTGTTTATTTCTTACCAGTCAAGGGTTTATGGTCACCCTGCCTCTTGTAGGATTTGTGTTATATTTTACAGAGATTTACAGCTGTTTTGCCATTAACCCCATTACAAAATTAGACCACAGGTGTCGAACTCCGGTCCTCGAGGACCGCAGTAGCTGCATGTTTTCATTCTAACCATCTTCTTCATTAGTGAGCCGTTTTTACTGCTAATGAACTTCTTTTCCTTTAGTTTTAATTAACTTGACTCAGGCCCCTTAATTGTCTTTTTTTCCTTAATTAGTAGCCAAACAATACTGAGACATCAAACAAGCCACCATATGACAGAAAAACAGAAAAATCAACAGATTTGGAAATGTCTGCTGGGGCAGAATGAGCCATTGAATTAAATAACGGGTTTAATTACCAGCAAGAATCAGCTTCTCATTAAGAGACTGGTTGGAGTGAAATTGGTTGGAGTTTGAAATCCCAGTTTAGCTGGTCATCTGTTGGCTCGTTTCATGTCTCATTTCTGTTTCGGTGCCATTTAATGAAAAAACAAATCAATTCAGAGGACTGAATCCTTAAAAACAGGGCTATTAAAATAAAGGGAAAAGGAGTTAATTAGCAGTGAAAACTGATTAGGAAAAGGGTTAGAATGAAAACCTGTGGCCACTGCGGCCCTCCAGGCCCGGAGTTCGACACCCCTGCTCTAGACGATAACAGGCCATTCAGCCCAACAAAGCCTGCCAGTCCTATCCACTTAATTCGTCAAAAAAAAAAACAAAAAACAAAACAAAGTCTAGTTTAGAAATTCCTTAAATTCTTACTGTCTATAGTTTTCTGTGTAAAGAAGAACATCTTAAAGTTTGTGCAAAATTTTCCCTTTACAAGTTTCCAACTGTGTCCCCGTGCTTATTTTAAAATAACAGTCTCGATCCACTGGACTAATTCCCTTCAATCATGTCTCCTCTTAATCTTCTTTTGTTTAAACTGTAAAGGCTCAGCTCTTTCATACTATCTTCATTATTCATTCCCCCTGTGAATCACCCCATCGCTCTTCTCTGGACTTTTTCTAACGCTACTTTGTCCTTTTTGTAGCCTGGACCCCAAAACTGTACCCAGGACTCCAGATGAGGCCTCACCAGTGTGTTATAAAGACTTGAGCAGAACCTCCTTGGACTTGTACTCTACACATAGCGCTGTGTAACTTGACATTCTGTTATCCTTCTGAACACCGTCTGGAAATTGACAGTAGAGAAAATAAGAGAAGAGATAAGCAGAGTCCACCGTGACTCCTAAATCCTTCTCATAAAGTGAACTTTCAATTGTCAGGCCTCCCATTGTGTAATCAAAACTAACATTTTGAGTTCTGTGTGTCATACTTTACATTTACTGACATTAAACGTAATCGGCCTTAAACCTGCCCAAGCCTGTCCAAGTACCTCTGTGATGATTCAATAGATTCCAGATTATCTGCCAGTCCACCTATCTTGGTATCACCTGCAAACTTAACCAGCCTGTTGCTTATATTCTTTTCCAAATCATTTATTTATATTAAAAATAGCAGCGGCCCTAGCACTGACCCCTGCTGGACACCATTTTTAATATCAGCCAATTCTGATGAGGTCCCTCACATCACCACTCTCCGCTTCCTGTGTTTGAGCCAATTCTGCACCCATCTACACCCCACACCCTGAACTCCCTCCCACATCTTTAAGTGTGATGATGCCCACCCACTCAGGTGGCACCTCATCAACTGCGTTTTGAAAGTCCAGATCAATAATCACATCTGCTCCACTTTGGTCGTATCCTTTTGTTGCCTCCTCATAGAATTCCAGCCTGTTAGTTAAACACGACCTCCCTCTCCTGACCCCATGCTGACTGTCCTGTCCTTGCCATGTGTTGCTCAATCTTATCCTTAATAATTCCTTCCATTAATTTTCCTGTGATGCACGTTAACCTTATTGGTCCATAGTTGCTTGGAACTACCCGGTCATCCTTTTTATATAATGTGATAATATTTTCCATTTTCTAGTCCTTTGGAATTTCCCCAGTGGACAGAGACTACCTAAAAATATGTGTCATGGGTTTATATATGTATTTGCTCACCTTCTTAACAACTCGAGGGTATACATTATCTGGTCCTGGTGATTTGTTTGATTTCATCTTATTTAATCTGAGCAGCACTTCTCTCTCTACAATTTCCAAATCCCTCAGTACCTCCTTAGTAGTCCCTGTTACCGCTGGGCGGTTATCCACTTGCTCACTTGTGAAGACCTCAGAAAAATGTAAGTTTACAGCACCTGCTATTTCATCGTCTGTATCTTTTAATTCCCCTTTACTATTCCTGATGCACTTCACCTCCTCCTTGACTGTTCTTTTACTACTAAAATACTGAAAGAATCTGTTTGGGTTGTCTTATCCCTTATCTGCTATATTCCTTTGTCTTTTAGCCTCCCTGATATCCTTCTTCATGGTTGCCCTCATGTTCTCATACGCCCTACGATTCACATTGGAGGTATTAGTCTTAGTTGTTGTATTTGTCTGTTTTTTTTGTTGCAGCTCCTTCTTTAACTCTTTATTAAACCACGCAGAGTTTTTTACATTTCCTACTAATTCCAAATTTAGGTATGTACCTGGCCTGCATTACATTTTTAAACCTGTTCCTCGACTGTCTCCACACCTAAAAGCTTCTCCCGGTCCACCCTTCTTAGACTTTGCTCTACTATACCCTACATGACCCTACTGATTCAATCACCTCTACACCCTCAATTCTAACCTGATTATTACAAAACACTAAATCTAGACAGGCTTCGCCCCGTGTTGCTGCTTTTTGTAAGGTCATCCCAGTAAATATTTGGGTAATCACAATCCCTCATGACAATGATATCTCCCTGTAAAGTTGCCTTTTTAATATCACTAACAAGATGCGTGTTGAGATTACTGTCTGCATGGCACGGTCTGTAACACACTTGTAGCGGTCTGGTGCCGCTAAGATTCACATCTTTGAATAGACGGCGATTTATTTATTGTTTTAGTGGAGATTCCAGGGACGCACCCAGCCTTGGCCCGACCCGCACAGACTCACATGCAGAGACACAAAACCAACAAATGAATAAATAATATATGAAGTGAAAACCCAATACACAACAACAACAACAGTCAGACAAACCTCCCCTTTCCCCTACGGCGATACAGTTGTAACATAACAATGAACCATAACACAGACGACAATGTCCTAATACAGTCCAATACAGCAAAAGCAGGTGAAATGGTATGGTGTGAAGAAGAAAATCCCAAGAACAGCCTCCGTAGAAAATGAGTGAAACAGTCCTACCGGTAGTCCTGAGCAGTGAGGGATGAGATTTGCAGGAGTGCTCTTTTTGAAGATGCACGACGATTACTCCACCACTATACACATGACAGGCTGGCATAAGACAGTCCGTTCATCCTAACGGGAAACGATCAAGGTACACTTGACTTTTCAGACGACACGTTGGACAGGATACACAAAAACACCGATCTCTAGTTGCTCCGTCAGGACCCCCTTTTCAACTTTTCCACTGGCCTCTCTCTCGTCCCCAGCAGCCTCTACTTCCGTTTCAGTCATCCTTTGTGGGTAATCCCCCTTGGGCTGCTGGGAAATGGAGTTTTTCCCATGATAGCACTGCTACACACTTCTAAAATAAGATCCCTTTCCCGAATGCTTTCTAGGTGAAGCCACACGTCCTCACTAAGATGGGGTTCATTGTCCCACTGAAGAGGACTAGCATTTAAATTCTGGTCCGCATAAACAGAAATCCCAACCCTTTTTTCGGTCTTGTCTATCTCTCTAGATTATACTCATCCCCATCTTTGTGATTTTGCCAGGTTTCCATTATTGCTATATTATCATAATTATTCTCCTCTACATACAACTGCAACTCACTTGTTTCATTTTTGATATTTCTACCATTATGGTAAGCTATTTATAATGCATTACTCGTTCTACTTTTACATTTAAACGTTGAGTTAGAAGGCAGGGAGGGCCCAGTCATGAACAGGGTGCTAGTGCATCACAAGGCCTGCACAAAGGGGGCCACTTTACTTTAATCTGCATGGGGAGAACACGCAAACTACACAGACAGCAACCAGGCATGAGGCTCAAACTCAGGACGTTAGATCCATGAAGAAGCAGCCTCACTGTTGTCACCACTCTGATGAGGAGGGTCTGCACAAAGTTCCAGTCCAATTAAGGGGGGCCACTCAAGGCAGTAAACAGGCCCAGTAGGGTTGCCAGTCTATTGCAGGGCACCACCCCTACTATGCCATTCTAGCGTGACCCTAACATGGCCTCCCCAAATGACCGTCTTACCTGATCTGAACCCAATACGAGTTTTCATAGGAGAATCCCACGTGACCCAAGCCGCATGAGTGATTTTATCCGGCTGGCTGTTAGAGTAAAGTGTGCCAGACATTTTTCAGACATCATTAACTCGTCAAAGCCTCTTTTATTTGATGAAGTACGCACACAATTTCCCAGCCGACTGCACTTTATGGTCTGGATTTTTCCATGAACCTAATTTAATAAACACAAATGTAATTTTGAGGCTCTGATTGCAGCTGACATCCTAAATAACAAGTAGCCACAATTACATCTGCCTCATTGCACCAAAGACACGGCCATTTGACAGCCGCTTGGCTGACGTCCTAAACTCGTCCACAGAGGGTCTGCTTCTTGTTAACGTTGTGGATATCAAAAGTCAACACACCCCCTGGCATGTCTGTTTTTATTCAGGACTGGTCCTGGTTTCAACCTTGATGGTTGTTTCACCTTTAATAAGATCTGGTAACCAACAGACTGATCATATTTAGGAATAAAAATTATTAAAAGTACAAAACTTTCAATTCTATGTTTGCACAAATGTGCCCACCTTTTTGCTTATATATTGTAAAGTTCACAATGCACCACATCACAAAACAATTTAGCTCATTCTACCTTTTTCTATGTTATATGTTGCCTCTAATTATGGGTAAAATTACAAAATAGCTAGAAATTTCATGGCTGGCATTGTGGCACAGTGTGGTTAAGGCTTTGGACTTCAAACTCTCAGATTGTCGGTTTATGTCCCGCTACTGACGCTGTGTGACCCTGAGCAAGTCACTTGACCTGCTTGTGCTCCAACTGAAGAATCAAAAGAAACGTAACATTTGTATCATAAATGTTGTAAGTCACCTTGAATAAAGGTGTCGGCCAAAGCAAGTAAATGTTGGAAGTGCCACACGGGATGGATGGGCATCCCAACCAGGAATAGGGAAGATTCCTTACCTGGATAGGAGGCTCAAAGTGGACAGACAGGCATCCCGGCTGAAAAAGAGAAAGGTGTTTTACCCGAATGAGACTATCCACATGGATGGACGGACATCCCAGCTAAAACAGAGGAAGGTTCTTTACCCGGATGGGAAGCCCCAGGCAGATGGGACAGGTGTCCTGACCAAATATATCCTGGAGTACCTTCCCTGTCCAGAACTGAAGGTAAGGACAGCAAAGAACTGGCACTAAGGGATGTTTGTTCCCCCAGGATGATAGATGACTGCAGCCCTGGCTATCGGTGTCTATTCGGACACTGGGAATTGTAGTCCAGTAGTGCAGCCCTACTGGGGTTCGGGGGTACTGCAAGAGACGGCGGCAGGGAGATGCACCCCCTGTTATTTGAGATTTCCATATGACCCGAAAGTGCTTCCAACAGGCCAGACTCCCAGCATCTGAAATACTCCTGGGTCCTTAATAAAAGGCGAGTAGGAGCTGGGAGGAAGGAAGGCAACACTTCACTAGAGGACAGCAGTGGAGTAGAGAGAGGAAGACAAAGACAGAAAAGACAACTTGTTCTTGTGCTCGTGTATGTGAGGTAATTATAATAAACACCCTCTGTTTGAACCAGGGACGGTGCCGGTGTGTTCATGTTTAGAGCTGGGGTTCACTGGTGGCCCCAAAGCTTCACAATGTAAATGTAACAGAAGAGTTCAAATTAAGTCTAATTATGAAGGGGATGCCCAGTGAGAGTGCCCTCTATAGGTAAGAGTTGAGGTGTAGACGGTGGACAGTGCTCTTTTTAAAAGAGCACTCTATCCAAAAATGGTGTTTCTTTATATGTTAGTTACACCATGTAGTTTGTGGTGATGGACAAGAACAATTTTTAATCATGCAGAATGGAGATTAGGCTTTTGATATAATAAACATCTATATATTTTTTCCTTAGGAGACTTCTTCTTCCTCTTTTCCCACTTCTATGCGTGCTTGATGGATCTTCTCCATTCAGCTCAGTCCTACACCTCCTCACTAGACAAGCCCTTTTCCTTCAGAACTTTTTTCACTCTATCTATCCACTTCCACTTTGGCCTTTCTCTTCCCCTGGATTTCCATTCCCATCCCACTTTTGTCAGATACAGTGGGTATAGAAAAGAATCTCCCCTTCAAAATATTCCCATTTTTTTGCTTTACAGTCTTAAATGAAAAACACACACAAAAAATATTTCTTCCCAGCTTTACTTACTCAATGCAACCTCTAACATCCAACAGAAAGATATCAAAGCTACAGATCAGAAAAATGATTAAAAAATCAAAAACAAGACCTACTAAGATGAATAAAGGATCACCCCCCCCCCCAATGTCAGTCATTTTGTTGACCCCCCTTTTGCTTTAATGACAGCTTTAAGTCTGTTGATTCTTCTCTATCAATTTTGCTGCACACCTAGATTGAGCCCACTCAATATTTGCCCCCCACTCTTCTTTACAGAACTGTTGAAGTTCAGTCAAATTGGATGGTGAGTGTTGGTTGGTCTGCTATTTTCAGATCTTTCCACCGATTTTCAATGAGATTTAGGTCTGGGCTCTGACTGGCCACACCAGGACATTCACTTTTTTTCTCCTTCGGCCACTGTGTGCTTTGGGTCGTTGTCGTGTTGAAAGGTGAACATTCTGCCCATCTTCAACTTTCTGGCAGAGGGTAGCAGGTTTTCCTCAAGAATTTGATGGTATTTTGCCCCATCAATTTTTCCTTCTACCTTAACGAGAGCCCCAGGCCCCCCAACCACAGGATGCTGCCACCACCATGCTTTACTGTAGGTATGGTGTGTTGTGGATGGTGAGCTGAATTGGTGTACTGTTTGGTATTGAGGCCAAATAGTTTGATTTTGGTCTCCTCTGACCATAAAACCTTTTTCCACTTGGCATCAAAATCTTCAAGGAGCATTCTGGCAAAGCTCAAAAAAGGCGACATTAAGGCTCATTTGAGAAGTGCAACCTTCCCAAACAAACCATGATGGTGGAGCGCTTGTGAAATTATTGTCACATGCACACCACTAATGATCACTCTTTGCCATCAAATCCTGTAACTCCTTCAAAGTACCCATTGGCCTCTTGGTAGCCTCTCATACCAATTTCCTCCTTGCTCTTCCATCCTGTTAGGGGGATCCAGGGAGGGTCCTAGTAGTACCAAACACTTCTTTATGATGGACTTTACTGAGCTCCTTGGGATTGATAAAGCCTTTGAGATGTTTTGGTCTCCATCTACTGCCTTCTGTCTGTCCACAACTCTATCCCTGAGATCTTCTGAATGTGGCTTGCCACCCATAGTCAGTTGCTCTACCAAGCAAGGGAATGAATGCTCCAGGAACAGCTTCACTAATCACACTCATTACAGTTGATCACAGCCAGTAACCAGGGTCTGCAATGGGAACAGTGGGCACTTACACCTGATTGAGTTTAGTTGGGGGGGATCCTTTATTCATCTCAGTATTTCTTGTTTTTGATTTTTTTTTAATTCTTCTGAACTGTAGCTGTGATATCTTTCACTTGGATGTTAGAGGTGGCATTGAGCAAGTAAAGCTGGAAAAAATATTAGTGTGTGTGTTTACATTTAAGGCTGTAAAGCAAAAAAAATGGGAAAATTTCAAAAGGGAGGATTCTTTTCTATACCCACTGTATGTGTGGCGCCAACCGGGCTACCACGGTTTGTCAGGTGCACTCGTTCTGTATGTACAGTTAGGTCCATAAATATTTGGACAGAGACAACTTTTTTTCTCATTTTGGTTCTGTACATTACCACAATGAATTTTAAATGAAACAACTCCGATGCAGTTGAAGTGCAGACTTTCAGCTTTAATTCAGTGGGGTGAACAAAACAATTGCATAAAAATGTGAGGCAACTAAAGCATTTTTTGAACACAATCCCTTCAAGTTAAGGGGCTCAAAAGTAATTGGACAATTGACTCAAAGGCTATTTCATGGGCAGGTGTGGTCAAGTCCGTCGTTATGTCCTTATCAATGAAGCAGATAAAAGGCCTGGAGTTGATTTGAGGTGTGGTGCTTGCATGTGGAAGATTTTGCTGTGAATAGACAACATGCGGTCAAAGGAGCTCTCCATGCAGGTGACAGATGCCATCCTCAAGCTGTGAAAACAGAAAAAACTCATCCGAGAAATTGCTACAATATTACGAGTGGCAAAATCTACAGTTTGGCACATCCTGAGAAAGAAAGCAAGCACTGGTGAACTGAGCAATGCAAAAAGACCTGGACGTCCACGGAAGACAACAGTGGTGGATGATCGCAGAATCATTTCCATGGTGAAGAGAAACCCTTCACAACAGCCAACCAAGTGAACAACACTCTCCAGGGGGTAGGCAGGCGTATCGATATCCAAGTCTACCATAAAGAGAAGACTGCATGAAAGTAAATACAGAGGGTGCACTGCAAGGTGCAAGCCACTCATAAGCCTCAAGAATAGAAAGGCTAGATTGGACTTTGCTAAAGAACATCTAAAAAAGCCAGCAGAGTTCTGGAAAAACATTCTTTGGACAGATGAAACCAAGATCAACCTCTACCAGAATGATGGCAAGAAAAAAGTATGGAGAAGGCGTGGAACAGCTCATTATCCAAAGCATAGCACATCATCTGTAAAACACGGTGGAGGGAGGCAGTGTGATGGCTGCCAGTGGCACTGGGACACTCGTGTTTATTGATGATGTGACACAGGACAGAAGCAGCCAAATGAATTCTGAGGTGTTCAGAGACATACTGTCTGCTCAAATCCAGCTAAATACAGCAGTCACATTGATTCATGATACAGATGGACAATGACCCAAAACATACAGCCAAAGCAACCCAGGAGTTTATTAAAGCAAAGTAGTGGAAAATTCTGGAATGGCCAAGTCAGTCACCTGATCTTCACCCAATTGAGCAGGCATTTCACTTGTTGAAGACTAAACTTCAGACAGAAAGGCCCACAAACAAACAGCAACTGAAAGCCGCTGCAGTAAAGGCCTGGCAGAGCATTAAAAAAGGAGGAAACCCAACATCTGGTGATGTTCAGGAGTTCAAGACTTCAGGCTGTCATTGCCAGCAAAGGGTTTTCAACCAAGTATTAGAAATGAACATTTGATTTCCAGTTATTTAATTTGTCCAATTACTTTTGAGCCCCTGAAATGAAGGGATTGTGTTCAAAAAATGCTTTAGTTGCCTACCATTTTTATGGAATCGTTTTGTTCACCCCACTGAATTAAAGCTGAAAGTCTGCACTTCACTGCATCGGAGTTGTTTCATTTAAAATTCATTGTGGTAATGTACAGAACCAAAATGAGAAAAAACTTGTCTCTGTCCAAATATTCATGGACCTAACTGTATATTGAGTGGTTAATATGCGTTTTTTGTCAACTTAAAGAATTACTTTTACTCCTGAAGAGCTTTTGAACATACAGGACTTGGTTCCATCGGATTTATTTCTTATGTTTGTATGCGATGAAGATTTACCTCACAAGTTTTCCCTGTCTGCCCATAGGAATGCCGCCCGTCAATCAAGCTTCACCAAGAGGTACAGAGGTAAGCAGGCTGGCACTCTGGTGTGCTGGAGATGCAGAGGCTTTTGTGCATCACTCCTGGCAATCTGCCTTTCAAATGTTCGCTTGGTTGTCAAAAAATGGACGAGTTGGCATTACTGATAAGGACTAACAAAGATTTTGCGCATATTTGTGCCTTTTGTTTTACTGAAACATGGCTTAATTTGGATCTACTGGACAACATCATTCAAATGACAGGATATCAGTTATTCAGAGCAGACCCTAACAGTGGACTTTGTGGCAGATCACGAGGTGGTGGGCGGACGTGTGCATGTTTTTAAAAAACAGCTGGTGCACGGATGTGTCTGTCATTCTTTCTTTTTCCTCTGCTGATTTAGACGCTCTTGTCATTCACTGCAAGCCATTCTGTCCACCCAGGGAATTTCATTGCGTTATACTGGTTGGTATTTACATTCCTCCTGATGTGAATGCTCAATTGGCAAAACATTTGCTAGCTGTGAACATTCATCATTTGGAAAATAAATTCCCCAGTACTGTCATTTTCATTATGGGGGATTTTAACCACACTAACAAGAAAGACCATCTGCCAGATACCACCAGCCGATCAACTGCCCCACACGTGAGGGCAGAACATTGGATCACTTTTACACCAACATTAAATGGGAATTTTGCCATTTCTCCCATGGACCTCTTGGTAACTCTGACCACGTCATGATTATACTTGTTCCTAGCTATAAACGGAAACTGGAACAGTCAAAGCCCACCAGAGCTATTTGCCGCAGATGAAATCCTGAGGGACTGTTTAGGCTCCACCGATTGGAAAGCCATGGAAGGCTGGTGTAGCAGCATAGATGAATATACTGATATAGTAACATCTCCTTCTGTGAAGATACGAGTCTCCCTAAGAAGACCACTGTAAGATACAACAATGACAAGCCGTGGTTCACCAAGAAGCTGAGTGTTCTCAGAGCTGCCAAGGACCAGGCATACAGGATGACTATCGATCAGCAAGGCAGAACTTTAATAAAGCTCGGAGAGCTACAAAAGCCACCAACAAAGATCAGCTGGCGAAAGGCTTTAGCAGTAACAGTCAGGCAGTGTGGAGTTCTCTGAGAAAACTGACAAATTACAGGCAGGCAAGTGCTCCAAGGCCTTATCATCTGCCATTTTGGCTAATGAGCTAAATGAGTTTTATTGCTGCTTGGACTCTGATCCTTTGCCTTCTATTTCAACAGTCCGTACCGCCCCCCAAACCATGTCAGTGTCACCATCGCCCCTTCACGGACATCTGATTCACCTTCTTTAACCACCCTGAACTCCTTCATTCCTCTCCACTCCACATTATACTGTCTGTAAAGCATGAGGAGGTATAAAGCCTATTAGGACATCAGCTGGCCCTGATGGAGTCTCACCTGGTTCTCTTCGACATTGTGCAGACCAGTTAGCACTGGTCTTCACTGACATATTCAACACCTCTCTGCAGCTGGGCAGACTTCTGGACTGCTTTATGGTAGCCACTATAATTCCAGTTCCCAAGAAGGGTAAAATCTCTGACCTTAATGACTATAGGCTTTGACCTCAGTGGATACGAAATATTTGAACGTCTTATGCTTTCCCACCTAAAGTCCATCACCGATCCACTTCAGTTTGCATACAGGGCAAATTGCTCAATGGAGGATGCCGTTAATTTATGCCTCCACTGTATTCTTCAACACCTGGACTTGCCTAACACCTATGCGAGAGTCTTGTTTGTGGATTTCTGCTCAGCATTCAATATCGTCGTTCTGAAGTTGCTTCAGGTGTACTCGATGGTGTCTGACAGTGCAGGGGTCGCCAACTCCAGTCCTGGAGGGCCGCAGTAGCTGCCAGTTTTCATTCTAACCCTTTGCTTAATGAGTAGGGGATTAAAGTATCTATCTATGTATCAATTAACTTCTTTTGAATTCATTTTAATTGACCTGCTTTTGAAGACTCAGACCCCTTAATTGTTTCTTTTTCATTAATTAGCAGCCAAATAATAATAAGATACAAAATGAGCCCAAACATCTGGTATCCATCATACAATATCTGAAAATAAAGAAAGGTGAAGGTCTCAGGAATGTCTATCTACTCAGGTCCCCAAAACATTAACACTGCTCTTAGAAAAGAGAAAATCAACAATTTTGGAAATGTCTGCTAATGCACCACGAGAGCAGCAACAAGCCATGGAATTAAAGAACGGGTTTAATGAACGACAAGAATTGGCACCTCATTAAGCAGCTGGTTGGAGTGAAAGTGGTTGGAGTTTGTGGCCCTGACTTTGTTGGTCTTCTGTTGGCTCCCTCATTTCACATTTCATTTAAGGAAAGAAATGAAGCAATTCGGAGAGGAACGATGAAGAAATTCAGGGGAGCAAATCTTAAAAAAGCAATTCAATTAAAATGAATTCACAAGAAGTTAATTAGCAGCACAAACAGGACACTCGTTAAAAAAGGGTTAGAAAGAAAACCTGCAGCCATGGTGGTCCTCCAGGACCGGACTTGGCGACCCCTCATGCCAATGGAATAGGAGTTTCTTGACAGGTAGAAAGCAGTATGTGAGGCTGGGCCACCATCTGTTGGATTCAATGTCAATTCGCATAGCCCCCCATCCCTATCCCCCGACGCCAAGGATGTGTTCTTTCACCCTTCCTGTTTTCACTTTATACAAATGACCTAAAATCTGCAGATGACAACCATAGTGAGTCTCATTTCCAATAACATCATGTCTGCCTGTCAAAGAGAGGTGGGTCGTCTTGTGGAAAGGTGTTCTTGTAACAACTTGGAGCTCAGTGCTATTAAGACAGTAGAAATGAGGATTGACTTCCATCAACAAGTCACTAACTATCCCCCATTGTAAATTAATGGCCAGACTGTGTCTGTGGTTCAGTCGTTTACATTCCTGGAGACTACTTTCACTAATTCATTTAAATGGGGCGAGCACATCACCTCCATCACTAAAAAAAGCCAGCCAAAGATTGTTCTTCCTTCGCTAGCTTAAGACGCTTGGCATATCAAGACGTATATTGTTAAATTTTTACTCAGGAATCATTGAGAGAACTCCGATTCCCTCCATCACCGTGTGGTTTCCTTCTGCCTCCACTCTTTCTAAGATTCAGTTGCAGCGGGTGTTTTCTTCAGCTGAGAAAATTGTTGTCTCCCAACATGAAAAGATCTGCTCACCGCGACAGCAGGAAAGATTGCAATGGACTCCAGCCACCCCATTAGCTATCTGTTCATTCAATTGTCATCATAGAGGAGGCGCAGGTCTATCGTGACCTAAACTGCATGCCATCTCCACAGTTTCTTTCCTCAAATTATTCAGATCCTAAATACATTTACATAGGGTTACTCCTAACTGTTTTTGCTACATATAAATCGTTAACTGTGCTTTTTGCCTATTTGTAAATCATTCATACTTGCTCAATTTGTACTAATTAATATCCATGTTATTTTGTACAGTTGGGCGGCACAGTGGCGCAAAGGTAGTGCTGCTGCCTCGCAGTTAGGTGACCAGGGTTCACTTCCTGGGTCATCCCTGCATGGAGTTTGCATGTTCTCCACATGTCTACGTGGGTTTCCTCCCACAGTCCAAAGACATGCAGGTTAGGTGGATTGGTGATTCTAAATTGGCCCTAGTGTGTGCTTGGTGTGTGGGTGTGTTTGTGTGTGTCCTGCGGTGGGTTGGCATCCTGACTGGGATTGGTTCCTGCCTTGTGCCCTGTGTTGGCTGGGATTGGCTCCAGCAGACCCCCGTGACCCTGTGTTCGGATTCAGCGGGTTGGAAAATGGATGGATGGATTTAGTACAGTTTTTTTTTGTAAATGTTTTTTTTCAAGAAATTGTTGTATTTGTACATTGGTTTGCAGTGTCAGGTTAATTTTGGGTTGAAATGGTGTTGTTTTCTGTTGGTAATGTCTTGTATTTCAAGTTTGCACCCAACCAAAGTCAATTCTGGTATGTTTCACATGCTAGCAATAAAGTGATTCAGATTCCAATACTTTTGCCCACTGTGGTGGACGCCTGGGGCCCTTGCCTAGCTGGGACACCCCTGTGATGGAAGGACCAGGAGAGTGGACGAATTCACGGCAATACCTTCCCCAGAAGACGAGAGGGCAACCCTCCTGGATTACAGCTTAGAAGCTCAACCCTGCTGAGGCCCGTGGCCACCACCCGGGGGCGCCTGGATGGTTCCGGAACCTTGGACTGCAGCACTTCCGCCACATCTGGAAGTGCTACCGGAAGAGGATCAGAGAGCACTTGGTGCTTTTCCGGTTGCACTATAAAAGTGTCCGCCTCACTTTGTTCAAGGAGCCAGAGAACAACGCTTGCAGGGAGAGGAGTGGAGACAGCAGAGGAGAGAAAGAAAGACAGAAGAAAATGAGAAGGAACCGATCAGTGTTGTGCTGGATAATTGCGTACTGTGCTCTGAAGTGGGGAGTGTAAAATAGAGCTGCCCCAGGAAGAAATAAACTGTGTGGTGTTTTGCACTTGTGTGTCTCTGTGCCGGTCTGTGTCCGTGTTTGGGGAGCGGGACGTCCCCGTGGCTTTCACACCACATAGTCTCTGTCTCTCCTCATCATGCGTCAATACCACCTCAACCTACTTTCCTGTACTTTCTTAGATATTTTGTTGTGCCACTTTCTGTCTCATTTCTTATTCTTCCCCTTTTTAATAACTCTACACATTCATCTCCACATTCTCATTTCTGTCACATTTAACTCCCTTGACTGCCCAAGACTCCGCTCCATACATCATTGCTGGTCTAACCACTGTCTTAAAGTCAGAAAGTCTTACTAATTTTTCCTAAAAATAAAGACCCATTTTCTGTTCACCGCAATACTGTTGGTTATCAGATCTCATTATTGGTGAGAAGGCCGACATGATTCATTTTCAGTTCATTTCTTAGATCTAAAAGGCTGGCATTTCAATAGTCACGGGGAAATGTTGACATTTTCTGCTTGCTCGGTTCATTTCTGATAAACTCCAATTTATCTTTTATTTCTGATTCTCTTCTCAGACAAAGTCATGCAGCCAAAGGAATAAACCAACAGATTTCTTGTCAGTCATTCATTTCTCCCTGAAGGCCCACACAGACTTACGTTAATCCTCTTGGTCTCTGGCTCGGCGATGACTCCGATGCGCTTCAGGTCAAAGTCTCCTATGCTCCGTGTCATGGCTAGCCGGCCATTCACATGAGGCTGACCGAGACTGTTCCAAGCCACAAAGCCACCACTCTTCTTAATTCTGTTGGATGAATAACAAAGACAGGAGTAACGACATTCAAAATACAAAAAAACGCACTTAGAAATCCCTCGTTAAAATCAACAATGGACCAGATCTTCGCTTCTATAGCAGGTATTACGCATGTGCCTATGTGGACCATTCTCCAGGCTCATGAGATGTACCGTATATATTCACATATACAGTCATATGAAAAAGTTTGGGATCCCCTCTCAACCTGCATAATTGACTCTCCTTTCAACAATAAAGATAACAGTGGTATGTCTTTCATTTCCTAGGAACATCGGAGTACTGCGGTGTTTTCCGAACAAAGATTTTTAGTGACGCAGTATTTAGTTGTATGAAATTAAATCAAATGTGAAAAACTGGCTGTGCAAAAATATGGGTCCCCTTGTCATTGTGCTGATTTGAATGCCTGTCACTGCTCAATGCTGATTGGTTGGATGAGCTTGTTAAGCCTTCATAGAGAGGTGTGTCCCATCATGAGATATAAAGGTATTTAAGATGGTCAATTACAAGTTGTGCTTCCTTCCCTTTGACTCTCCTCTGAAGAGTGACAGCATGGGATCCACAAAGCAACTCTCCAAAGATCTGAAAACAGAGTGTTGAGTCTCCTGGTTTAGGGGAAGGCTACAAAAAGCCATCTCAGAGGTTTAAACTCTCAATTTCAAGTGTAAGGAATGGAATCAGGAAATGGAAGGCCACAGGCACAGTTGCTGTTAAACCCAGCAGGTCTGGCAGGCCAAGAAAAATACAGGAGCGGCATATGGACAGGCAGGATTGTGAGAATGGTGACAGACAACCAACATATCACCTCCAAAGACCTGCAAGAACATCTGGCTGCAGATGGCATATCTGTACATCGTTCTACAATTCAAACATCTGTATGGCAGGGTGACGAGAGAGAAGCCCTTTCTGCACTCACGCCACAAACAGAGTTGCTTGTTGTATGCCAATGCTCATTTAGACAAGTCAGATTCATTTTGGAACAAAGTGCTTTGGACTGATGAGACAAAAATTGAGTTATTTGGTCAGAACAAAAAGCGCTTTGCATGGTGGAAGAAGAACATCGCATTCCAAGAAAAACACCTGCTACCTACTGTCACATTTGGTGGAGGTTCCATCATGCTGTGGGGCTGTGTGGCTAGTTCATGGACTGGGGCCCTTGTTAAAGTCGAGGGTCGGATGAATTCAACCCAATATCAACAAATTCTTCAGGATAATGTTCAAGCATCAGTCACAAAGTTGAAGTTACACAGGGGTTGGATATTCCAACAAGACAATGACCCAAAACACAGTTGGAAATCTACAAAGGCATTCATGCAGAGGGAGAAGTACAATGTTCTGGAATGGCCGTCACAGTCCCCTGACTTGAATATCATAAAATCTATGGGATGATTTGAAGCAGGCTGTCCATCAAATTGAACTGGAGAGATTTTGTATGAAGAATGGTCAACAATACCTCCATCCAGAATCAGACACTCATCATAGGCTATAGGAGGACAGCGTCTAGAGGACAAAAGGAGGCTCAACTAAGTATTGATGTCATATCTCTGTTGGGGTGCCCACATTTATGCACCTGTCTAATTTTGTTATGATGCATATTACATATTTTCTGTTAATCCAAAAAACTTCATGTCACGGCTGAAATACTACTGTGTCCATAAGGCATGTCAGATATTAAAAGGAAGTTGCTACTTTGAAAGCTCAGCCAATGAGAAACAAAAATCCAAAGAATTAAGAGGGGTTCCCAAACTTTTTCATATGACTGTAAGTCGGATCTTGAAACACGAAAAATTAATCATAAAAATCAGACCCCGATTTATATGCTACTTAATTTTTTTTCCATCTTCTTGCCTCCTCGAATCTCTCACCAGTTTCTCAGAAGCATTGAATTTTGTTGGAGCAGCGCAGTTACTAATTTCTTTCGCCACTTCAACGACGTTTAATTTAAAACCTGCTTCATATTTTCTTCTGCTCGAACGCTCCATCATAGATAAGGGATGCTCTTACGATAAAGGTGTATGAGGGTGGGTGTGAGGTACAAAAAAAGAACACAAAATAGTGCAAACGTCGCTTCAGAATAGTTCGGGTATTACCGTGTGGTCACATTGGCACAATACATAGAAAAAAAGGCCGTGTGCTCTGTGGTTACTCTCTCAGGTGGGCATTAGCATATCATAATCTTTTGGACCAATAGCACGAGTTTTCTGCATTCGACTTATTATTCTACTGACATTATAAAATACCGGAAATTACCGTAAATCCCCAACAAAAAGCCGCCCCATTCTGTAAGCCGCAGAAAATGCTCATTTATATTTTAAAACTCTAAGATAAGCCACCCCATGTTATTAGCCGCGGCGTTACTGAATTTACCAATCTGAAGTAAAAGCATTTAATTTGGCACGCCCCCGTAGGCATTTGCAACTATATAGTGACATTATAGTTGAGCGTGAACAATTAAATTTATAACATTTTGCATTTACTGATATCATGCCGCAATGCAAGTCCTATGCTACAGAATTTAAGCTCCAGGTCGCTGCTTTTGCGAAAGAAAATGGCAATCGTGCAGCTGGACACCACTTCAAAGTGGATGAAAAAGAAGTGAGAAACTGGCGTACAGACAAGGAAGCTTTGCGTGCGCTTCCACCACGTAGGCGTGTAAGGCGTACAAGGGAAGCAAAATGGCCAAACTTGGAGAAGCGACTTAAAGATTGGATTCTCGTGCAGCGTGAGAACAATCGGATGGTTTCGACAAATTAGCCATCAGATTGAAGGCAACGATTACGGATCTGATTTTGAAGCATTTGAAGGTAAGCCTAATTTCAGTGTTGCTAATTTTATCCTGAAGAATTTACGTGTAGACAGATGATTGACATTGCTGTACTTCAGTACCCCCACCCTCCAGTTGTTCAAACGAAAATTAAAAACTTGTCTTTTCCCAGCCAACAATAAACTTTTGTTCCTTTTATTTCTGTTAAATTTTGCTTTTTTCCTAGCTTGTATTATACACTAGGATGTAATGAAGCAAAGCTCTGAAAAACTTCAATTTTTACATTGCAGCAACGAACCTGAAAGAGACGAATGTGAAGAAGAGGCCAGATACAAATGAAGTGCGCCAAGTGATCACTGAACTAATGATGGCATCATTATTAATTGACATAATTTTTTTGTGTACTGGACAATTCATTATTCATATTCTTTGCAAACTGTGGACTTAGTAACAATGTTCATAGATACAGTTAAAATAACTATCTGATTTTTTGAAGTAAACAGTACATTTAAATTCAACAAATTATTTGAGTATGTCGTCTTTTTGTGCACTGAATTATACTTTTATCGAATGTGTTTAGATAGGCCGCCCCATTTAAGCAAGCTGCACCCAATACGCATTTTGTAAAATTAATGTATAAGCCACGGCCTTTCATTGGGGATTTACGGTATACGTTAAAATCAAGCCTCGACTTATCCGCAAGTACATACGGTATGTAATACTACTCTGGGTCAAGAGAGGGTGCTGACTGTGGTAAAGTGAGATCCGTGGCTATTTGCCTTTTAAAATAAATAATCATCAGTGTCCATATTTGAGGCCGGGAGCTACTAATCACCACATCTGTGCCACGTCCCCACATATAAAAGGAGAAACATGAGTGCAAGAGGGGAAAAAAAAAAATGGAGATGAAAAGGAACAGAGGTAAAAAGGCGGCTGAAGAGCAGTCTCGGACTGGATGATCTGACCACCTTGAGGGGAAAGGCAGCACAAACAGGGGTCCCGTGAAGGAGCGTAGTTTGTGGCGTGCTAGGCAGCTGGTTCACCTCCACTGATCATTGGTGTGGAGTGGGGCGAGTATGGCGGATGGTACGACTGCGGGTGCGTGAAGGATAACGAGAGGAGTGCCCAACCTCAGACGGTCTGGCTTTGTTGTGAGGAGGCAGCCAAGACGGGGGTCAGGGGATGAAGATCGTGGCGGGTGAGTCTTCGCTGGCTGCGTGAGTAATGGGTGAGCTGGGGAGATGAAGAAGGAGGTGGGCTGGGATCAAACTGAAAGGAACATGAAGGAGCCAGTGATTGCATTTTCAACCTCTTCTTTGAATGGATTAATTTATTGTGTTTTTAACCCCTAATATTCACTTGTTTTTATGGATTATTTTATTTATGGACGTTTTTGAATCATGGCACTATATGTTTTGATTCTATTTAATAAAAGCACGTAACACTTTTTACACCATCCCGTTACTCCATGGATGATCTGTCCCCATCAGCCAGCTCATTCAGCCATAACTATTGACAGTATTGGGTTTGAGAGGCTCCCAAATGTGAAGAGGGAGCATGGAGAGGAGACGCAACATCACACTGACACTAACATTCTTATCTCTTGTCCCCAACGCAGCACAGAGAAGACACCCAGTGAGGGCAAGTGACTCCGCCCCTTCCAGTTCTCAAGCAAAACATCCTGCTGCTACTGGGAAGAGGTGCACAGTACAAGACGGAGTTCGGTCAACCTAGCCTAACAGTAACCTTGTTTCGAAAGCTTTTCTATTGGTATGCATATTGGCTCTAATTTTTGTTGACTTAAAAAATGAAATATTTTTATTGCCATTAAATGGGGATGACCAGGTTGGCACCCCAATATTCTCCAGTGGTGGCTAGCAGTTCCTTTACTCGACCACACTGGACACTTATGGATTTAACAAGAAACTTGCAACCATGACCCATTCTTGGACATATCACACCTGCTTATTCTGCTTGAGTAATTCAACTACCAGCCAAGCAAAGAGAAAGGAAAAATCAGGGTCTCAAACTCTATCTTGGGAGGGCCATTGGAGTTGCTAGATTTTGCTCAAGTCCATCTTGGAATTTTGAAATCCTTCCTTAATTCATCTTGGTCTTTTTCTGATTTACAAACTGCAAGATGGGTTAAAATAAGGAATGTAAGATACAGTGCCCTTCACTGATACCCCCGGTGTGCTGGGCTGGTAACATCACTTCAGGAGTGACCCACCAACCAACAAGGTGACTACAAAGGCAGGCTCAGTTATGGGACACCCTTTGGAGGTAGGAGAATCCGCATAAATCCTAAAAAGTTAATATCGTTCCTGCCCTGTTTTTTCCTTTGTTTACCCAACATGGTAGGTCGTGACACGTGACTGCAATCCTCAAAGGTTTCACTTCTGGTCATTTTTTGAACTGTTTTTCTCCTTGACGTTGAATCTCGACTAGTCCTCGTGTTTGTTTGCCTTTCTTTTAGTACCCTTGGCTCTGACCTTGCTTTCCCCTACGATTTTTGCCTCACGTTTGTCATTTCCTCATTATTTCCTTGCCATCTCACAATAATCCTCAGATGTGTCATGTTTCATAACACAATGCTTTAGAGATTTGTTTTGTTTGATTAATAAGTAACTTAATTTGTTTCTAAGGAAGAACTCTGGCTGTTATTTGTTTAACTCTATTGTGCAAGTTTCTATTCAATTGTTATTGCTTTCATTTTTATAATATACTAAAACACTTGGCGAGTATAATGTTTTAATAATAATAATTCTTTGCATTTATATAGTGCTTTTCTCACTACTCAAAACGCTCAGCAATTGCAGGTTAAGGGCCTTGCTTAAGGGCCCAACACAGCAGAGTCCCTATTGGCATTTTACAGGATTCAAACTGGCAGCCTTCCGATTACCAGTGCAGATCCCTGGCCTCAGAGCCACCACTCCGCCTTGCTTTAACGTCTTATAAAGCACTTTGAGCTACACGTGTTGTATGAAAGTGTGCAATCCAAATAAATGAACAAATCCAAAAATTGTATTATGTAATATCATCTACTGCGGAGTTCTGCTCTGTCCTTGTAATATTTCTGTTGCACTATTGTATTGTATTGACCCCCTTTATTTTGACACCCACTGCACGCCCAACCTACCTGGTATGGGGTCTCTCTTTGAACTGCCTTTCCCGAGGTTTCTTCCATTTTGTGGGAGTTTTTCTTTGTCTTCTTAGATAGTCAAGGCTGGGGGGCTGTCAAGAGGCAGAGCCTGTTAAAGCCCATTGTGGCATTTCTTGTGTGATTTTGGACTCTACAGAAATAAATTGTATTGTATTGTACTGTAAATGTTGCTGTTGTATCCTTGCATTTCAATGTTCCAGTCCCTGTCCCTACTCTGGCACTGTGCAGCATCCATACTATGTGGCAGCCCTGAAGATTTGGAGGAAATCTCCCAGGATTCCACCTGTGCCGCTCATAACATCCTTCACGGCAGACAGCCTGGCACATTCAGCAGACCACCTGCTCTCTTAGTGTCCTGGCGCACTTGGGCATCCAGCTTGCTCTCAAATGCATGCTGCTGTTCTATTTGTTAAGACACCAGGAATTATTGTGAACTAGCCAACCCACGGCGTACCATACGCCACATAATCAGGCCACTTTTTTAATGATTTTTAAGCACAGGGAGAAAATTAACATTTGAAAAATCGGAAATGTAATAAATCACCAAGAAAAGTAACATTTCATGTGCCCACCCCCAACTCGTCACCTGAGTCATTTTTCTCTTTGCACATATATTGGCTTTTCACTCAGCGCGAGGGCGCGCATTCATCTCGGATTATTACATCCTGCTAGACTAATCTGCTACACGTCTGCGTTTGAAAAACCGACTTATCCCAGATGAGTTTCACCGGCATTAATGATTAGGAATCTGGTTGGAACAAAACCCTGCAGCCACAGGGGTTCACCAGGACCGAGTTTGGCAAACACTGCTGAACACAGACAAAACCGACTCAGGTGAGGAGTGGGGCGGGCAAAGTAGTTGCAGCTATTGATTATTTAGTGTTGTTTGCCTGGGTGTCTGATCTGCTCAACAGGATCATAAATAAAAGGAAAACAATGTGAAGGCAATGTCACAGGTGATCCTGTGGTATAGCGGGTCCACAGCTCGCCTTCAAAAGCCCATTTTTAAATAAATAATCATCGCACTCACAGGGGCGTGGAAGTGTGGCTGAAACGGTTTCCGGGTAGACTCGTGCTGCGGGCATTTCTCCCCTGTGCAATGTGTGAGCGAGTGAGGGGAGAGAGAGAAAGCCGGTACGTTAGAGTGAGCGAGAGCAGGCTCGAAGGCAATGTGTTCCTGTGGTATAGCGGGGTCCATAGCTCCCCTTCAAAAGGCCATTTTTAATCAGGCGACTGACAGTAGTGGAGTCAGGCACAGAGAAGGTCAGCTGCAGAGAGAGCGTCTCGACTGTTGCAGGGCCTGAAGCAGGTGAGACGCTAATGAAAAAGAGGCACAGAGCTTATTGGTTTTTAAAGACTGCTTCCTTCATTGTATTTTAACTTCAGTTTTAAAGGATTGCGCGGCTCTCTCTTGCGCTGCCTGTGTGTGTCTCTGTCTCTCTCTGGCGTTGCCTCTGTGTGAACCAAGGTTCCACTGAGGTTGACTAATGAAAAGTCAACGTGGCTCAGAGCTGCAAGTGGACTGTGGCACAGACAAACAGAAATGACGGCATGTTTTCCGAGGCGTCGCGTCCGAGTTGGTGGGCGTGGCTCTGTGATTTTTTTCATCGTATCCAATGGTCTAAAAGTTGGTGGGCGTGGCTCCTTCCTGCGTGCGATATGGGCGTCTTACTTGTCGGCGGTTTAGTGAATCCACGCCCCTTCCGCCGTGCTTTCCATGGGTGGCTACTTGTCTCCCGGCTTAGTGAATTATATATATATATATATATATAGATAATTAGAAGACTGGAAGAAGTAAACACGAGAGAAAAATTAGGGAAGGAGCAAAACCAAAAGATCACAGAAAAGAGCAAGACAGGACTAAACACGTGGGCAAAACCAAAAAATCAAAGTCATAGTCAAAAAGGAATACCCAAATGAACACTAGCTTGCTCTTGATCTAATAGGATAAAAAAATAAAATTAAAAAACAACTCTTTAGTGAAAGTTAGCTTTAATTCAAAAGACAGACAAATCTTGACTGGAACTGTGGCCATATTTATACTCGAAGGTCAATGGTATCAAGATCACCTGACACATTGATGGTATTCCATACACATATAACTGGAGAAATCTCTCTCTATGTATAAAATCCAATGTCTGTCTGTATGTCTGTCCGCTTTTCACGAGAGAACGACTTAACGGATTTAGATCGGGTTCTTTTCTATAATTTTCTTGAATATTCTGGTTGATTTTGTGACTTCTCTCATCGCACTAAGTATCACAGTTCGCTTGCAGGAGCGAAATATTTGCACTAATCCTAAAGAAAGACTGCGGGCCGAGGGGAGGGGGAAGTGTGACGTCAGGAGTGGGAAGCCGGGCGGGGCCCTCCTCGCTGTCCTGTTTCACAACTACGGGGGCTGGAGTCGCAGGGGGCGGTTGGTTGAATATAAATTCAAAATGTATTAAAATAATTTTCAAATGTTTGGAAACCTGCAAGTAATAACCCCCATAGTGTTACAAAATCACGTGTACTTGTCACACCATCCACTGCCCACACGCTGGCACTTGAGGAGGCTTTCCCATCAACAGCGTGGCAGTTTCTTCTTTCTCCTCCTCTTTTCCAGGACAGATTTAACCAGGCCCATCTTGTCTCTTTCTTGTAATCCTCTTTGTCAGCCAGGCACCCCATCAAACCCCTAAAACATTTTCTGTGATGGAAGTGAATAAAACACATTCCCTGATTGTTATCAAATTCATTTATCTGAATAAAAATGGAGAGACTGAACAAAGGATCAACAGGGAGGTGACATCTTACAGTTTTGACACTAGGGCCCCGTCTCTTGGCCTCAGTTTTTAATACGTTTTCTTTTACCCTTATTATGCTGCGTTGAAAGGATGCAGCCACTTTGACCTGCCGGGATGGACACTCCTCCTCATGTCAGACCCACCTGCTTAGTACCAACACACAACACACCCCCCAACCACATACCCCATTTATAAGCAGAAGATAAAAGAGGACCTGTTGAAGTCCCCTAAGCAGTACCCACCTGTCTTTTTCATCTTTACGCTCTGGGGTGTGATCCACTGTCAGCTTGTGGGCCTTCCCTTTCCGGCAGAGCAGCGCCCGGCTGTCGCCCACGCTGGCTACCACCAGCTCGACTCCATCACGCAGCAGTGCCACGGTGGCCGTAGTGCCAGCACTCAGCAAGGAAGCTGCAAGCACCATGGGTTTCACACAGGTTAGCCGCTTTTCCTCTCACCCTATTGGGTGTCATACAAGAGAAGCTTTTCATTTCAGTTACAGGCACTATGACATGGCATGCACATTACTAAGAGTCTAAGAAAAGAGAGGAGCTTTTACAGCAGGGCCGAATGCCAAGCAGAAGGTGACAGTTCACCTCTCACACGAGATGTGGGCTGCACCTCTTTAGGCGAATTGTCTGGTTACTGCAGATTTTACTTTTTAAATTATTGACATAAATTGTACCACCAGCCTAAGTGCCACCTTTTAGAAGGCCTTCATGAACAAACTACACTTGTTAAACCAATTCTACATTCAACTTTGGTTTGCTTGCCAAGCATACCCACAGTAAACTGCTTCCTTAAAACCCGTCATGCAGCCCCACTGGAAAGTGTGTGAAGAAACTGAGATAGAAAACTATCTAGCATGAAACGAACTTGGGAAGAACAGGAGAGGCAAATGACAGGGAGTCGAGGGAGACAACAGGCGTGTGCTGTTAGTTCTGATGCCACAGCCAATTCTGAAACAACCTACTCATACGAACAAAAAAAAAAATTTATATTATAATATATAATATATATATATATTATATATATATATATATATAAAAAATTTATTGTGATAGACAGCCAGGAACCTTGCCCTGCCAGGACGCCTGGAGGAAGAAGGAACCGGGAGAGCGGCACTTCTTTTCCCTGGGCACTCGGCCGGTCCTTGATCCCTGGGTGACAGCACTTCCAGAACACCAGGAAGTGCTGACAGACCAGGGATGGTTTATGCCCGGAGTGCTTCCGGGTGTAAGGGCAGCACCTCCGCCATACTGGGGAGTGCTGCCGGAAGTTCATCGCCAGGCACCTGGAGCACATCTGGGATGAGATAAAAAGGGCCGCCTCACTCCAATCAGGCAGCCGGAGTCAGGAGGAGAAAAACAGAGCCTTGCGAGGGAGGAGAGGAGGCGGCCGAAGAGAGAGACGAAGGACTGAGCAATAGTGTGAACGTGGGTGGAACCGACTGCAACTATTGTAAATTAACCCGTGTGTTTTGGACATCTGCGGTGGGTTGGCACCCTGCCCGGGATTGGTTCCTGCCTTGTGCCCTGTGTTGGCTGGGATTGGCTCCAGCAGACCCCCATGACCCTGTGTTCGGATTCAGCGGGTTGGAAAATGGATGGATGGATGTTTTGGACATTGGTGTCGTTTACAATATTATATATATATATATATATATATATATATATATATATATATATATATATATATATATATATATATATATATACACATATATATATATATATTGTGGCGGACAGCCGGGTCCCATGCCCGGCAGGGATGCCCCTGCTGCATCTGTTCCGGGGGAGCAACCATGGGCAGCTCAATACCTCCCCCGGGATGCTTGCTGGCAGCTTCCCTGGAGGGCGGTGATCCCCCAACCTGTTGCATGGCTCCACGGGAGATGGAGTCCTCCACAGCCTGGTTGGGGGCTCGGATGGCCGCTAGGGGGAGCTGCATGGAGTCAGCAGCCCGACTGGACAAATCTTCAGCCCCACCCAGAAGTGCAATTAGGTCCAGGTGGTCAAGCACCTGGAACGCTTCCGGGTGGGCTATAAAAGGGCCATCCACCACCACTCAGGGGCCAGAGTCGGGAGGAGGAGGACTAAGCTTCAGGAGGAGTGGTGGTAGAGGAGAAAGGATTGTTGCTGTGTTGGAATTGTGCTTTGGGACTGTGTATTGCCTCTGGGTCACGGGGAAGACATGCTATTTCAATTTTCTCTTTTTTGCATGAACTGTTTTACTTTGAATTTTAACTAAAACTTTTAAAAACAAAGATATTTTGTCTGTGGAATCATTTCAGCATGTCAGGCTTTTGTTGAATCCCATTTTTTATGCTAGAGCTGCTGAACTTTGGCAATTCTGGGGAAATGCAGCTACAAAAAGCAATACGTTAAAACCACAACAAAGAAGGGTAAAATGTAGTCAGAAAAACGCAGAAGTAGAACCTAAAACTGAAACACAAGAGAAACTCTCTTTCAAAGACTTTTACAGTTGTGCTTGAAAGTTTGTGAACCCTTTAGAATTTTCTATATTTCTGCATAAATATTGGTGAACATCATCAGATTTTCACTCAAGTCCTAAAAGTATATAAAGAAAAACCAGTTAAACAAATGAGACAAAAATATTATACTTGGTCATTTATTTATTAAGGAAAATTATCGAATATTACATATTTCTGAGTGGCAAAAGTATGTGAACCTTTGCTTTCAGTATCTGGTGTGACCCCCCATTGCAGCAATAACTGCAACTGAATGTTTCCGGTATCTGTTGATCAGTCCTGCACACCGGCCCATTCCTCCGTACAGAACAGCTTCAACTCTGGGATGTTGGTGGGTTTCCTCACATTAACTGCTCACTTCAGGTCCTTCCACAACATTTCGATTGGATTAAGGTCAGGACTTTGACTTGGCCATTCCAAAACATTAACTTTATTCTTTGGTAGAACGACTTGTGTGCTTAGGGTCGTTGTCTTGCTACATGACCCACCTTCTCTTGAGATTCAGTTCATGGGCAGATGACCTGACATTTTCCTTTAGAATTCTCTGATATAATTCAGAATTCATTGTTCCATCAATGAAGGCAAGCCATCCTGGCCCAGATGCAGCAAAACAGGCCCAAACCATGATACTACCACCACCATGTTTCACAGATGAGATAAGGTTCTTATGCTGGAATGCAGTGTTTTCCTTTCTCCAAACATAACGCTTTTCATTTAAACCAAAAAGTTCTATTTTGGTCTCATCCGTCCACAAAACATTCTTCCAATAGCCTTCTGGTTTGTCCATGTGATCTTTAGCAAACTGCAGACAAGCAGCAATGTTTCTTTTGGAGAGCAGTGGCTTTCTCCTTGCAACCCTGCCATCCACACCATTGTTGTTCAGTGTTCTCCTGGTGGTGGACTCATGAACATGAACATTAGCCAATGTAAGAGAGGCCTTCAGTTGCTTAGAAGTTCCCCAGGGGTCCTTTGTGACCTCGCCGACTATTACACACCTTGCTCTTGGAGTGATCTTTGTTGGTCAACCACTCCTGGGGAGGGTAACGATGGTCTTGAGTTTCCTCCATTTGTACACAATCTGTCTGACTGTGGATTGGTAGAGTCCAAACTCTTTAGAGATGGTTTTGTAACCTTTTCCAGACTGATGAGCATCAACAACTCTTTTTGTGAGGTCCTCAGAAATCTCCTTTGTTCGTGCCATGATACACTTCCACAGACATGTGCTGAGAAGAGCAGACTTTGATAGATCCCTGTTCTTTAAATAACACAGGGTGCCCACTCACACCTGATTGTCATCCCATTGATTGAAAACACCGGACTCGAATTTCACTTTCAAACTAACTGCTAATCCTAGAGGTTCACCTACTTTTGCCACCCACAAATATGTAATATTCAATCATTTTCCTCAATAAACAAATGACCAAGTACAATAATTTTGTCTCATTTGTTTAACTGGTTTCTCTTTATCTACTTTTAGGACTTGAGTGAAAATCTGATGATGTTTTAGGTCATATTTATGCAGAAATATGGAAAATTCTAAAGAATTCACAAACGTTGAAGCACAACTGTAGATATCCAACAAACAGGTCAAAGGAGAAGTCAAAATGGTCGCCATTTATACTGTAACGATGATGGCAATTACCAGGTGACTTCCACAGACATGCCCCTTGACAAGTGAAATGTAGCAACCAAGCTACAAAATTAACGTTGTCCAACATAAAAGAAAGTTTCATTACTGTAAAAGTAAAAAAGTTATTTTTTTTATTTCAAACAACCTTTCTATAAAGGGGTTATGCATATCAGCAAATGTCTCTAAAGGAAAAAATGTCAAGAGAAAGCCTTGAATCGACTTGGACCCAAGGCAGGCAGAAAGTAACATCTTCTTCTATAATACGCTAGCATAGCTGTTCGTTTGTCTGTCCAGGATTTTAAATCACCTGTAGCTCACAAACCGTTTGACCTGAAATTTGGTACACATATACTACGTGATGTCTACAGTCCGATTTCGGGGTGATGATTGACCTCCAAGATTATTCCTCTTTTTATTTTTATTTTATTTTATTGTAGAATCAACTCTTGGCAGCGGCCAGCAGGGCGGCAGTGCAGCGCAAGTGTACGGGCGCCATTCTCATTCCCTACCACCTTCGCCATCACTTCCTCTACCTCTTCATATTTTAAATCATTCTTGAGGCAGACTGAAGACTTAAGTGGCAGCTTAAGTGAAAATTTAAAGAACACGTAAAGTAATTACAACACAAACTCTGACTTAATCAGTTTTAACGCGAAAAGATGCCGACAAAAGAAGAGAAGAAGCAGGCCGATGGGGTGGAGAAAAGAACAGCTGCTCAGGAAGGAGCAAGCGCATCAACCTCTGAACAAACAAATGATAAACATAGAGAAAGAGTCTGAAAACTAGGAATGCTCAAGTCAAGTGGATTTACTACACGTTATCGTTATAGCAGTGCACCGTTACTGGTGTCAGTATAATAAATACATTAGCCAGTAATAAAAGTCGTGAAATGCGTTACAGTTTAAATTCTGGTAGTGACGCTAACATTAATGACTTAAATAGAATGCCATTACTTGCACTACACATATGCTTCTAAGCCAGGGGTGGGCAAAGTCGTTCCTGGAGGGCTGCAGTGGCTGCAGGTTTTTGTTCCAACCCAGTTGCTTAATAAGAAGCACTAATTGCTTCATTTTAGTTGTCTCGCTTGTTAAGATTTTGAACCCTTATTGCTTATTTTAGCCTTAACCAGCTGGATTTTCGTTTTCTAAATTGCTCTTTATTAGCAATAAGATGAACCAGCATTTAGCTTGTTTCCATTTACACCTGTGTGTATTTATCAGGCGCTATTTGGTTTAATCAAATACTTGGAAGGAAAGTGAAGAGAAAAAAGTGAAGGATTGAGAATTACACATCCATGTCTTGCCTGAAGAAGGGGCCTGAGTCGCCTTCTTGTAACCTTATTAGTTAGCCAATAAAAGGTGTCATTTTGCTTGACTTCTCACTACATTCATAACGGCTAACACGGTACAACGCCCTCATACTTAGAAAGGAAAAAAAACTCAAGGATATGGGAATGACCTTGGTCCACCACGCCCTCGACCCTCTGCAGTTCGCATACCAGGAGAAGGTGGGAGCGGAGGATGCCATCATCTACATGCTACCCCGATCCCTCTCCCACTTGGACAGAGGCAGTGGTGCAGCAACAATTATGTTTCTGGACTTCTCTAGTGCCTTCAACGCCATCCAACCTCTGCTCCTCAGGGAAAAGCTGACAGAGATGGGAGTAAATTCATACCTGGTGGCATGGATCGTGGACTCTCTTAAAGACAGACCTCAGTATGTGCGTCTCAGGAACTGCAGGTCTGACATTGTGGTCAGCAGCACAGGAGCGCCGCAGGGGACTGTACCTTCTCCGGTCCGGTTTAGCCATCGGACTTCCAATACAACTCGGAGTCCTACCACGTGCAAAAGTTCGCTGACGACACTGCTATGGTGGGCTGCATCAGGAGTGGGCAGGAAGAGGAGTATAGGAACCTAATCAAGGACTTTGTTAAATGGTGCGACTCAAACCACCTACACCCGAACACCAGCAAAACTAAGGAGCTGGTGGTGGATTTTAGGAGGACCAGGCCCCTCATGGACCCCATGATCACCAGAGGTGACTGACTGTGTGCAGAGGGTACAAACCTATAAATACCTGGGAGTGCAGCTGGATGATAAACTGGACTGAACTGCCAATACTGATGATCTGTGCAAGAGAGGACAGAGCCGACTATACTTCCTTAGAAGGCTGGCGTCCTTCAACATCTGAAATAAGATGCTGCAGATGTTCTATCAGATGGTTGTGGCGAGCGTCCCCTTCTACGCGTTGGTGTGCTGGGGAGGCAGCATAAAGAAGAAGGACGCCTCACGCCTGGACAAACTGGTGAGGAAGGCAGGTTCTATTGTAGGCATGGAGCTGGACAGTTTGACATCTGTGGCAGAGCGACGGGCGCAGAGCAGATTCCTGTTAATCATGGAGAATCCACTGCATCCACTAAACAGGATCATCTCCAGACAGAGGAGCAGCTTCAGCGACAGACTGCTGTCACCGTCCTGCTCCACTGACAGACAGAGGACATCGTTCCTCCGCCACACTATGCGACTCTTCAATTCCACCCGGGGGAGTAAACGTTAAAATTATACAAAGATACTGTCTGTTATACCTGCATTGTTATCACTCTTTAATTTAATACTGTTTCCTTATCAGTATGCTGCTGCTGGAGTATGTGAATTTCCCCTTGGGGTTAATAAAGTATCTATCTATCTATGACCTGACATGGCAGAATTAAAGCACTAACAAGCCATGAAATTGAATTATCGGCAAGGATTGTTTTCTAATGAAGCAACTGGGTTGGAGCAAAAACCTGCAACTACTGTGGCGCCCCAGGACTGACTTTGCCCAGCCGTGTTCTAAGCAGATAATAGTTTCAAAATTTATACATGAAAATGTCTTTTTTCCCCTTTTATTTACAATCTTCTTCCCTTACTATTTGTTTTTGACATGGATAAAGAAAATGATTACAAAAACAAAAAAATTGCTGCTTCCTATGCTTGAAATGCCCCATTGCTCATGCCAGTCATGTTGTTTACTTGTCTAACTCCTCAATTCACGTTCATTCATATTGGTTATTAAAATGAGGAATAGACACGCGGGCATCATTCTTAGACTTTCCAATTGGCACATACAGTGGATTCAGAAAGCATTTCGGACCCCTTCACTTTCTGTACACTTCTAGGCCCATCGTGGAAGGAGAATTAAAGCAAACAGGAGGCACCTGAGCACAGTTTGGAGCACCAGAGCAAAGAATCTGAATAATTCTAGGACAGAGAGATTGCAGTTTTGGATTTTGAATGAATTTGTATACCTTTCTGTGAACAAGTTTTCACTTTTCTCATTATGGGTTAGAGAGTGGGCACAGATGGCAAATGTATCCACTTAAAATGAAATCTACAACACAATAAAGAGTGCAAAAAGTGAAGGGGTCTGAAGAGTTTCTGAATCCACCATATTTGATGGGTTTTGAGAGTAATGTAAAAGTAAATGAATTACAACTGTGATTACTACTTCTAGGAAGTAATGAGCCAAGTAATCCTGTTACAATTTGAGAGAAGTAATGAATAAATCATTTTATTTGAGTACTGTAACTTACCCCAACTCTGGCCAGGACTAGATGCCATAGAATTAGGCCTGTGAACACCTCAGAGTCACCTGTACAGTTCAGTAGAGTCACTAGTCTCATTTTCTTAAAAGCATGGACTATTTCGTTTTACTACATCATACATGTGCATCTGAGGGACACTTTGACCACTCATCCCAGGTATGTAATAACTCATTGGGATGAGATGAATCCCTGCCACTAACAGGCTTGTCTCTTTCTTCTCCTTCAGCCTAGGGAAGACGAGCGCAACTAACCACACCCTAACAGGCATGACCACTATAAAAGGGAGATACCCCCCCCCCAAATGTCAGCGTCTGATTTGGACCTGTACCCTTAAGAAGGATGGAGCTCCCCAGACCTTTCTGTGTGAATCGTTTACTTGCTGTAGCCATTTAGGCTATTTATGCTTATTTTAATGACATCGAGCGTCTATTTACTTTCCATTCCAGTTGGCACTCCAACATTTTGCCAGAGATATGAATATTTCTTCCACTTCCCAACTTCAGTTTTAAATGCAAAGAATTATTATTATTATTATTATTTAATGGACTTCTCCTCAGCTTCCATTAGGTGTTCCTAAGTATTTATCAAAAAATTGAGAGTGGTTTCCCCTAGACTTTCTTGTATACTCATGTATGGGGATGGATATTTGAGGAGTAAACGACAAGACAATGATGATATTTTGATATTCTGTACATTAAAGAACTATAATCAACAAATCAAATCAAATTAATAATATATTGAACAATTATTATTAAAGTAAAGTTGAATATATCAGACTCTGCTGCTGCACTAATAAAAGGTAAAGTTATTATCAATCTTTAATTTAATATTGTTTTTTGTATCAGTAAGGTGCTGCTGGAGTATGTGAATTTCCCCTTGGGATTAATAAAGTATCTATCTATCTATCTACTTCCAGTTAACGGAAATAGCCCAAAAGTTTATAGAAATCTACGTTTGTATGCAAAATTTGGTTGACCGAAGTGAAAGCATACTCAAAATTATCATGTTTACACACACAGACACACACACACATAATTCCAAAAATGGTATTTTCAGACGTGGGGAGGCCTAAAATGTCGAGATTCGACAAAATCTCAAAATGGAATATTTGGAGGATTCCAATACCTTCACTATACTTTGTATACGAGAAAGTCGGGGAGGTCTAAAATGTCGAGATTCATCACAATCTTGACATCAAATCTTTGGACGATTGCAATACTTTCCCTATACTTCATATACGAGAAAGTAAAAAACAAACCTTGCTGGATCAACTGTATTAATGCCTTTGAAATTTTCCAAAAATCTTGATTTGGTCCCCACCTAGGGCAAGATTTAGGGATAAGCTAAAGCAGCTAAAGCTTAGGGCCTCACAGTCTGAATGGGCCTCTCAAAATGTAAGAATTTGTATCACAGTACAGATTCACTTTTTAAAGTTCTTAACTATTGTGATGTTATATACTTTGAGAATGATCAAAAACTTGGTTAAAATATACTCCGACTGCAGCCCAGAAGTCCCACCTCTTCCACCCGCTGACTACTTCAGGAAACGGCAGACGGGAAGTTAGTGTTCACTCTGGAAGCCATATCTGTAGGAGACCAAGCTTGCCCTCAAGAAACAGGGAATCATGAAGACTGAATGTTTTATTGTCCACACCTTTAATTTATTTTTTAACATTCTTTTGCCTCCATTAAACGGGGGATACCTTGGGCAGTCCCCAACCCTTCAAACTTGTTTCTCTCTGCTTTTCACTAATCACTAAAATTGCCAGGCAAACGGAAATTGACCTGAAGGTTGAATACACTTGGAGAGTCAAATAAAGATAAGGCCATTACTGTGAATCATCTGGGATAAGCGCCAAGTTCAATGGCGTGCTTTTTTTTTTTTTATATATATGCACGAACAGGAAGCCGTAGGACATTATTGTGGACAAACATTAGCAACAGCAGCACACACTCACCACCGGAGGGACCTAAGGGACATGGGGACAGCAGATGGGTCTGGGGACTGACATGGCAGGGTGAGGCGATGGGGCTGAGCACTCTAATTGGGTTCATATTAGAAACACTTCAGTCTGACAGTGTGCCATAAAACTGCCACAGTTTGCTTCTTGTTTGCAAAGCTGACATGCTGGTGGGGTTATTTGCTTTTCGTTTCAGAGCAGATGTTGCCTTTTCTGATGTGCGTGCCATCATTGACAATTCTGAGGTCAGATCTTGATACTGATTGCTGTGCGCCTTCTTTTCTTTCTTCTCTACTGAAACTAACATGTCAGACAATTCTATTCTCAAAGCCTGGTTAATCCAGCACAGGTTACGCCAAACCATCTCGTCTAAAAAGCTGCCGTTACATATTAAATCAATAATAAACAGGGCTCACTGCTAATGTTATACAGCTCACTTTATAAACCACATTAAAATTACTTAAACCCTCCATACAATATTTAAGGCATTGAAATTTGGGGAACTCGAGTCCTGCCATTTACATACAAATGCACTGATGGGGTATTAGAAGAAGAAGAAGACAAAGACAAAGAAGAAGAAGATGATGATGGACACTGCAATTACATTGACACTCAAAGTGCTTTACATAGTGAGTGAGGGAGCCACCCTCAATGTGTAGCTTGCACCTGGATTATGCAATGGCAGCCATTTTGTGCCAGTGGGCTCACCACACATTAGCTATTAGATGGTGAAGAGGTGAGAAATATAATTAGCCAATAAGGGACTGGGGATGATTAGGAGGCCACAGTAACCAGGCCATGGTGGGCAATTTAACCAGGACCCTCAGGAAACACCCCGCTCTTTACAAAAGATGCCCAGGGATCTTTCATGACCATGCAGAGTTAGGACCTCATTTTTATATCTCATTAGAAGGACAGTGCCATTTTTTACAGCACAGTGGCCCAGCATTGCGATCAATACACAGACCATAGGATAAGCGCCACCTGCTGGCCTCGCCAATGCCTCTTCCAGTGGCAGCCTAAGCTTTTAGTACAGGCTGGGTTTGAACATGTTTAGCTTTACATGGGTGGTAGTATGGCAGAGTCTACTCTCTCTCATATATATATATATATAAAATCCTAAGCCTAAAAGTGCAACGATTTTATGCAATGATTTTATGTCACGTTTTTTGTCACATTAAATTGGGCTTATTTTAAAAATTATTTTAAAAGACAAAGAGTAGGACAGCTGCTGTACAGGCTTTTAAATGTTCGAAGCACATATGGAGACCAGTCTATAGAGACTAGCTGTCCCCCGCAGCTCTGACAGCATAGTAGTGAAACGGAACAAATTTTAAAAATCAATTAAAAAAAAAAAAATGTAATAATTTGTATTGAGAAGAATTTATATTGTTAGCTTTCATATCCAAGGGCCTCATGATATACAATTGATATACAATATTATAGGTTTTGCTATGTGGTCTCTTTGCCAAAAATGTAAAATGTTGGCAAGGTATCTCTGGCCAAACGGAAGGTAGGTGCGCTCTAATGTCAAACTTTGGCACAGTATCTGATCGTGTTCAGCTCTGACGGGAGAGCGTCCCCCGCGTGGCAGCTACCCTCTAAAACAAACGCAGCTCTGATCTCTCTCTCTCAAAAACGTCAAGCGTTACTCCTTAACAATCTATAGATGTTAATGTCTGCTGAACAAATAGGTATCGTTAGCTAAGCGGTGGCAAGGTACGGTCCAACACAAGGCAACAGGTACAGCGACTCGAATGGAAGCTGGCGTGTGAGGGAGGATGGCCCACCCCGCCTCCTCATCCCCTCGGCCCACACCCTGCCTTTCGGATTTGCACAAATAAAAATCGGTGCCACAACCAAATTATAATAGCACAATGACAGAAGTCGCACAAACAACTGGAATGTTCAAGCAAATTAAATTATAAATTATAAATACATTAAGTAGGTCTCCCGTGAAAAGCGGACAGACATACAGACAGACAGACGTTGGATTTTACATATAGAGAGAATAAAAAAACTGTATTCTCTCTGCTCTATAAGTATTCAGACCCTTTCTTGCAGCACTCCAAATTGTGCTCAGGTGCCTCCTGTTTGCTTTAATTCTTCTTGAGATGTTTCTAGAACTCAACTGGAGTCCACCTGTGGTAAACTGAATTAATGGGCATCGTTTAGAAAGGCACGTGTCCTTCTTTAAGGAAGAAAATAAAAGAGAAGTCAGAGTTGAAGTAGGGGTCTCTTATACAAATTTCTATTTAGATTGTTACTTTAAGGAATACTCCACCCAAAAATTATCCATCCATCATTTATCCAACCCGCTATATCCTAACTACAGGGTCACGGGGGTTCTGCTGGAGCCAATCCCAGCCAACACAGGGTGCAAGGCAGGAAATAGACCCCGGGCAGAGCGCCAGCCCACTGCAGGGCACCCACACACCAAGCACACACTAGGGACAATTTAGAATCGCCAGTGCACCTAACCTGCATTTCTTTGGCCTGTGGGAGGAAACCGGAGTACCCGGAGGAAACCCACGCAAACACGGGGAGAACATGCAAACTTCACGCAGAGAGGACCCGGGAAGCGAACCCGGGTCTCCCAACTGTGAGGCAGCATCGCTACCCACTCCGCCACAGTAACGCCCCCCCCCCCCAAAAAATGATCTTTTTTTATATGTTATGTACCAATGTAGTGATGGTTGAGAAAAACGTTTCATCTCATAATGTCGTGGCAAATGAACATCAAGCTTCTGATAGAATGGAATGCAATTGTGACAAGTGCTGGAAAATAGCAAATAATATGAAAAACTTCCAAGAAAAAAATCTTACTTTACTTATATTGCATAACCCACACATTGAGTGATACCGTCTTATGCTCACAGAATGCAAAATATAAAGCGGATCCACAGCTTCAAAAAAAAAAAAAAAAAAATAGGGCCAGATTTTAAATCCGTTAACCATGTTGCTCTCCGTGGGCACGACCGCAGTGAGTTAATGAGATAGTTGGGGCGAGTCGCACCTGCACGTGCAGGTGCAATCATTATCAATTGCTTCAATGGCTTCCTGCGGCGTGAGACTAAGGCGCTGCGCACACAGAGACGTGTGTATATATACTGGCCAGCACAAAAGAGAGGGGAGAGAAATCAAAGAATAGGGAAAAAGATGGAAAGGAATGAGGTTAAAAGACGTTAAAGGCAGTCTTAGAAGGAGGATCTGGCCACCTGGAAGGAGGAAGCAGAACGAGCTGGGGCCCCGCGAAGGAGTGCTGGCTGTGGCGCTCTAGGGGCTAGTTCGCCCCACTGAATATTCGGGCGGAGTGTGGCAAGCAAGGTAGGTGCCCTCCCTAGGCTTCTGAGGTGCAACCACATGAGCGTGAAGGAAGAAGGGTGGAGAGCCGACCTCGGACAGTCTGGCTGCGATGTCCGGAGGCAGTCAAGACAGGGGTCGGCATAATGGAGCTTGTGGCTGCGGAGTCTCTGCCGGCTAAGCGAGAAATGGGTGAGCCAGGGAGAATGAGAAGGGGGGGGGCTGAGATCGGGAGGAGTGGGCCTGCATTTTTAACCTCTTATTTTTAACGGATTTATTTATTGATCTTTTTTATCCCCACTTTTCAGAATGATTTTTATGGATTTATTTATGTACTTTTTTTTTTAGAACACTGCACAATTGACACTTGTTGGTTTTACTTTTGTGTTGACCGTTTTTTTAAATAAAAGCAACTGGGCAGTTTTTCCACAAACCCAGCCACAGGGGATGCACAAACCAGTGTGTTTCTTCGTGCCGGTCCCAAACGCAGATAAATGGGGATGGTTACGTCAGGAAGGGCATCCTGTGTAAAATTTTACCAAATCAATATGCGGACAACAATACAAAATATGGAAGAAGATGATCCACTGTGGCAACCCCTAACGGGAGCAGCCAAAAGAAGAAGAAGAAGGGCAGTTTTTCCACAATCCTCGATCATCATCAGAGAATTGTCCTCATTTGTCAGCTCACCAAGGTCATAACTATAGACGGTGTTGGTTTAGCTGACTCTCATGTGGGAAGTGGGAGTCTGTAGGGGACTGGCATCGTCACACATACATTTTTGCTTAATATCTTAAACATAAATGTCTACGCATGGAAGTGTGTGTGTCTATCCAGCCCGGAAGTTAGAGGCGGAGTTGGGGTAAGGGCTCCACCTCCGAGGAAACAGAAAATTCACTTAGCCGCTAATAACACAAGCGAGGCGAGCACATCAGCAAAATTAAACCTCAGAAAGACAAAGTCGCTTAGCCGCTAACATCGGCAAAGCAGTATCCCTTTTAATTTTCCTCCCGCCGCTAAAGCACAAGCGATGCGAGCACGTCGGGCAAAACGAATCCTCCTAGGAGAGAGAGACTTGTTACATAAATAACTCTGGAAAATGAAAGTAGTCCACAAATAGGAAGCCCCTTCACACAGCATTAGACTTTTGAATTTAAGGCCCGTCTCTCCCCCTCATTGACTGATCAAGACTGTAATCTTTGAAAACTTTAAAATATTGTTTCGTTTTTTTGGGTTTTTTTTTTTTTTAAATAAATAAAGTCGAGTTTTGGAAACACCAGGTAAACCTATGGATACAGTGGGGTTATGTAATGCTTAACACTGGGAAGCATACCGAGAAATTAGTTAAAGTGCACATGAATATAAGCAGTGATGGCAGCAGGCAGAAAACAGACAAAATAGTGGGAATGGCATCAGTCGTAGTAAGGGTCACATGACCGGAGGGAGGGTGGTACTGCTTCTGGGATCACCCCCTTAAGATTTACTGCCATGTTTGAAGAACCAGATGTGGACTTTAATATGTAGTTTTGTTCAGGTCACTGAAACCCTAAATGGGATTCTTTCCCTCTCCAATAGTCTTTATTGAAAGAAAAATAAAAAAGGTTCCCTTAAAAATAACCAAAACTGCATATTTAATAATGTAATATTATTAAAAGTTACTAATCTCTTACATTTACATAAAGGAAAATGATTAAATCTCACATAAAATAACATTAACATATTAAACTCTACCATTACAAGCTTCATACTAGAAGTAGGACAAAACTGCACTCAAGTGCAACATAAAAGACCACCAACATTGATGCTCAATGCCAGTACACAGCAGCAACTCCAGTTGTAAATTCTTATGAGTTAAAAATACTTTAAGGTGAGGATTTAAATCTCATTTAACACTGGAATCCCTGAAGCCCAGGAACAACTCATAATCGCAGGCCACCTTAAATTCCTTCACACCTTTCCATCAGCGTCTTTTGTTTTATAAATGTATCGATCCGCACAATCAACAAGCAGCCTGCTATCCCATCCCCGCAGCTCAACTCGGGCAAAAAGCTCTCCCAGCTCAAGTCTGTTTATCTGGGTGTGAGGTGCCTGGAGTTGTAGAGGGTAAATAATATATCGTTATTTGCAACACATACACTTCATGTGTGTTCCGTGTCTACAACGATCTGGGTAAGTGTAGGATGACAGGAAATGCGAGGCAAGAAATGTTGAATGTTGAACACATACCTAAAAGCAGAAACTTTTTTCATGTTATAGTATTAATGACAAAATTTTGACATGAAGTGTATAATGTGTGAAGACTGAAGTACAAATCAAATAAACACTTTCACAAAAGGTAAACGTATAATAAGTGGGCTTTTATTCAAGAATATAACCAAAGAAAATGAAATCGGGTTATGGTACCGCTTGGGTAGTGCAGCGGTAAGAACTTCTGACTCATAATCAAGAGGTCGCTGGTTCGATTCTGAGCGCTTCCTAGAATTAGTGTTTTGAGTAGTGAGCTGCTCTTATTGTTACTATTATAGAATAAAAATATACATTTGATTTGAGTCTGTAACAGCCAGTGTAAACGTATGGTACGTGCTTTTTCATCGGCTTCAGGGATTCTAGTGTTAAATGAGATTTAAATCCTCACCTTAAAGTATTTTTAAACTTATTTAACAAACTCATAAGCTCCTTCCCACTGAGACACATTCTGACTGTTCTTACGCTACCGCATTCCCACCTCCATGGATGTTGAGACAGTTTGAAGTGAGACCACTTACCATTTCCAGATGAGTGAATGTGATTTTCCAAGTTTTTATCTACTTCCAAGAATGCCTTGCTTAACACTAATTCCAAGTTTTCCTCTTCTTTCAAGAAATCGCTGCATTAAAGAAAGAAAAAAAAAGTCAAAATCTTTCCAAAGTGAACTCTTCAAATAGTTTCCTGGCTCTTCTTACTGATCCACTGCTACCAATTTATTGTTAAACAGGTTCCTCTACCTGCTTATACAACCATTAATATGTCTGACTGGCAAAGTACCCACATCACTTAACGTTTCTGTTTTAAAACTAGTTAATCACAAACTCTGACAATTGCAAAGCACTCCTTAATTACATGCAGTTGCTCCCTCCTAATATCCTTTGTTTTTCCATATTTCAAATAATGAACTGCCTGAGATCTTTAGACAAAATGTAATATTAGAGAAAGTTGTAGCAGCACTACTCAAATGGACTACAAATCCCAGCAGCCCTAGGTAGTATTACACCATTGGGCAGTCTCAGAGAGGCACAGGGGTTGCTGGGAAGAAGGATGATGGCAATTCTCCACTGAACCAGGGGATGGCGCTGTGTGATAAAGGCCTTTATTTACCTCCCTCTGTAGTAAGGAAGACCCACCTCTTCCTCCCAGGAATCCTCATAACTGGAAGAGCCGCCATCCAGGACAGTCACCCTGAGATGACACATGACGCAGATGCTTGTACCACGCCTTTTTGTTTTTATTTTTGATTATTCAGTTATGTGGGGTGTGCCACAAAGTGACACAACACTTTGATGTTGTCTTTGTCTTGTGTTACAGTGCGTATTACTTGTTTATTGACTATTTTTTAATCATTTATTTGTTTTAATTTATACTTTATTATCTATTTATTTGAGCCTCTATACATGTCTGTGTGTGTGTGTGTGTGTGTGTGCGTGTGTGAGAGAGAGTTGGGGTAAGGCTGGCTGCGTTCCTGGGGTCCCAGAAATAAAATAAACAAATTACTGTTTAAAAAGTAAGAATCCGAGTGTCTTCGTGATCACTACAAAGGGGGCCTGAATGAACACACAATAAACTTTTTAAATCATTACTTGCTTTATTCAATTAACAAATTATCCAACACCTCTGCCACCCATGTGAAAAAGTAATTGCCCCTCAGATTTTCAATAATCAGAACTAAACACTTCCTCTAAACTGACAACAGTCACTGTTGAGAAATCTTATTTGCACAGATGCTTTAATTCAGACACCCTGATACCTTTGTGAGCGTCAACTGCATTTCTCAGCATTTCCATTGGGTTCAAGTCAGGAGTTTGCGTGGGCCACCACAAAACTTGAATTTTCTTTCTTCTGAGCCAGTAAGTTGTAGACCTGCATTTGTGTTTTGACTCCTTGTCCGGCTACACAACCCAACGACACTGCAGTTTCAGGTCACAGATAAGCAGACCTTCCATTTAAGAATATTCTAATGAAGAGCACAGTTCGTGCCCCCTTCAGTAATGGCAAAGCATCCTCACACCAGCACTTCCATGTTTTATTGTATGACTGATATTCTTACTGTTGAATGCCAGACATAGCGGGCCCTGTGTTGTCCAAAGATTTCTACTTTTGACTCATCTGCCATTATTCCAAAAATCCTGGGGATCATCCAGTTGTTTCTTTGCACTGATGTTACTCTTGGATAGCAGAGATTCTCACGTCCTCACCTATTTTTCCTCTTTAATTTATTTTTCTTATCATGGAGTCCTGAATTCTTACCATATTTGAGGTTGAGGGGACTGCAGATGTTTGCAGATGTTCTTCTGGGGTCCTTTGGGACTTCTTGAATGAGTCGTCACCATGCCCTGGTGGTTATTTTGTCAGGCCAGCCTTGCCTGGGGAGGATTCCCTACTCTTCTTGATGCCCTACATTTGAGATAATGGCTCTTGCTATGGTGCACTGGGGGGTCCCAGAGCCATATAAATGGCTTTGTCACCCTGTCTTGATTGCGAAAGTATGTTGCTGAAACTTAACCATTTATTCTGGAAGTTGTATAGATTGAGGCCTGGTGTTCTTCTAGAAACCTGTGGTGATGACTTCACTCTCAGTAAAGTTTCCACTCAACAGGGCTAACTGATCAGTCAGTGGATATTTGATGGAGTAACTACGGGGGCAGTATCTTTTTTACACAGACAATATAGGGGTTTGATAACTATTTCTTAAATATAGAAATTTAGTAAAATGTATTGTAATGTTAGAGGGAATCAGAATAAACATGCATTATACAGGAATCTAAAGATCTGAATTCATTCCATCGTTTCCAAAACAAAGCTAGAGAATATCAATAATCACAACTACAGTCTACTGTGATCAGGAAGTGTTAGGGTTAGGGTTGATGGTCTTGGTGTTGTACAAACATTTAGTTTGGCTCTCTGACTGAGGTCATGGTAGGTCAGGGTTACCCACTAATCCCCCACCACACCATCTTCCTCAGCTACCCCCACTTTCTTGTTTCATGCAAACCCCCAGAGCTACAGAAGCTGAAAACAGAAATTTGTTTTTGATGTCATTAATGTTTATTCAATTCTTGGTGTTTTCTTACATTAGTGAGTAAGACAATCTAATGTTAATAAGTCACAAATGTTACTTACGCAATATATTTTTCCATGTACTTGTCACAGAAGTCAGCAGCCACAGCTCCACCATGTCCGTCGAAAACTGCAAAGTAGAGGATGTTCTCGGTCATCTGAGCGACTTTGAAGCGATCCTCATTCTCCTTGCGCTTGCCGATCTGGGAGGCACTGCCCACCCTGGACAGGCTCACCTTTGGGATGGGTTTACCATACTTGATGCTGGATGGGAGATGAATTGGCTCATCGATGCGGTTGTCCCATATTCCAAATGTGTCCCAGGTGGTGGGACGACCACTGCCGTCGGGGTCAAACCGGGAGGAACGGAGTTCAGGACTTGAACTGTAATGAAACAGACGTTTGTCCTCTTGTAAGATTCTGGAGGTCAGCAGCGCTCGCCTTCTTATTTGATATCCGTGGGATCGCAACAAGTTAATGAAAAGAGCTGCTGACATAACGTCCTGTCCCAAAAAAAGAGAAAGGCGATATATGTGGAAGAACAGACAGGTGCTTATCTGAAAAACAAAAGAAAGAAAGTCAGAATAAGCATAAGCCATCCTAATTTGAAGGGCTCACAAGAAATAATTAACTTCATGAGGTAAAAGTACACAATAAACAACAATAGTTGAGTCATATATCCAAAATATCAAAATGTGTGCTTCAGCTTACAGTATATATTCTTAATTGTAATAGAAATTTGTCATTTTTCAAAGTGTGCCACGGTGAGACAGTGGTAGTGCTACTGCCTCACGGTAAGGAGACCATGGTTCACGCCTCGGGTCCTCCCTGTGTGGCGTTTGCATGTTCTCCCTGTGGGTTTCCTCCCACTGTCCAAAGACATGCAGGTTAGGTGACCTGGCCCTAGTGTGTGTGTGTGTGTGTGTGTTCACCCTGCAATGGAGTGGTGTTCCTGCCTTGTGCCTTATGCTAGCTGGGATAGGCTTCTGCCCCCAAGATCTGGATTAAACAGGTTAGAAAATGACACATTTTTTCACCCTCTGATAGAGGGCCATAGAGGACAAGTAAAGGATTAAAAATAACCTCATATTCAGAATCACTGACCTTAAAATAGTCTAAAACAATGTCCCATGTGATTATGTTTGAAATTTGTCATTTTTAACCTTCTGGGAGTGGCTCTAAGGCCAGGTTTATACTTCACGTGACGCGACGCATACTCCAGCTGAGGCTCCTGCTACGCAAGCGTTTTACTGTTCATACTTGCGCGCGTACTTTACGAAAATCAGGAGGAATCCAGCAGGTGGCAGTGCGAGATATTATCATGGTGAGAAAAGGTTTGGCTTCGCTGTGTTGTCAATTACCTGGAACATCCATTAAACTCTGAGGACACCTTACCACAATATCTCTGAAAACAATGTTTAATGATTAAATCCATCAATCCAGGGATGTGCCCATTCCAGCAAACACTGGGCACGAGGCAGAAACAATGCCTGGATGGGGCGTCAGCTCATCGCAAGGTGAATACAAACACACACACACACACACTAGTATCATTTTAGTGTCACCAAATCTGCATATCTTTGGAAGGAAACTCCAGGCAGGGAACACCAGTGACGTGACTCCCTGCAAGACAGCAGTGCTACCGCTCTGCCACCATGTCACCCCCATGTGTGTAATTATTAACAGTATTCATTATTTAAACAATACTAATGATTTATCTGTAAAATGTAACATACATACTTTAAATGCATTTCATCATGAAGTATAAATCTTAGGATTCTAAACGTGCAGAGAGTTGGAATATCACACATTTAATGTGTTCTGTGTGGCGATCTATTGCTGTTTGCCGCTGCTGTCAGGTCAGAAGGAAGCCCCAGAAAAAAAAAAAAAAAAAAAAGATGGCACAGAAGATGGTATGCGAGACTTTTAAAATATATTACGTCATTACGATGGAGAATATGCGACGCTTAAATATAAAAGCACCACGGATGTATCTGCATCTGTATGGCGGCATTTTGCTTCATCACATTAAACCATTCATCAAACATCGAAGCGCGCACATCGATCCCGTAGGATCCGCATAGCAGCTTTCTGTCACACGTAGATAGCAACCAGAGACTCTGACGTCACATTCCAACTTTTATCACACTGCGCCCCCCGACATTTTGCTGGTACTGCAACTCGCACACGCGTCACGTTAATTTCGGAGGACCTGCTTAGAGGACGTCAAAATAACATTGGGCACACGTGGCAGCCATGATGCGTTCGTGTACGTGTTCTGAGCGTGAAGTATAAACGAGCCCTAAGAGGGCTAGGACCACCAGTACAGACTCAAGTATCACAAATATGATCCTATTCATAATCAGTAACCTTGAAATAGCATAAAACGACATTCCACATTGCCTATGTTACCGAAGTTTTGTTAAAAGACGTAACTTTGACCCGTCATATCCCATTAGGGAATGAACCCATGGGGTTGGCTGATGTGGCCTGCACACCTTCAAGTCCTTCTGGTCGCTTTGTTGAAGTCACCTATTTGTTTACTCTTTTATCATAAGGGTGCAATTTCCAACACAAAATATGGTCCAAAGATGGCCAGAAAATTGGGTTGAAGACAAAAGGGGGAACCCCAAAAAAGTCAGCATCTTATATAACTAGACATGAAGACGAGTCAAACGATATATTATACCAGTAAGTCAGGAGGTGCTGAGCAAAAATAAATAAATAAAACAAGTGATTTCAAAGCATTCATAAGGGATATACAATACGCTACTGTGGCTGTCCGAGTGTCTGTCCAGGATTTTAAACCACCTGTAGCCTGCAAACCGTTTGAACTACTGACGTGAAATTTGGTACACATATACTACATGACCACTACCATCGGGGTGATGATTGACCTCCAAAGTTATTCTTCATTTTATTTTATTGTAGAATCAACTCTCGGCAGCGGCCAGCAGGGTGGCGCATACATACGGGTGCCGTTCTCATCCCTACCACCTTCGCCGTCACTTCCCTCACCTCTTCATATCTTAAATCAATCTTGAGGCAGATTGAACTTAAGAAATTAAGAAAAACATACTAAGTAATTGCAACACAAACACGGACTTCATCAGGTTTAATGTGAAAAGATGCCAACGAAAGAAGAGAAGAAGCGGGCCACTAGGGTGGAGGAAAGAAGAGCTGCTCGGGAAGCAGCAAGCGCATCAACCTCTGAGCAAATGAATGGTAAACATACAGAGGAAGACAAGGAAAACTATAAGTCAAGTAGATTCACTGCACGTTATCATTATAGCAGTCCACTGTTACTGGTAAGGGATAAAACCAAAAACACACCATCATGGCTGGAAAGTCAATCTCGATTTTTTACTTAACCTCTTAAGGCAAACATTCCACATTGCCAGCCAGTCTCCATGAGATCTGCAGGATGGACTAACAGAACATGGACGGTGAAGTGGATACCCAAGTGAGAGCCCTTCATGCTCTCTGACCTCCAAAGGTCATGCGAAAAGACAGTTTCCCTTTGGCGATTAATAAGGTTCATCAAATCAACTTTGCTTTGCATTCACAAGGTATTGAAACCCCTTCACTCTCTGCACACTTTATTGTGTTGTAGATTTAATTTTAATGGAAAAAAATGTTCATGTTGTGCCCATCAATCTACACTCAATAACCCATAATGACAAAGAGAAAACACCTTTGCAGAAAAGTTTGCATATTTCATTTCATTTATAAATGTATTCAGACCCTTTCCTGTGTGGTCAGGTGGCCCCATTTGCTTTCTGTTCCATTTCTCTGGGGTTCAAGTCCTTGTTTCCTGTCCTTTTTGTATCACTCATTTACTTCAATATTACTTTTGTTAATTATCTGCTTTGTTCTCTTTGCCTGTGCTATGTTCCATGTGCTTTGAGAGTGGTCCCCCACGAGGAGAGGGGCCACCTGCCCATCACCGTAAGTGACTGGCCTCAACCCTATTGTCCTGCCAAGAAACAGAAAGGTGATTATTTACCGAGCTAAACTGGGAGAAGCACACTAACATATGAAACCAAATCAAATAAAAATAATAAACCTAGCTACCAAATCCTAACCAGTTACAAGAATCAAAAGTCAAAAAACCAGGCAAGAGTCACAGTAAACAAAACTCACGAGACGTACAAAAAGAAGAGTTCTTTTAAATTTTTTAAGATGTCTGAATCTGCAAATTGGATTAAAAAAGGAATCTTTAACCCCATTGTGCCAATTAACCCTAAAAGCCTAGCAACACAGACAGAGGTGCCTAAAAAAATAACGTTCAAGACATTTTAAAAAATTATGAATTCACTCGCACCCTAATCACGACGCCTACAGAGAAAGGGGCAACCCAGAATTCCTCGTGGTTTATCTCACAACCACGAGGAATCTGCGCTTGTGGTGTGGCAAGTTCTCTTGGGTATCTACTGTGCCTTTGTTTTTGGATTCTGTATTGGGACTTTGTTCACCTCGGATTGCCTTTGCCTTTTCAGGCAATTCCTCATTGTCTTGTGTGCTTAACAAAGCTTCTTGTTATTACAAAGCGTCTTTGTATTTATAAACCTTTCATTTTTAACGATTCAACAAGATCCTCAGTGTTACTATCCAGGGTTTTTGATGGCGCTTCCCCCTCTATCCAGGGTTTTTGATGGCGCTTCCCCCTCTAGTGAGCATTTTTTAAACTATTAAGGACTTACATGCTCACCCTAACACCCCAAAACCCAAGTACATAACATTTTAATTCTCCTAGAGATGTTTCCAGAACTTGTAGCAAACTGAATTGACTGGACATCATTCAGAAATGCACATGTGTGCCCATGTATATCAGGTCGCACAGTTCAAACCACACGTTATAACAAAAGCCAAGCCTTCACGTTCAAGGAACTCTTTGTAAACCTCCTCCACGAAATTGTGGTAAAGGCAAAGGGATAAAACCATTTCTAAAGCTTTGGGTGTTTCCCCACTGAGAAATTTTCCCCTTGGGATTAATAAAGTATCTATTTATCTATCTAAATGGAAGAAGTTTCGAACAAGAAGAAGAATAACTGAATAACATGGCAAGAAAGTGCCTGAGTCAGGGAGGTCACCAAGAACCCTATGGTTACTCTAACAGAACTTCAGAAATCCTCCACCGAGATGGAAAAACCTGTCAGAGGGACAACCATCTCAGCAGCTCTCCATCAATCGGGTGTCAGAGTGGCTATACAGAAGCTACTTTTGAGTAAAAGGCATTTAAAGAACTCTGAGAGCAGCAAAACAATTATTTGGGTCGATGAGAAACAAACTGAACTCTTTGGGTGAAACTTCAAAGTTTTGGGCGTGCACCAAATTAACACCATTCAGGACCAAACTCTTTAAACGCCCATCAGACGGCCTTGGTGTCACAATCCCTCCTAATCCATTAACAGATGTGTTTGGTGGGACCCCTGATGGTCTTAAAGTGGAGAAGGTCAAACAAACTGTAACTGCCTTCACTTGACTATTGGCATGTGGTGGTATAATAAACGACTCAAAAGTCTCAAAGAGAGTTGGGGAATGACCCTGTATAATGTCCATGGACAATATGAACAAAAAATAGCGCAATATGGATCAAAAAACCAAAGCATTTGATAATGAGCAGTGAATACAAGGAGTTTTTATAACAAAATTGTGGCAGGAAATGACATCAAAGCAGATTGACGGAAGTGACGTCATCATTGAGGACTGGAAGTGACGTTATTGTATTGGGCCGGAAGTGATGTCATAAGAGGGAACCAGAAGTGGCACCATCTCGGGAGAGCCGGGAGTGATGTCATCGCTGGAATATGGAAACGGGATAGTCGAATGGTGGCCATTTTGGGCGACCGGAAGTACTGAAGTCAAGTCAAATCGGGGAGCCTGCACTGGTACAGTGCATTGTCGCACCCACTACACGACGAAACAACTCGGGATCCCGGTTGGCAACCCCCCAGGCAGACACGCAGTCCAATCCAAACCTCTGGAAATGACCCTCTATCTGCCACAGCCAGGTGTTACGTGGGCCTGGTCCAGCCACTTGGGTCCCTAACAATGAGGATCTTACGAGCCGGATCACCCTCAGGGAAACGCGCCACATGGCCGTAGTGCCATAACTGACGCTCCCTCACAATGCAGGTCACGTGCATCATTCAGGACTCCATGAGCAACACAAAGTCAAACCAGCGGGACCCAGGGGTTCTCTGAAGAAACACAGTACCAAAGGAGTCCAGTCTTCGTCTCAGGTCACTGGATAGTGTCCATGTCTCACAACCATATAGCAAGACAGGAAGCACCAGGACTCTAAAGACTTGGACCTTCATCCTTTTCCATAGATATCGGGAGCACCACACACCCCTTTCCAGTGACCTCATGACCCCCCATGCTCTCCCAATCCATCTACTGACTTCATAGGAAGAAGTCACCAGAGACATGAATGTCACTGCCAAGGTAAGTAAATCTCTCGACGAGGTCGACACTCTGTGCAGACAGGCACACTGCTGATGGCCGTGCCCAAGAGGTCATTAAAGGCCTGGATCTTTGGTTTTTATCAGGACACTCGGACCCCTCACTCAGTCTCTCGAGCGTCCTGATCAGAGCCTCCATTGACTCCGTGAAGATCACAGCATTGTCAGCAAAGTCAAGATCTGTGAATTCTTCACCAAAAGATGCCCCACAGCCACTGGACCCCATGACCTTGCCCAACACCCAGTCCATACAAGTATTGAACAGAGTAGGAGCAGAACACACCGCTGACGGACCCCAGAATCAACTGGGAAAAACTCAGAGGTTCTGCCTCCACTCTGTACAGCACTCACAGTACCAGTGTACAGGCCGGACATGATATCCAACAACCTCGAGGGGATCCCGCGAGCCCTCAGGATGTCCCACAGGGCTGCTCGATCAACGGAGTTGAACGCAGTGCAAAAATCGACAAAGGCTGCAAAGAAACTCTGACGATATTCGCATTTGCGTTCCATGAGAACCCTCAGTGCCAGGATGCGGTCGATGGTAGACTTCTTAGGCGTAAAACCAGACTGTTCCGGTCGCTGGTAGGTGAGCAGGTGATCACAGATCCTATTGAGGACAACCCTAGCAAGGACCCTGTAGTTGCTGCAATCCAGGCGATCACCCTTCCCTTTCCAGATAGGGATGACAAGTCCCGTTTTCCAGTCAGTCGGGATGATGCCCGTCTCCCAAATGGAAGCAAAGGTTGCTTGCAATGCCAGGAGGACAGCCTGACCACCAGCCTGGAGAAGTTCACCCTGGATACCACAGATCCCTGCAGCCTTTCCCCATCAGCTGGTTCATCACCTGTGCCATCTCAGTGAGATTGGGGGGTTCACAGCTAATTGGAGGATCAGCCTCAAGAACCGCAGACCCCGAGATATCCAATGTCCTAACCAGAGGAACAACTGCTCAAAGTAGCCAGCCCAGCGGGTCAGAGCTGCAGTGTCATCTGTAAGGATGTGAAGTACTGAAGGCAAGTTATTATTTCTCTTCTTTAGTTCTGTTGATGGAGAGATAGAGAGAGAGCCATTAGTACAAACAATCGACCTTTTATTTGTAATATCACTCACCTTAGGGCTTGTTGGCTGCCTCCTAAGTGCATGTGTGTGACAACGTAGACTTATCTTGCTCAACTGGAAGAATCCCAGCCCACCTCTTTTAAGTCAGTGGGTAACTGGCGTTATACATTATTTGAAATTGGAAAAAAAAAACTCAAAATTCGCACTTAGAGGATCTGTGCAAAACTTTTACAAAACCTGGCAGGCTCTGATCAATAACATTTGAGAATAAGCTTTGATATTGGGGAGAAGGATTCTCTCCTCACTTTTCTACTCTTAAAGTTTTACTCTCTCTGTTGGCCTTCCTCTCTTTCTCTTGGGTGGGAGTTGAATTGAATTTGGTTTTGTTACATTTGATTTGATTGTATGGAATTTTACAAAAAAAAATTATATTAAAAAAAAAAAAAAAAACACTGTCTGTTGAGGACCAGATACGGCTCATCACCTGCCTGATACCATCCCTATGGTGAAGCACAGTGGTGGGAGAAGAGAAGGTTGTGGGGGTCAGTGAAAATTTGAGGGAAGGACCAGTGCAGCCAAATACAGAGATGTCCTTGAAGAAATCCTGCTCCACCTACTTAAAAATCAAGGGGCCAGGCTGGTTCTTCAGAGTGATGCCATAGGTGAACCGTTTTTTGTTCCCAAAAGACCCAATCACTTGACGCTTTCAGAAAGAACCTTTATTTATTGAGATCTGTAACTGGCTCCATACAGTAAATAGCCATGAACAGATAGGACCCATCTGTATTTCATAAATCTGTTACTAATTTTAAATGGACTCTCGCTGCATACAATAACACAGGCTAAGTTCAGGTTTTCTTACTCTGTTAGTGTCCTGCTAGGTAGCTTACTATACACTAAAAAAATTCAGGGTTTTCTATATAATAGGAAGTACAAAAAATCACCTTCATATGCAAATAACCCATCCCATAATAAAATGGCGCTTTGTCAAGCAATGGTTATACGAGGAACCACACAACCCAGTAAAGAACCATAAAGTGCCAGTAATGAACCAGAATTTTTTAGATGGTTCACATTTCATCGTAACAATGACCCAAAGCATACAGCCAGGATAAATCTGGAGTGACTTTGGGACACGTCTTCGAGTGTCCTTGAGTGGTCCAGCCAAAGCCCAGATTTAAACCCCATAAAACATCTGTGGAGAGACCTGAAGATGGCAGTTTACAGAGAATTTCCATCCAACCAAACAGACCTTGGGAGGACCTTTCAGAAACAAATGGGATCAACTGCCCAAATCCAGGTGTGCAAAGCTCGCAGAGAACTTGCTCAGCAATACTCTAATGCTGGAATTACCAGAAAAGGAGCGTCTACAAATTAAGGGTCTGAATAATTCTAGGAATGAGAGCCTTCAGATTTTGATTTTTAATAAATTTGCAAACCTCTGAAGAAATGCACCTCCATGTCATTATGGGCTATTCAGTGTACATTGATGGGCAAAAAATGGCCAATTTATACACTTAAAATGACAATGCAAAAAAGTGTACAGAATGTGAAGGGTCTGAAGACAATCTGAATCCACTGTACTGGGTGGTCCAGATCTAATTATGCAATTTTCATTACGCTATAACTTAAGTTTATTACATAGCGAATTCACAAAAAATTCTTTGTTACCAATTGATGGCAGCACCTGCCCTGCATTCGTTTATTTACAAGATATTTCAAGAAAAGCCAAGCAAAATGACACCTTGAAGAAGGGGCCTGAGTTGCCTCGAAAGCTTGCATATTGTAATCTTTTTAGTTAGCCAATAAAAGGTGTGTCATTTTGCTTGGCTTGTCTTTACATTCATAATGGCTAACACGGTACAACACCCTAGTACTAAAGATATTTCAAACAATTCTTTTGTCTTGCATTGTTTTCCTGCATTGCATTAAAAGTTGCATAATTAGATCTGGACCACCCTATATATCTGTTTTTTTACCTTAACCCAGGGGTGAGCAGGGTGAATCCTGGGGGGCTGCAGTGGCAGCAGTTGCTTAATTAGACACCAGTCCTCGCCAGTAACAGGCCTGATTTAATTTCATGGCCTGTTAGTGTCTTAGCTCTGCCATGTTAGGTCATTCTTACAGTATATTGGACATTTTTTCCTTTCCCAAGGAGATCACCCAAATAATGTAAAGCCTAAAATGAATGAATAAATCTCAGTCCTTCACCTTATTTTCTCTGCACTTTCCTTCTAAATATTTAATTAGATAATTTCCCCATGGGATTTAGAAAACTTTAGATGCGTACAGCAGCAGAAACCTAAAAATTAAATTAAACCAGATAGCTCATGATGAATACATACAAGCTAGATGGAGAACTGGTGGTTCCTTTGTCATTTGCCTTTAATTGCTAATAAGTAGACATTAAAAAGGTCGATGCATTTCTTGAAGACTAAAATAAGCAACTCAGGGTGGGGAACCCTAACAAGTAAGGACAATAAAATGAAGGATTTAAGCAATGAGAGCTTCATCAGCTATAACCGACTTCTCGTTAACAAACTGGGTTGGAACAAAAGCCTGCAGCCACTGCGGCCCACCAGGACCAACGCTGCTCACCCCTGCCTTAACCTTTTATCCAGACATGCCGGAACAACACCAGGCACTTCAGCTAGTGTTAAATATAAAATAGAACTGCGTGAATCCAATGATTTGCTTTTATTAAACTAAGTAAAAAGAGTTCTGCAAAATATGGAGTGCATTGTGTCAGTTCACATATCTGAGAACAAGACCATAATGCTACAATAACATAAATTCATACAGGATTAACATTATACTGATGTAACAATATTTAATACAGGGTACTGTAAAAGCTAACAATTTATGTTGAACCAATGTCCACAATTCAATTCATTAAATCCAACTGATTTGGTTTTTTCCAGTAAACGTGCAGAGTCCACACCGACAGTCATATGACATATTAGCAATGCCACAGGGCAGGCATCAGCCCCAATAACCCTGAATTGGATTAAGAGGGTCTGGGGATTGTTAAAACCTGAAACCTGTGTAATCCAACAATGCAGGTGAAAAGCACAACCTCAAACCAGCACTGAGCGGCAGTCCAATGGCCAAAACATGTCAAATTAGAACTGCCAGGTAATCCAAACATGGAGAGAACAAGCAACTCCATACAGACAGCAACAAGGTGCAGGGTTTTAAATAATAATAATAAATGGAGTACTGCCCTAAGGGGGCAGCATGGTGCCACAGTGGTAGCACTTTTGCTTCGCAGTACCATATCCTGGGTCCTATCTACATGGAGTTTGCATGTTCTCCCCATGTCTGCATTGGTTTCCTCACAGTCCAAAGACAGGCAGGTTAGGTGCATTGGTGGTCCTAAAGTGTGTGGTTGGGGTACGCGCGTGCGTGTGTGTGTGTGTGTGTGTGTGTGTGTGTGTCTGTCCAGGATTTGTTCCTTGCCCTGTGTTAGCTGGCATGGGCTCCAGCAGATCCCTGCACCCTGTTCAGGACTAAGCAGGTTAGAAAGTGGCTGACTGACTGCCACAAGGTGCCTTATCACCAATAACATATAAAACAATTGATTCCAAAGACTACAGTATACAACGATACCATCCACTGATCCATTTATCTTCTAAACCCACTTTAAGTTGAGCAGAGTTGTGGGGAAGATGGAGCCTATCCCAGCAAGTGTAGGACACAAGACAGGAACCATACCAGGGCAGGGTGCTGGTCCATCACAGGGTAAACGCACACACACTCACACGCAGTCTACTCAAAATTACACAAGAAATTAGGGATAGCATCTACACTGGCAAAATGCTAATTTTGTCGCCCATATTCCTAAGTCACGCTGACAGTTCATTTAAGTAACGGTGTCCTCCTCGCCTCTCACCACGAGCCCCGTTCTGTGCACTGAAGAAACTTTTTCTCCACGCATTTTAAACGCATTCGAATCGAGACGTCCGTCTCCTCTCGTGTTCCACCTTGCAGCTGCTCCTGCCCTCTGAACAGTAATTAACGAATGAATGGAGAAAGGACACCGTAACGCAGTTTGTTCCCTTTACGCAGGTGTCAACATCAGCCGGGTGTGACGTGTGATGTCAAAGTCTCAGTGCATTTAAATACACACAAGAAGGCATTCTGGAAATGGGCGGAAAATAAAACCGTTGCTTTGTAATCCATTACCAAACAGATCCGTGCATATCTCGAACAAGCTCTCCGGTCCGAGTCTTCACCTGTCCCTGCCTCTCCTACGCCTAATGACTCAATTAGAGTGAAGCGGGGTGCATCCCCGGGCATTTCGCAGATTACAGGAATCTTCCCAGGGTCACGTAATCCGTTACGCACATTTCATTGAGGCTTACCTTTATGATGCCTTTTTATTCTTTTTTATCCTAGCAGTCCATCCGTGGGTTGATGCTGCGAGCGCTCCCGCTGTTTCTCTGCGCGGATGCGTAATAAGCGGACAATTTGATAAAGATTGACGTACACGTCCGCCAATAGCGGCGCAGCACAGATACAATGCCAGTTTGTTTTGCCCACAGTCGAATCTGCTGATGGGTGGCTATTGGGTCCAGCTGGAGGCGAAAACTGACATGAGCTCTTATAAACATCCTTACTTATTATAAGGATTCTGGGAGAAGGCATTCGTTGACGGTTGTTCGACATATTCAAATTATTCCATGACGTCTTTTTTTCTGTTTCGCGAATTGCAAACGTGAGGCTTCAATTTTGTTATTAATTACAAGCACCCAAGGCTACAAAATACTGTAAAATACCGAGCGCGTGTCCGTTTTACTTCTAAAGGGAAACTGCATCCCGAAATAGGGGTGTACGCAGTGGGGCTGAGAGGCAGGTGCACGGGCAGGAATGTTGTGAATCATTTTAGGTTCAATTCAACTCTTAACGCTGCAGCAAAAGTCACTTTCAAAGATAAATGTGCATATGACGTACTATTTTAATCTCTACTGCAGGCATGAGGGGAGCGGACGGAAAATATAGGCCTACAATATGAACTAACCTTAATCCACTGCAGTTCACATAACGCGCTCACCAACGCTGCATGCGCAAACTTGAAGTCGCAAATAATCGAACTTGTCAGGTGAACTGGCGATGCTAAATCGACCCTCTTGTGTGTGTCTGTATATTCCTACCTTCACCCTGTCCAGACAGTGTGTTCCTGCCTTGTGCCCGATGCATGCTGGGATAGGCTCCAGCTCCCCTGCTCTGTAAAAGCGGGTTTAGAAAATGGATGGATGCTATGAAAACTTGTATGCAGGGCCGGATCTTCCTATAGGCTAACTAGGCTTCAGCCTAGGGCCTCAAGATCAAGAGGGGCCTACATTCAAATTGTTAGCAAAATTAAAATTACACTATTCTAAAAACAGTGAACACTAAAACACTGAACCGAAAATAAGGAGAAATTCTACGCATATGTCTAATAAACAAACATAAAAATGTATTGGTTAAGATCAACGCGTATTACGTATTTTATTATCTCTCATGTAATTTACAAACTTAAAAATGGAAGGTGAAAGGGCCTCATAAGTGGAATAGCCTAGGGCCTCTTTTCATATAAATCCGGCCCTGCTTGTATGCTATTGATAACTAAAAGAAAGAAAAGTTAAAAACTTTCAAACGACAAAGCAATACTGTCGTGATGAAATCGGAACCCACCCAATAATTATATAATTCCTAAATGAACCCCCGACTCACAACACGAAGGAAGTGCCAGACAAGACACTCGTGCGAAAGCAAGATGACTGCAAAACTGCGTGGCACTTTGCGACACCCGGGGTCGGCTCTAGGTATATAGTGGCGGCGCCAAAACCCCTCCTTGAGCTCAGCCAAACCGGAGATGCGCGCCTATCTAACATATGCTCATCCTAACGGGAGGGCACTTGCCTCCAAGGGGGGGAGGGGGGGCGCTCTCCCCTCCTTCGTTGATTTCAGTTGCAGATCCGACCGCACGAGCCTCAAACGGGGACTCTCCTTTGGGGGGCGCAATGTCCGCTTGGGACTGCTCCACCCTGATGCACAGTTCTTACCTAAGTCCCCATTCATGTCTACCTGCATATAGGAAGCCGAGTGCCGACTCCATGAACGTGACTCTGTCTCTACAGGGCAGGGGTGTCAAACTTAGACGCTGGAGGCCTGCAGTGACTGCAGGTTTATGTTCAAGCCCGGTACAAATTCTATGGAATAAGCCACATTGCCTTGATTTTACTCACTCATATATTTCCATCTTCTCCCCGTGTCTGCGTGGGTTTCCTCAGAGTATTTCGGTTTCCTCCCACAGTCCAAAGACTTGCAGTTTAGGTGCATTGGCGATTCTAAATTGACCCTAGTGTGTGCGTGTGTGTGCCCTGTGGTGGGCTGGCGCCCTGCCCGAGGTTTGTTTCCTGCCTTGTGCCCTGTGTTGGCTGGGATTGGCTCCAGCAGACCCCCGTGACCCTATTGTTAGGATATAGCGGGTTGGAGGATGGATGGATATACTTCCATCTTTCTAAAAGTATTATTCTTGCTTTTTAATTGAATGTCTTGTAAAGCACTGTGACCTACATGTTCTGTATAAAAATATTGTATAGAAATAAGAGTGCATTCAAAAAGAACTCGGACCGCTTCATTTTTTCCCCCTCATTTTGCATGTTTCCGCCTTATGCTAAAATCATTTCAATTCTTTTGTTCTCTCCACATCAAGCAACACTCAACAGAATGACAAAGTGAAAACAGGATTTTACATTTTTTGCAGTTTTATTATAAATCAAAAACTGAAAAATCACACTGACACAAAAGTAGTCGGACCCTTTGCTGGGTAACCCCTTGTGCCAGTTAAGTTTTCTTTCACAGACAGCCATTGTATAGTAATATCAGTGTCAATATTAAAACACCTGCAGTGGGTTGGCACCCTGCCCGGGATTGGTTCATGCCTTGTGCCCTGTGTTGGCTGGGATTGGCTCTGGCAGACCCCTGTGACCCTGTGTTTGGATTCAGCGGGTTGGATAATGGATGGATGGATGGATATTAAAACACATTAGGCTACAAATTTTGTTTGTGGCTTTCTTCTAGCAATTTGTACTTTTATTTATTTTTTTATTATTCTAATTCAGAATTTTGTGTTTCATGTCTCAATCTATTAGAGAGAGAGAGAGAGAGAGAGAGAGAGGTTAGGAGCAGGCACTGATACCACGCATTGCCACACCCACCACATGACAAACCAACTCCAAATCCCAGATTAGGACCCCAGAGCAGCCATGCGACAGGTGACACCCCACTAGTTCAGATGGAATGGCAGAGTGTGAGGTTTTTTTTATGGTGGCTGGAGTGCCAATCCTGCCACCAACCCCCAGGTTTTTCCCTGCAGTTTGGAGGGCCCACATGCAGGGCTGGATGCAGATTAACGTCATACCCTTAATCTATTAAGGTTGATATTAAATTTACATCCAGTGTTATTTATTTATCTTTATCTGTGCTTTTATCCCTTTAGTACCTTTTATATTTCTATGCCATGACATACTGTATTCCTGGCACCATGTCTCAATAAGACATTTTAAAATATCAAGATATACTGACCAGGGGTTGTATCAGAATTTGACTGAGATACCACCTGTTGTGGGGCACAAAATCTGTACAGTTTGATTTATATTTCCAAGACAAAAACAACAGATGAACAAAATTCAGGACATATCCAAACATACCTTCTTCTGTTCCAATAAAGAAATTAGTTTATAACCTGGGCATCTGGGACAACAAGTAGCCAAATTATTTTACAGTCTGGGAAAGGAAGAAATGCCGATACCTCAGGCAACATCAAAAAAGTTTTATTGTTTGGGAAAACGGACGGTGAATTCATTCATCATATTGACAGCCAGCCAATCAGAATATCTAAATATCACATCTTGCAAAACCTCCTGGTAGAAGTTTAGAATAAATATGCCTCATCTGAAGAGCGACAGAGGAGGGAGTAAGAAGAAGAAACAAAGGATGTCAGGAGAAGGGAACAGAGCAATGTCAGAAGGGGGTGCCGGCAATGTGAAGCCGTTTCCATCTGATCATCAGAAACAACTACACATGTGACATTCACCTTTGTCATCTTTACTTTTTCGTAAGCTTTTTCTAAAGACTACATATATATATATATCCAGACTTTTCTATCAGTCCTATTTTCTATTATTCTTTATTCTACTGGTATTATTATTCCTGTAATAAATGCCATGCTGCTTTTAACTTTCTATGCTTTATCTTAATATCTAGAGCGATTGAAGTAATAAAGTTAGATTTTTCTGAGCACCTGGTGCAGCCAGAGATTTGCCATTACTTCTGTGCTGCGAGGTTTATTAAGGCTGAGGGTGAGAGCTCCACCCAATAGTAGGGAACAGGACGTAAAGTAAGGCATTCTTGGCTGATAAATGGCCGCTAGTCAACGATGCCGAGTCTTTGTATGTTTAAATGTATTCTTGTAGACCAAAAGTAATATTTAGGTCTGAGATATCTTTAAAACATTGTATGTTGTTCGTGCCGATAATAAGTAAGTCTCTTGAAGTGCTAAGAGAGTGACAGGCTGTGTTATTCCTAAGGCACTTGTGTGGTTTAAAGTGCTAGAGATTAACCAGTTGTGTGTTTGTCATTCATAGGGCATTGTGGTGGTTAGGGTCTGTGTGTGTGTGTGTGTGTGTATATCTTAAGGTGCAACAGCAGATCAACCAGGTAACGAATCTGAGGAGTTCACTTGTCCCTAGGCAAAGGGTAACTAGAGGGGAATATCAGGATAATACACCACCACATACTGTATTTGTGTCAGCTTGGCAACATGACTCAGTAAAGTACTGTACACTACCAAGATATGCTGTTCCCTTTAATTTATATCCTTCATTGTGACAGAATTGGCCTTAGGTGCCACCACATATTTCTGACAGGCTAGCAGATCTCTTATTGTTGTTGATAAGCCATTGTAATTATTGAGATAAGCCCATTATTGTGTTTTGCTCAAAGTATGTGTGTTAATCTTAGGCGAGATGACAGTTTTCTGGCAGACTGGTAGCAAATCTCAACAAAGAATTTTGCACCAGTCAGCTATGCTACCCTTTGATTTATATACTGCTATCCTACAGTGTGTCAAAATTGAAATTAGGTGCTATATGGCACCCTGACAGCATCTCTTAAAAAGACTTTTGACACCATCAAGCTATGCTACGTAGCAGTTGATGTTTATGGACCACTTGCAGTCAGCAATGGTCAAAGTCCATATGGAGACCCAGGCCGGGGACACCAAGGGGGGGCAAACCCTAATGAAATCCCCAACCCTGGTTTTTAGAGAGTTTGGTCCCCCCTTGGTGTCTGGAGTGAGCACCCGTCAACTTACCTAAAACATCACCCCTTGGTGCCAGGAGCACACAGTCAGTACTGTGACACATTGAGGAGTATAGTGGGTCGGCTGGCCCCCAATCTGTGTCCAAGCTGCATTCTTCCTACCACACCTAAACGGCTCCCCCCTGATTAAGGCCTATGTCACCTAATGGGATGACCAGCTCTGCTTACCGTAGACAAAGTAGGCACAGGTATGCCGTATCGGCACTATTCCGTTATAGCTGTACAGTAATCCCTCCTCCATCGCGGGGGTTGCGTTCCAGAATCCCCCGCGAAAGGTGAAAATCCGCGAAGTAGAAACCATATGTTTATATGGTTATTTTTATATTGTCATGCTTGGGTCACAGATTTGCACAGAAACACAGGAGGTTGTAGAGAGACAGGAACTTTATTCAAACACTGCAAACAAACATTTGGCTCTTTTTCAAAAGTTTAAACTGTGCTCCATGACAAGACAGAGATGACAGTTCCGTCTCACAATTAAAAGAATGCAAACATATCTTCGTCTTCAAAGGAGTGCGTATCAGGAGCAGTGACTGTCACAGAGATAGAGAAAGCAAACAAATCAATAGGGCTGTTTGGCTTTTAAGTATGTGAAGCACCGCGGCACAAAGCTGTTGAAGGCGGCAGCTCACACCCCCTCCGTCAGGAGCAGAGAGAAAGAGAGAGAGAGAGAGCGAGAGATAGATAGAGAGACAGAGAAAAACAAACATGCAAAAATCAATACGTGCCTTTCGAGCTTTTAAGTATGCGAAGCACCGTGCAGCATGTCGCTTCACGAAGCAGCTGCACAGAAGGGAGCAACGTGAAGATAATCTTTCAGCATTTTTAGACGAGCGTCCGTATCGTCTAGGTGTGCGAACAGCCCCCCTGCTCAATCCCCCTACGTCAGGATCAGAGAAAGTCAGCGCAGGAGAGAGAGAGAGAAAGAGAGAGAGAAAAGTAAGTTGGGTAGCTTCTCAGCCATCTGCCAATAGCGTCCCTTGTATGAAATCAACTGGGCAAACCAACTGAGGAAGCATGTACCAGAAATTAAAAGACCCATTGTCCGGAGAAATCCGCGAACCAGCAAAAAATCTGCGATATATATTTAAATATGCTTACATATAAAATCCGCGACAGAGTGAAGCCGCGAAAGGCGAAGCGCGATATAGCGAGGGATTACTGTATACTGTACCTGCTGTAAATGGTTGCATGTTGGCACCTCACACTATAACATATAATATACATGCTAGAACCCCAACATCCCTCCAGTCTTCAATGTAATGAATGTATCTCAATGTGCTCAAATTTCTAAGGGGGTCTCAGTTACAAACCTGTGTAAAATGTACCCCACCATCGGGAGGTGAAAGAAGAAACCAACAAACATTGAGAGCACCGGCAATAATTTGCTTCCACTTCAAGTGCTGATCACTTGTTATATGCTTATTAATAAAGTTTCTTTGACATCACTTCCTGATAAAGGAAATAGTTCAATCAATGTGTGCTAGTTGAAAGAGTTTAGGATTGTTAGATGATTTGATGAAAATTTAAAACTGATTTATTTAGAAGCATTTTCATATATTTCTGTCAGCTATTGAAGTTGCCGAAACTGCAGTATTTTTGATAGGGTGATAAGCTATGACAGACCAACGATGATACAGTACAGTAACTCTCGATATATTCAATGCTAGTACAATTCAACAAGGCAGCACGAATCCATGGCACATCGACACTGCAGATTGTTTTAAGTATATACGTTGATTAAGTGGCTAATTACAAACTCCTAATTACAACACCTTTGATATATTCACAGAATGGCCACTACAAAATAGTAGACATTTGTCGTTGTGCTTATCCATATCTATAAATAAGTTTACGGCCAAACTGGATTTAATAATCTGAAATCTCAGCGGTTTAAAACAGAGAAAAACCTGTTTAAAAAAAAAAAAAAAAAAAAAAAAAATCAGGAGTGGTCTCCCCTTGACTTTCTTGTATACTCAGATATGGGGATGGATCTATGAGGAGTAAACTGCATGACAATGAATTAGATTTTTACCAGTAACGGCGCACTGCTATAACGATAACGTGCAGTGAATCCACTTGACTTGATCATTCCTAGTTTTCCTCTTCTTTCTCTGTACATTTACCGTTCGTTTGCTCAAAGGTTGATGTGCTTGCTGCTTCCTGAGCAGCTCTTCTTTCTCCACCCTAGCGGCCCACTTCTTCTCTTCTTTCGTTGGCATCTTTTCGCGTTAAAACTGATTAAGTAAGTCCGTGTTTATGTTGCAATTACTTAGTATGTTTTTCTTAAATTTAACTTAAGCTGGCACTTAAATCATTCTTGAGGCAGATTGAAGACTTAAGATATAAAGAGGTAGGGGAAGTGACGGCAAAGGTGGTAGGGACGAGAACGGCACTGGAATGCATGCACGGCATGGCCGCCCTGCTGCCAAGAGATGATTCTACAATAAAATAAAATAAAAAGAGGAATAACCTTGGAGGTCAATCATCACCCGAAAGCGGGCAGTAGAGGTCACGTAGTAGATGTGTATCAAATTTCAGGTCAATCGGTCAAACGGTTTGCGAGCTACAGGTGATTTAAAATCCTGGACAGTCAAATGGACAGCCACGGTAGCGTATTATATAAGGAGATTGTAGCGCTGCCACATAAAGAATAATGTTTTCTGCTGTCGATTGGTTGTTGGGGGGGGTGAACAGTCTTCCGACAGAGATTGACAGCGGTGCCCCAGAGGTGGAACTTCCGGTTTGTTCGAGGAGTGATTTGCATAAAGCGCGCCGTTTTAAAGAGTAAAGGAGAAGGGAGAGAGAAAGGAAAAGAAGAGCATCGTATATCAGAAAAGGCAGATCAGATTCTGCTCTGGCCATGGGAAAAGCCTAGGAGCTCCTATTCAGTCCTGTCAGAAGGTGGATGGTCTTCTCCTTTTACCTGGGAATCGATCGTTCTGCTAGTACCTACGGACTTGGGTGAGCTATCGAAACGGACTTACTTTCATTTAATCATGGCGCAAGTCTGACTGTACATCTTGTATGACGAAGAGGATATTGGATATATATAGTCCGCTATTTTCAGGACTCCGCATCAGCTTGACGGCCGTTACAGGAATATTATTGTGGACTATCAGCGGATCTATTTATTATCACTAGTACGGGAATTGGGGGAATGAATACTTTTGATGTATAGATACATGTATATGTTGGTGGCGCTGCAAAACTAAGGGTTACTTAGGTTCGGGCGGGCGATCCATGTGTAAGGGATTAATTTTCTATTTGTTGTTTATTTGATGGTCTAAGGTGGGCTGTGACATATACCTGCATTGATATTGAGGGATTGTTTTATTAGAATAAAGACTATACGGGCAACTTATTAAGGTGTGATATTGGCCTATCCTTTTAACATCTGCCTTTAGCTAGGTCAGAATAGTGGTAGCAATTCTCTCAGGCTAGTGCTCAAGACGAATCGTTACAAGATATTATGTACATTAAAGAACCATCAACAACAAATCAAATCAAATTAATAATATATTGAACAATTATTATAAAAGTAAAAGTTGAATAAATCAGACTCTGCAGCTGCATAATTTCTATATTATCTATTACATATTTATTGACGATATTTATGTATCTAGATTGCAAATACCATACATTGCATCAGTGTTCATATTGCTTACTACACGTCAATATTGCTGCAACTTCTTTGTCTCATCTTTGCACAATGTGTTGTCTTGTTTGTGTTTTAATTTTAAGTTTAAATTTGAATCCTAATTTTAATTAAAAATTTTAATTTTTTATTTGCACTTCATGTTGTTACACTGTGGACCCTGAGCTTCACAATTTCATCTATCTGTATACTTGTATATGGTTGAGATGACAATAAAGTTCGCTTTGACTTGCATGAATAAAAGGTACCACTTCCTGTTAAGTGGCCTGTTTCCCCAAAAATTAAAGAAACACATTTCAAGATAATTAATAATATATACCTGGTGGCAGAATTTTTAAAAAGAAGATTTAAATTTGAGGTGGACCTGTGTTCTTTTTGTGATTCAACTTGTGAAACATTACAACACTTGTTCTTTTCATGTCCTGTTTCGGTCAAATTTTGGTTAGAAATAGATAGCTGGTTATCACTCAAGGTTAATGAAATCCCACAGTTTGACTTATCTGATATTATGTTCTACATCAGGAGTCCTCAATCACAGTCCTGGAGGGCCGCAGTGGCTGCAGGTTTTTGTTCCAGCCCGGTTGCTTAATTAGAAAGCAATTCTTGGCAATAATTTAATATCATGGCTTGTTAGTGCTTTAACTCTGCTATGCGAGGTAATTCTCATAGGCTTGATTTTCTTCCCTTTTCTAAGGATACTAGGGGGCTCCGCCCCCTGCTCGCTTCGCTCGCCAACCCCTGGTGTTGGGAAATTACAAAGAGCGTGATGTATGAATGAGATATAGCATAGTGTGAAGGTGTAGATGACGCAGATAGGAAGCAAACAATAAAGTGTTTGGCACAGTGTAATGGTTTATTGGAAAATTTCTTTATAAACAACATTAGTTGTAAAGATGGTGTCTTGTCCTTGAATGAGTTTTCCTTGGCATGGAGCATTTATGACCTTAACTTTAACGTCAGATGAACGTTGAAGTTGTGAGAAGGCCACATAAAGTTGTCCATGTACAAAAACGGGCTCAGATAGGTAGATGCCAACCTTGTGCATGGTTTGTCCTTGTGATTTGTTGATGGTCATGGCAAAGGCAGGTTTAATGGGGAACTGTTTCCGTTTAAGTGTAAAAGGTAATTCCAGGTCAGAACTTGTAAGGTCAATTTTAGGAATTAGAACAGTATTGTTAGCATGTGATCCTGTAAGAACTGTTGCTTGAATAACATTGTGTGTTATGGTGTAGACGACTAAACGTGTACCATTGCATACACCCTGTTTAGTGTTAAGGTTTCTTAATAGCATGAGTATTGTTCCGTTTTTAAGGCTAAGACTGTGTTGTGGTAATCCGGCTGGGTTAATACTGTTCAAATATGCTAAGGGGAAATTAAGATGGTCATTGTCGTTATCAGAGTCAACTTTGTCAGAGCTTAGAAAGAGGTGTGACTCTCCAGGAAGTAATGAAATGACCTGGTTATTAATGTGATCGACAGTAATATTTTTTGGACATAATATACTTCGTTGTGTTAAAAGGGGTATTTGGTCTAATGAGACCGCTGTTCCAAATATCTCCGTAAGTAAGTCGTCGCAGATGAAGGGTTGAGGAATTGTAATAATATCTGGGTGAAGTCCATCTGTATTGGTGAGTGTACAATGTTCTAGTTGTAATAACTAATTGTTATATTCGGGATCTGGAAATCGCATGTTTTGTACCAAGTGTATCTTTAGAAAGCAATGCCAATTGTTCACGTAACATTTTTTGTTCCGCGGTTTTAGAAGCGCGCCGAGGTGAATTTTTTTTTTTTGATGCGGGTTCGTGTTTGTGGTCCCGTTACTCGAGCCGTCTAGTTTTGTATCCGTGATCGTGAATTGATGACTTGTTTGATCTTTATCGTTAGGAATATGGATAAGTAATAAGTAGGATCGAACTCACTGTTAATATGCGGACTGTTCGTTTCTTCGTATTATCACCAATCAGGTCTCGCGCCTGTATATGTATTGTAGTTCGGTCTCGTGTTGTTTATATGACGTCGTCGCGTATTTTAAGGTGGACTGAATAATAGATGAGTGCATGGCATGTGGAGCAATAGGTAAGCACTGTCTAAAATCTACTCCTAATAAAAGTACCTTTCCTCCAAAGGGAATATTATTATTCATCAATGCAATGCCAATTGTCCGCGTATTTTAAGGTGGACTGAACAATAGCTGAGCGCATTGTAAGTGGAGTAATAGTTAAGCACTGTCTAAAATCTTCTCCTAATAAAAGTACCTTTCCCGCAAAGGGAATATTATTATTCATCAACGTTTGTAGAAGTTTATCAATGGTGTTGAGTAAGTGATTGGATGCCATTGTACATTCATCTATAATGAATAGTGTGGCAAGACGGATGTCACGTGCATTGTTACTGTGCATTGTCATAGTGGATACCGATGTTTCTGTGATTGGGACCGGTATTTTGAATAAAGAGTGACATGTGTTTTTGGAGCCGAGACATTTTTTCTTCCGTGGTTTCAGAAGCGCTTTGTAGGTGCCGACGTGATTTGTGCATATTTGCGTTCTTGATTTGTTTCAGGGTGCACTGTTCCAATGCGATGTAATATTTGTCCACATACGCGAAAGCAGTATGGGCCAGTGCCAGCTGGTGGCCTGATATTTACTCCGGTAGATGCAAAATCAAATGAACTATTGTAGGATGTAATGCAGTTCATAAAGTTTTTACTTTCAGGTACTTCATTAGTTAGAAGCTTCTGTAGATATGCAGGATATGAATGTAAAGGAGGCAGTGTAATTTGACTTTTTTGACAACAACGTGTAAATTCATTACTTGTATTGCCAGTTGTTTCTTCAGGGAAGTTAAGTGAATGACAATGATTGCAAATGACATTCATTAATCCCAATGAATTTTCATGAACAGTGGACTTATTATTATTATTATTGTCAGCTAACTGGCGCAATCATTAGTGTGGTCGTGGGTCTGAATCGTCCTTTTTGTGTACGTTTCGCGTGCTATGTCCGTAGTCTGTCCCGTTTCGTGTCCAATGGGCTTTGTGTGGCGCTCGCAGCTTGTTTTTTTTTGTGTGCTGGGAGCTTGTTGCCTGAGTTTTTATTTCTGTTAGTGGAGGGGGTGTTTGTGTGTCGTGGGGCTGAATCGTCCTTTTTGTGTGCAAACCGTTTCATGTGCTATGTGTGCCTGCGTGTGACTCCTTTGTTTTTGGTGTCCTAGGGGCGTGTGGCCTCATTTCTTATTTCAGTTACTGGAGGGGGGCTTTGGGTGTCGTGGGTCTCAATCCTCTTCTTTGTGTGTGTCCCGTTTCGTGTGCAATGGCTTCATGCGTTTACGTTGCATTCCATCCGGCCGGTTTCCGTTGCTTGGAGGGGGGGGGTTTGTGGGGCACCTGCGTAGTACGTCTTTTGTGGCCACGGCCCATGGCCGGATGTCCCTGCGTCCATCCGGTTTAGCATTCACAGTTATATCCGGCCGGTTTCCGTTGCTTGGGGGGGGGGGGGTTTGTGGGGCGCCTGCACAGTACGTCTTTTGTGGCCACGGCCCATGGCCGGATGTCCCTGCGTCCATCCGGTTTAGCATTCTCAGTTAGTAATATGGATCATCTAAATCAGGGGTGGGCAGATTCAGTCCTGGAGGGCCGCAGTGGCTGCAGGTTTTTGTTCCAACCCAGTTGCTTGATTAAAAAACAATACTTGTCAATTATTTAATTCCATGGCTTGCTAGTGCTTTAACTCTGCCATGTCAAGTCATTCTCATATCCTAGATTTTGTTTCCTTTCTAAGGATATCATCCAAATGATTTGAAGTCTAAAATAAATGAGTAATTCTCAGTTCTTCACTTTTTTCTCTTCACTTTCCTTCCAAGTATTTAATTAAACCCAATAGCGCATGAAAAATACACACAGGTGTAAATGGAAACAAGGTAAATGGAGAAATGTTGGTTTCTTTTGTCATTTGCATCTTATTGCTAATAAGGAGCAATTAAAAAACAAGACTACAGCTGTTTAAGACTAAAATAAGCAATAAGGGTTCAAAATCTTAATGAGTGAGACAACTAAAGTGAAGCAGAAGTGTTACTTGAGCAATAAGTGCTTCTTATTAAGCAATTGGGTTGGAACAAAAACCTGCAGCCACTGCGGCCCTCCAGGACTGAATCTGCCCACCCCTGATCTAAATGATCTGAAGGCTAAAATGGAGGAGTAATTCTCAGTCCTTCACTTTTTTCTCTTGCCTTTCCTTCCAAGTATTTAATCAAACCCAATAGCGCATGATAAATACACACAGGTGTAAATGGTAACAAGCTAAATGGAGAAAAGCTGGTCTCTTTTGTCATTTGCATGTTATTGCTAATAAGGAGCAATTAAAAAACAAGACTACAGCTGTTTAAGACTAAAATAAGCAATAAGGGTTCAATATCTTAACAAGCGAGACAACTAAAGTTAAGCAGAAGTGTTACTTGAGCAATAAGTGCTTCGTATTAAGCAACTGGGTTGGAGCAAAAACCTGCAGCCACTGCGGCCCTCCAGGACCGTGATTGAGGACCCCTGATCTACATGGACAACTTGTATCCATCTGTCTCTGATATGATTAACATTGTCATTCTCTTAGGTAAATACTATATACACTGTAGTAAGTGAAGAAATAGCAAACCAACGTTTACATGGTTCATTAATGATTTTAAACAATACTTCCTATCACTTAAGCAACTGAAATCCAGCAGATCTGTAAGAAGGATTTATGATAACATGTCTCATTTACTACTGTTTTGGCCTGTGTTCCCTATTTCCCTATTTGTTATCTTGCATATACTGTGAAATTTATCTAGCCCCACTGTACTGTGAATGTTGTTTTATACTTTTTTGAATGTTGAATTTATATCCTCTATGAGAGTTTTGTATTGTAATGTGCTTCATTTGACAATTTAAAAAAAAAAAAGTGCCACTTCCGGTTAACGGAAACAGACCAAAAGTTGATAGAAATTTACGTTTTGTACCGAATACTTGTATGCAAAATTTGGTTGACCAATCAGTGTTTCTCAACCTCGGTCCTCGGACCCACTGTGGCCGCAGGTTTTTGTTCCATCCAGCTTCTGTTTTTAATTGGACTCCTGGGCTAATTAAGTGAACTGTTATTTCCCAAGTTCTGTGTTTTGGGAACAATATAGAAATTAGAAAACGAAGTTTGGTTAAAAAGAAAAAAAAAAAAATATATATATATGGCGGATGTTAGCAGATTGCTGGCCAACCACAAGCGTTACCTGATAGGTAACCACCCATACAATCAGATTGTGACACAGACTACGAATGCCGTGAATGTAATTACCCTGATCTACATGCTGTCAAATAAACGAACCACACGCCGTGGCGCAACGTTAGGGGCATCGCCTCTGGCGCTGACGTCCGAGGTTCGATTCCCGAGAGGGAGTGCAGTGGAGTGTGTACACCTGATGAGCCCAGAATGAGGGCGAAACACGTGTCGTGTACTCTTTGCATTTTATTTGACAGTAAACTATTTTCAACCATATATATATATATATATATATATATATATATATATATATATCCATCCATCCATCCATTTTCCAACCCGCTGAATCCGAAACACAGGGTCACGGGGGTCTGCTGGAGCCAATCCCAGCCAACACAGGGCACAAGGCAGGAACCAATCCCGGGCAGGGTGCCAACCCACCGCAGTATATATATATATATATATATATATATATTACACAGTATATATTAAAATGTACCAAGAAGGTATTTTTTTCTTTTTAACAATATTTTCATCTTGATTTTCATTCTACTTTTCTAGGTGTTCCAATTGTTTAATTAATCCATTATTTACTAATTAGTGGATCTGATGCTAAAGTAGTTGCAGCCTTTGCTTATTCAGTGTTGTTTGCTTGTGTGTCTGCTCTGCTCATTTTTAATTCTCATTAATAAGATACAACAAAGGGGAAAAACTGCACAGAGAAAGGCAAAATATGATGAAATCAACAAAAGAGAATTAAGCATTTAAATCTATAGCAAAAGCAGAAATATTTCTAAATGTCTTATAAATGTAAAAATCATGCTGCTGTGCTTTTCTGAATGTAGGATAAAAGAAAAATAATAGCAGCTAATTAAATGAGCTCAGTGCTATCAGGTGTTGTCACTGATTAGGAATCTGGTGGGAACAAAAACCTACAGCCACAGGGGGTCCCCAGGACCGAGGTTGAGAAACACTAAGTGAGTACGTGCTCAAGTTATCGTCTTTACACACACACACACACAATTCCAAAAATGGTATTTTCAGACTCAGAGAGGTCTTACACGTCGAGATTCATCAAAGTCTCGAAATGGAATTTTTTGGAGGATTCCAGTACGTTCCCTATACTTCGTATTCGAGAAAGTCGGGGATGCCTAAAACGTTGAAATTCATCAAAATCTCGACATTGAATCTTTGGACGATTACAATACTTTCCCTATACTTCGTATACGAGAAAGTAAAAGCCCACAGAGCTACGAAAAGAAGGCAAAGTCACACACACACACTTAAGCGACAACGCGTTGCTCTGCCAGATCACACGGCAATGACACAGCACGGCGCTGCATTCCTGCTATCTGATAAAACCGGGTGGCTTCACGCGCTTCAGCGCTCAGATGGCTTAGCGGAGTAAACCTGCACAGTTTAACTTTGGGGACCAATACTCCGGCGCACAAGCCATTAAGTAATCTTTAAATCAAGGAAACCAAAGGTGCGATCATCTCATAGTCTATCGAAGACGGTCTTTTCCTACATTTAGCCTATGTGGGCTGTTGTATTGCGGCGAACCAACAAAGAAAAATCTCTGACTTGTCTTCACAGAGTCCTTTGCAAGTTTGAATCCCCGTCCCCGGAGGCTGCCTTCACTGTAACAGGTGTCTTCCAACATTGACATTTTAAAAGCATTCATTTCGGCACATTTCCTTTGCGCGGCCACATCAATCAGTCTGACCACGCCTCTCTCGTCAAGTAGGGCTCCGCCCACAATAACCTGTCCCTTGCTGGTCGGAGGCGGCTGAGCGAAATCTAATGCGATACTGGGAAAAAACGGAATGGACTTTACCGAAAAACTCTTCTGATCTGCATCATCCGCTCATACTGCATGGAAAAATAGAATAATGCCATCAAACCGATAGATGGAGAGAACTTTACTTGTCACAAGTAGAACATTTAAAGCCAGTACAATAATAATAATAATGTTTGAACTAGAGCTAAAAACTGGACTGCTGTATTTCATTCAACTGACAGTAAAAATAAATAAAATCTAGATTTTCCCCAGAAAAGGCTGTCACTATCTGTTTTTTAACCTCAACCCTGGAAAGTATGCCAGTCCTTCAAGATACACGTAAGCATACACTTACCCTCACTCCAAATATGCCTTGTATATGTGCCAGTTAAATTAACAAGGCAAGTCTTAAAAATGTGTAAGAAAACAACAAGAGGAGGAGGAGGCAGCACTCCAGCTGGGATTCAAACCCAGGACTGAGGAGCCAACGGGCAGCAATGCTAAACAAATCCTCATGATGCCACCGAACAGACAGAGAGTTAATACACAGCATGTTGTGTGGGCACAAATTCAAAACATGCACTTTTGGCAGCTAATACCAACCAAGTCTACCGAGACCCACTTCAGTTTATGTATAAATTTAAAAGGTCAGCAGCTAGTGCCAGCTTTCAGGCTGTACACGCAACTCATTAATGAGCAAGATGCTTATGCTAGGTGTACATTTCAATATTTAGATACATTCATCTGATGTGTAGGCCTGTTGACGTTGCACAGTTTAGGACACCAAGTATACCACAAAGCAGAAGCTGGCTATGCTGACTGGAGTTCTCCCCACCACTAAAGGAATTCATGGCTGTAGTATATTTAAAATGAATTAATATTTTGTGGCCTGAATCTATAATACAAACAAAAAGTCATCATAATGAGTCTTGGGCAGATGATCTCCTAAGGTGAAGTCATCCCTGATGGAGGATCGCAGGAATCATGGGGTACAGGGATCCTTTCATTGGATTGGCTGGCCCAGCGCTGTTCAGCTGTGGAATGGCCAATAGGGGGAGGCAGCTTGATGGCTAAGGTCTCCAGGACTCTGAACAAATCCAAATCCTATTATGTGATATCATCTACTGTTAAATTCTACTCTGTACTTGTAAAATTTTTATACTGTATTGAGGATTTGTTCTGTTCTGTGTGTTGTGTTGTATTGACCCCCCTTTTTCTTTTTGACACCCACTGCACGCCCAGCCTACCTGGAAAGGGGTCTCTCTTTGAGCTGCCTTTCCTGAGGTTTCTTCCATTTTTTCCCTACAAGGGTTTTTTTTGGGAGTTTTTCCTTGTCTTCTTAGAGAGTCAAGGCTGGGGGGGCTGTCAAGAGACCTGTTAAAGCCCATTGCGGCACTTTTTGTGTGATTTTGGGCTATACAAAAATAAATTGTACTGTATTAAGCTCCTTGAACACATTCCAAGCAAAAACTCCTCTTATTAGTGAGCCTTCTTGATAAAGGAATAGCTGCAAAGCCATCGTCTTTAATAAAATCCCTGTGTGCGTCCAGGTGTCCGTGTGTGTGTGTGTCTTCTGGTGAAGTGCACATGCGCGGGGCATGGTGCGATGCACAATATTAATGTCAAGAGAAAGTTAGAGGCATTTTACGGAAAGACAAACCAGTATTACTGCGAGAGGAAATTAAAGGTACACAATACAGTGACTCATATTACAGCCACATACAAGCCAGTATTACTGTCAGAGGAGATTAAAGGCATATTACCGACACGCACGCCTGTATTACCGCCAGAGAAAATTAAAGGTATATTACGGATGAACAAGCCAGCGGACGTACAAGCCAGTACCTGTATTACTGTCACAGAAAATTAAAGACACACAATACACGGCGGCAGCCCACGAAGAACGGTCAGCTCAGCAAGTAAACATCAACAAAAGAAAGGCTGAAAGAAAGAAAAAACACGACCAACAAAAGAATGAGGTCAAAGTCCCTTGCCATTTAATATAGACTGTTCCTACTAATGTTTATGCACTACTGTTCTAGCGCCCGTTATTGTAACGGGCTAAATGACTAGTTATAAATAAAATGGGGCATATCTCATATAAAAGTTTCTAAAAAGGCAGTGTGGCATAGCGGTTAAAGATTCTGCAACTTGCACTATGTGACCGTGAGCAACTCCCTTCCCCTACCTGTGCTCCAACTGGAAAAACAAAAGAAAAGAAATTTGGCCAATTGTATTTCAAATGTTGTAAATTACCTTTCATAAAGGTGTCATAACAGTTAGAAATGCTCATTTATGTATCAAACTTCTAAAAAATGCCAATTTTTTCTTTGCCAGATGTCCATTATAGAACATAAGAAACATGACAAACGAGACTATTCAGCCCAATCAAGCACGTTTGCTTAGCTAATAACTAAACTGTCCCAATACCTCATCCAGATTCTTCATAAGGCCACATTCAGTCTCCAGTGACTTTCTGTGCAACCCCTACTCTTAAAAATACAGGTTCTTGAATGGCACTTTATCCGGTTATGTGGTTTCCTTGCTTGACAAAGAGCCATTTAATTCTTGGATGGATTCTGTATATGTGATATTGGTGCTTTGGACCTTGAAGAGGTTCCTACTATGTGGATGAAACATAAATCTTCAATGGATTGTATAGGCTGCCTAGCAGGATACTGACAGATCAAGAAAACCTGATTTTAGCTTGCGTGATGCATGTAGAAATAATCCTTTTAAAAATCAGAAACCCAATGCTATTTCACAGTTCTGCTACCATCTATTCATGGCTATTTGTGGAACCTGTTACTGGTCTAAATAAAGATTATTTGGAACCTTTACAGGGATGGCTGCCCTATGGCATTGCTCTGAAGACCCGCTTTGGCACCTTTATTTTTTTATGAGTCCACCTGTGTTCACATTACGATTGTGTATCAAATATGGAAGGCATTCTCTAGGAGAGTCACAATATAAATCAAAGCTCCAGCTCATCACAGTAATAAGCTGCCAGTGTTTTAGCTTTGCAGAAATATGGAAACAAATACAAGTAGACAATACTTGTGAAGCATCTTGGGAAGTGATCATTTTGAAGACTGCTCTAAATAAAAAGTCAAGGCTGACTGTAATAAGCTAACAAGATATGCATCAGCTCCCTGTGACACTGAACTGGCTACGTGTTAGAATGTGCAATTGTGCAACAATTGGCAGTGTGAGGCCCTCAAGTGACTGCATGGTTACTAATAACATGCTTGCCTATTTGATATCAGAATAAAAAAGTTAATGGCTTCATCATTCCCAAAACTCTATAAAGCTTAATTTTGATTGTTTTTTTCTTATGTAGTATACAAGCTGTGCTACCCATCCAAGATAGGGTTGAAATCTAAGTAATCAGTATAGATATCAGCGTTAATATTTGCAGTGCACCATTTATTATGGAATGTAATTGTCATTCCAACAGATGGTGCAACACAAACATTTGTAGTAAAGCATTATATTACCACAAATGTTTGTGATGCCCCATCTGTTGGAATGACTGAGTCATAGCAATTGGACAGACACTTTTATTTTATTAAAGTAGATAAACTTTTATCAAGGTGGATAAACTGATTTCTCTCCATCTGGCAGTTACCCTCTGTTGGATGTATTCAGCGATGGCGTTTGCAGTGCAGTGTGTCCAGCTGATTGCTATGGGATTCATAAGAGCACTGCTACGGTCTGTGATGTGCCATCTGTTGGACAACACAAACATAGCAACTGGACGGACACTTGTTCTATTAAAGTGGACATGCATGGTGTGCAGTATCTAATTGATGCAAGTCATTTTATTTTTTTTGCACTAGGGTCCACCATATTCCAGTTACTAACTGAAAATAAGGATGGATGGAGGGTTGCCTGTTCAATCCCTGCCGCCCGCTGACTTTGTGCCCTTAGGGACTTGCTTCAACTATCCATCCATCCATTTTCCAACCCGCTGAATCCGAACACAGGGTCACGGGGGTCTGCTGGAGCCAAGCCCAGCCAACACAGGGCACAAGGCAGGAAACAATCCCGGGCAGGGTGCCAACCCACCGCAGTTGCTTCAACTACCAATGCTTATATTGTTGACATACGAACACAACCATACTACCCCTTTAAAGCACCCGGAAATGACCACAAAGAGAGGCACAAAGTAAATCTATAAGTCCACAGCTTCGGTCAGTGTGCAACTCTGATCCTAACATTGTTGATATCGTTATTTAAGACCCCTTTCAGATGGCGTTCATTAACGGCGAGCTCTATATAAAATGTAAGCTTGTCCTAAAGGTGCAGCATCACACCGAGTGCATTCGTTGGATAGAATACGAGCCTGTATTTGAAGATCAGTGAAACCTCAAGTTATTCAGCGCCAGAAGTACATTCCAGATGAACTCGCCGATCCGTGTTTGTGTCTGCTTTGAGGAACGGAAACAACCGGAATTGTCAATAATAGATACGCATTTAGTCCACTTAGCCAGTCACCTGCGGGAAACGGGCCAAGAGTTCAAACAAAGGCGCATTTAAATGAATACATCAAATAAACAAATTATTGCTAAGTCTTAAAGAAGTGTCTGCTGCCAAACGCACTTGAAATACTGTAAATAACCAAACATACCAGTTTTAAGAAAAAAAGCCAATCTGACATTTAAAGCTGAGAGGTGCCGGAGCGCCGCGTTTTAAAAAAAAATGCAAATGCCTACCTAAAGAGAGCCTCTCACTTCAGGGTGACCCCTACGCGCTCCTCTACTCCGCTCCCAGGTAGGCGGCTTGTCTCCAGCAGACGTACTTCTCACATTCAGAATGCCGCCTGTCGCTCGCCCTTCTGTGTACAAACGACGCCTGACGTAAGAGCTGCGTCATGGGCGTTGTTCGCGAGGCGATTCGGTCGTTGGCTGAGCGTTGCTCCAATGGCAACACACGCTGAGGGATTATGGCGGGATGTGACATCACATGATTCGTAAAATGAGTCGAGATTGTTGCCGGAAATGACGTTGAAGTCAACGCCTCCTGTGTGACCAGACTCTGCTGTAACACTCCGGCGGCAGTTGGACGTGCGTGGTGGTCTGTAACATTTATATATAATAAAAGTACTTCAGCTTGTCACTTAGTGTGCCGTTTTCTTGACAACGTGGATGCAAATGTGAGTATAGTGATGCGTAACCATCAGTGTCTGCAATTCAGTTTACGCTTTTATATTTTGTCGTCTTGACCCAAGAAATTTGGAAACTCGCGTTCTCTGTGCTGTGCAAATGAACAGCCATTAAAATGCATTGAAACTTTGGTTTAAGCATTAAAAAGCTGCACAAAAAAAGCATTTAAACTACCGTTTGGTAACTAGTTCCAACAATCTTTCTATACCAATATCCACCTTCCGTTAAAAGGCACATTTCATCTATAAAATGTTTTAACCTCCGATGTTTTTTCTATACTGTGACTTTTTTTTTTTTTTTTTTTACTTCTTTTAAACGCAAGAAACACAGCCAAAGATAACTTGGCATTTTAAAGATGACCATCCGTCCCCGTTTTCCGGAGACAGTCCCCTTTTTCGGACAACTGCCAGAAACATGTCCCCGGTTTCAGCTGGTTCACTTTTTTGAATATATCTCATCACCACGATAATTTGAACTCGGCGCGCGTGCGCGGTGTTTTGACGGAGGTTGTGCTTTACCGCATCGTGCAACTTTGGCGAGAAATCACGTGATAAGCTTTCGCGTTGTAGTCTACGCTCCTCTAGCCCACCTGGTCACCTTAGCTTTGTCAGTAAAGAATAAATAAAATGCAAATGTATTAATGGAATTCAATGAATAGTAGGGTTCACTGCATGAGATTTCACCTCGCACAATTAAAGATGTTACCAAGTAGTAATGTCAAGAAATCAGTGCCTGTTTTTTGGTAAGAATATAATAGTAGACTTAGGATGCGTTGAGCTCATTCTGCCCCGGTTCTCATTGATGGTGGAGATGGTGAGGGCATGTAAGTATCTAGGGCTGTCTTAACAGCATTATAGGCCCCCGAGCAAAGCAATGCACTGGGGCCCCTAACTACACAACCACTCAGCAAGTCTCAACATACATAGATTAGCGTGGGGCCCCCGGGCAACTACCCAGTGTGCCCATGCATTAAGACGGTCCTCTAAGTACCTCAGGATGCATCAGAATGGCAGGCTTGAGTGGCGTACCAACTCAGTGGCCATCCGAATACAAGAAGGGTCAGAGTCACCTCTTTAACATGAGGAGGCTGATGTCATTTGGTGTATGCAGGCCACTCTTGGGTGTTTTCTACCAGTCTGTAGTCAAGTCATGTTCGGGAGCATGCACTGGTACAGTGCGTTGCAGCACCCACTACACGATGAAACAACTCAGGATCCCGGTTTGCAACCCCCCAGACAGACACGCGGTCCAGTCCCACCCTCCGGAAATTACCCTCTGTCTGCCGCAGCCAGGTGTTACGTGGGCGACCCCTTGGCTTGGTCCAGCCTCTCGCGTCCCCAGCAATGAGGATCTTATGAGCCGGATCACCCTCAGGGAAACGCGCCACATGGCCGTAGTGCCGTAACTGACACTCCCTCACAATGCAGATAATGTGCCTCATTCGGGATTCCATGAGCAACACAAAGTCAGACCAGCGGGACCCAAGGATTTTCCGGAGACACACAGTACCAAAGAAGTCCAGTCTTCATCTCAGGTCACTGGATAGCGTCCATGTTTCGCAACCATATAGCAAGACAGGAAGCACCAGGACTCTAAAGTCTGTAGTGGTCAGTGTAATATTCCATGCAATAGTGTGCTGGGGAAATGGCACAAGTGCGGGTGATGCCGATAGACTAAATAAACCAATTAATGATACCCCAATGGCAAGTAAAAGCTCTACCACTAGCCATTCTAATTTTAGCAATAAGTTTGCTATACCAACATTACTCAAAAATGTAATTAATTTTATGTTGTTTTTCCAACTAATTGAATTAAGTATGTCTAACTTCAAACTAACATTCTGTTTACTAAATATATTTTTTATATTAACTTGATAAACTGAATTAATCCACATGTAGATGGCTTTAGGAATTCCAATAAAAATCTTCACTAATATAATTCATTGAGGATATTTAAAGCTAGCCGGGTACATTGGGCATAAATTCTCAATAATTCAATCCAACCATCATACAGTTTCAACATAAGTAGTAAGGATATATAATTTTTTTTATGTTACTGTGTAAAACCGGGGTCACATAAACTCCCAGGGCAGCACTTTCTAAATTGATCCATTACAAGGAATGCCATATTCTTTGCCCTAAATGGTAATTTTTTGTTTGCTGTTAATGGTCGTAATTGTAGCAGGTATTATTTGGGCATTTTGATGGGCTGATATCTCGTGTGCATCATCAAAAGTTTGTCATTCAGTTTGTTTGCACTATTTGTAAATGGATTTAAATTAGTATTAACCAAAATGCTTTCAAATTAGACAGACAAAAACAGAAAAAATTGGATGTCCCCATTTAAGTTAGTATGACTGGACTTTTTTTTTACCATTACCAAATATATATACAGTTATGTTTTTTTTTTAAATGTTACCCCATGTATTTTGTAGTGATGCCCAAGAATTTTTTTTTAATCTCATCTTTTCATGCAGAATGGAGATAAAAAGTTGATGATACAATAAAGCCCAATGGTGATATAATGCAAGTGTTTGAATTGGAGGTCCACCTCATTTATTGGTCCAGGGTCTTATCTTCAATTCAAACATTGCATTTCCCATTTGTGGTGTATGTTGTTTTTTTCTGGAAGTAACCATTTTACAAAAACAAAAAAAAAAAAAAAGTGTGTTTTGGGCAGCACAGTGGCGCAGTGGCAGCACTGCTGACTCGCAGTAAGGAGACCTGGTTTCACATCCCAGGTCCTCCCTGCATGGATTTTGCATGTTGTCCTCGTTTCTGTGTGGCTTTCATCCGGGTGCTCTGGTTTCCTCCCACAGTCCAAAGACAAACAACGTGGGTGGGCTGGTAGTACTGAATTGTGTGTGGTTGGGGTGTGTGTATTTATATCTGTGTTTGCCCTGTGATGGACTGGCACCCTGTCCATGGTTTGTTCCTGCCTTGCCCCCTGTGGTAAGTAGGATAGGCTCCAGCACCCCCCGGGCTCCTACTCCGGACAAAGCAGTTTAGAAAATAACTGACTGCATGTGTTTTGCATGTTTTGAACAAACAACTGGATAACTGGCATGCGCATTTATGCAACATGAGTAACGGGAGTTTATTTTTCCCCATGGATATTTTTCATGTAATTTGCTGCTATATACAGTATTAGTTTCCATTGGCTTGTATTACGTCTTAAATCTGTGTTCTCCAGGAAACCATACAAGATTTATTGCAGTCATTAGTGCAAAGTACATGAGGTAAATAAAAAAAATATATATACAATTTTTTATAAGCCCACCCTCATCCTAGTGCTGCTATTGGTTTGAGTAAGAGTACATATTCATTAGATTCATAAGATAAATGGAAAATTCCATGTTTTAAAAGGTATGCATTGATTTGTTTTATGAAAATTAATCATAAAATTAAAAAAAAAAAAAAAAAAGATGACTGCTTGTGTATTTTTCCTGGCACACTAATCGAATTCACAGGCAAACTTGATGCACTCCCACATCTGCCACACTGGACAGAATAAACTACAATGTTTAACTGACATTTCAGAGAAACTTAAATAGATTTCAGGCCATTACATTGTCACAGGTTTGCGACAAGAGGCCGCCCTGTGTTAAATTGCATGTGCGTGTTGTCCATCCCAAAGCAGCTACACAAGTCAAATTCACTGGCATATCTTAAATGCAAGACTAACTGTAATCTTTCATGAGCGCTCTAGAACAATTGGTTCTGAAAGTGTGGTCCATAGACCACTGCTAGTCCATGAGCTTGTGCAGCTGGGCAGCTGAGCTAGGCCTCAGCACCCCTCTGTGTAACTGGTTATTAGACTTCCTCACAGACTGACCTTAGACAGTACGTCTTCACTGAGACTACCATCATGAACACTGGGGTTCCCCAGGGCTGTGTTCTAAGCCCCCTACTGTTCACCTTGTTGACTCATGACTGCTGTGCCAATTACAACTCGAATCACATCATAAAATTCGCAGATGACACAATAGTAGTGGGCCTCATCAGTAATGACAATGACTCTGCATTCAGAGAAGAAGTCGATCAACTTATTGCCTGGTGTGGAAAAAACAACCTGGCACTGAATGTCAACAAAACAAAAGAGATCATCGTTGACTTCGGGTGAAAGCACATGCCACACCGGCCACTTACAATCCATGGAAACGGTGTGGAGTCAGTGAGAAGCACCAAGTTTCTAGTAGTGCACATTACAGATGACCTGACATGGACCACAAATACTACTTCTCTTGTCAAGAGGGCACAACAGCGACTTCATTTTCTCCGAAGGCTGAAAAGAGCAAGCCTTCCCTCTCCTGTCCTCACAACTTTCTACAGAGGCACTATAGAAAGTATATTGACCAGCAGCATCTCAGTTTGGTATGGTAGCTGAACAGAAGATACTTCGAAGAGTGGTGAGGACAGCTGAGAAAATCATAGGGTCCTCACTCCCATCTGTTCAAGAATTGCACTACTCACGTTGCCAGAGCAGATCCATTAAGGTCATAAAAGATCCCACACACCCGGCACATGGGCTGTTTGAACTTCTGCCCTCTGGAAAACGTTATCGTAGTATGCACTGCAGAGCAACCAGATTTAACAGGAGCTTCTTTTCCAGGCCATCAGAATATTATGTTGTTGGACTTAAGTGCAGCATTTGACACCATCGACCATTCTATTTTACTACACAGGCTAGAAAATGATGTTGGGCTTACAGGCACCGTGCTCACTTGGTTTAGTTCTTATTTATCAAATCGATTCCAATATGTACAGAAATGTGCTGACAGGACTCCATCATTATACACAGAAGTTCAATATGGTGTCCAGCAGGGCTCAGTACTGGGACCGTCACTGTTTTCACTTTACAGGCTTCCACTGGGATCTCTCATTAGGAAACATCATGTTAATTTTCACTCGTATGCAGATGACACCCTGATTTCATTTAAATCAGATGAAGTTTCTCCGATGTTGTCTTTAATTAGTTGTGTTAGCAAATTAAAGGAGTGGATGAATGAGAACTACTTGTCTTTAAATACAGATAAAACAGAGATGTTAATTGTTGGAGGGAATGACGCTGATCATAACAATATTTTGTCATCATTTAACTCAGTTGGAATCCCAATTAATTTTACTGAATCAGCCCGCAATCTAGGAGTTATCTTTGACTCCAGCATGTCATTTAAAGCACATATTACAAAGTTGTCCAAAACATGTTTCTTCCATCTTAAAAATGTTAGGAAATTAAGATGCTTTCTAAATAAACAGGATTCTGAGAAATTAATTCATGCATTTATCTCTAGTAGGATTGACTACTGCAATGCAGTGTTCACTGGATGTTCAAACTGTTCTTTATACAGCCTCCAGTTAATCCAAAATGTGGCTGCAAGAATTATTACAAGAACAAGAAAATACGAACACTATAACTCCAGTTCTTAAATCCTTACACTGGCTCCCAGTTAAGTTTAGGGCAGATTTTATACAGATTCCTTCTGTATAAAGAAAGCATTAAATGGCTGAGGTCCGGCTTACTTGTCTGAACTTATTATGACTTACAAACCTGAGCGCACATTAAGATCTCAAGATGCTAGTCTGCTTATGGTTCCAAGGATTAATAAAATAACAATGGGGGGTCGAGCTTTTAGTTACAGGGCCCCTAAACTGTGGAGTGGTCTGCCTGCTACTATAAGAGATGCCCCTTCGGTCTCAGCTTTTAAATCCCAGCTGAAGAGTCACTTCTTTAGTTGAGGACACCCTGACTAGAGCTGCTGCTTAACTGTACAGACTGCATCTCTGTTGTCAGTCATTAGCACTGAAACATAAGTAACATGATAGTTAGAATTGGATACTAACCCTCACCTATTCTGTTTCTCTTCTCGGTACCCAAATGTGGCACTGGGTGCCACGGCCCACCTGCCAAGTTGTTTTGCCTGCCTAAGGTAAAGTCATCCCTGATGGAGTATCGCAGGAATCGTGGGAAAGAGGGCTGGCTGGCCCAGCGCTGTTTCAGCCGTGGAATGGCCAAATGGGGGAGGCAGCTTGATGGATGTGGTCTCCAGGAGTCTAAAATTATCTAAATCTTATTATGTGATATCATCTACTGTTAAATTCTGCTCCGTACTTCTAAAAATTTTTAATTTTTTATTGAGGATTTGTTCTGTTCTGTGTATTGTATTGTATTGACCCCCTTCTTTTGACAACCACTGCACGCCCAACCTGCCTGGAAAGGGGTCTCTCTTTGAACTACCTTTCCCGAGGTTTCTTCCATTTTTTCCTACAAGGGTGTTTTTTTTTTGTCTTCTTACAGAGTCAAGGCTGGGGGGCTGTCAAGAGGCAGGGCCTGTTAAAGCCCATTGCGGCACTTCCTGTGGGCTATACAAAAATAAACTGTATTGTGTTGTATTGTAATACTAAACTCTGTTAAATAACCTTTGTCCTTTTGCTCTCTTACTTACTGTGCACTTTATTACCACAAATCTTAAGTTTACATTATATTGTATTGTAATATTGTACAATATTACATTGTCAATATTGTACATATTATGTATAAATATTGTATCCATATAGTGCAATATCACAATCACTGTGAAACGATGTGCAGTATTTTCTTTCATATTATATTTCACCCACTGACTGGCTTACATTTATAGATATCTTTTGTTTTTATTGTTTGTACTGTGTTGCCTTGTGCTGTCTTATGCTGTCTTACCTACTTTCTGTGTAAGAAGTGAAATGTTTGTAATGTCTGTATGTTGTCTTTTATGTCTGCACATTGAGCCTGGAGAAACGTGATTTCGTTCAGCTATGCATCCGTTGTTGTAGTGTTGTATGGTATAAATGACAATAAAGTTCACTTACTTACTTACTTACTTGTGCCAGGTGGTTCATGGGCTGACCTTGTCATCTGTCTTGCTGATAAAGCCTCATGAAATGGCTCTGAGACCCTGACCACGGGGAACCCTGCCTGACTTTCTTGCAGGAAACGTCTTTCTGCTTCAGTTCAGTATGGCTGTAGTTATTTCGACATTTCTTCATTTTGCAGTTCCTCTTCTTTTCAGCCTAACTCCTTTGCTAAGTAGGACTCTTTTTTTGTTTTTAACTCCACCTTGACGTCCACTTCAAAAAACTGCCCCTGGTAACAGCAATCCCTTTAGTCCCTTGTGGACACAGAGCTGTTCCTGGAGCATTCATTCCTTTGCTCGGTAGTGCAACTGTCAGCAAACAACTGACTGTGGGTGGCAAGCCACTTTCAAAAGACCGGATGAGAAGTGTCTGTAAAATGAATCACCCGTATCTCTAAGATGGCTTGGGAATTCCGCTAGGAAGAGCTGGAAGTCTCTTAGGTGAGGCCAGGGAAGTCTGGGCTGACCTGCTGCCACTGCGGCCCTCGGCACATCAGTGAGATAAGGGAAGACTGCAGTGGTCATTGTTATATTCCAGCCTGCGTTCCTCCTCTGACTGGGGTTGAAATCCATGTTTTATGTCCTTTTCGTTTTCCATTGAGCCATTTATTTATGGTAATGTAACTTTTGATATTTTTCTGCTGTATTTTCTTTGTGTTATTATCCATGTGTTTTATGGGTGGTTCCCCAGGAGGCGGGGCCACCTGCTTATCACCACCAGCATGGGTGTCATAGTAGTTTAATGATAACCCAGGTTGTCTCAAAGTCTGGAATGAAAAGTTTGCTTTCAAGAGGAAGGGACCCACAGAGACTGCTTATGTGTAGGGCCCAGAGTTCTGTGCCACCAGGGACTGCCCCCCGCCCTACAAAACCAGGGGTATGCCACAGTCCTTGAATGCACTAGAGAGTATTACTTGTGTTTTTGCTGTGCTTTGCTATTTTGATTCATTGGATTTGTGACCATTTTCCTCTGGTTTTTTTTCACTTTTGTCATTGGATTGCGTCTTAGGACTTGTTCATCATGGACTGCACTTGCTGGCAACTAGGTGGAGTGGTGGCTCTGGGGCTAGGGATCTGCACTGCCAATCGGAAGGTTGCCAGTTCAAATCCCACAAATGTCATAAAGAGACTCTGCTCTGTTGGGCCCTTGAGCAAGGCCCTTAGCCTGCAATTGCTGAGCACTTTAAGTAGTGAGAAAAGCGCTATATAAATGCAAAGAATTATTATTATTATTAACTCCTTTTTGCCTTGTGTGCCCTACTGAGCTTCATGTACTTCCAGATCATTTTTGTGATGATGTATGTTTTATTTTATAAAGATTCTACATGGCCCTTTTTGTGTGTAGCTGAGGTTTTTGACAGGATTTCCCCCTCTAGTGGGTATTCTTTAGAAGTGTGCATTGGGTCTCTCCGTCCATGACAGTCAACACATCTACTTACAAACAAGTAGTGGCCCAGGCTTGAAAACACAGAGCACAGTAAGCACGAATGTCAGACTTGTTCTTCAAACATCCTAAACTTCCTGCTTTTTCTACACGTATTATCTTACCAGTAACGGCACACTTCACAAATCCACTTGACTTGTAGTTTTCCTCCTCTTTCTCTGTACATTTAGCGCTTGATGCTTCCTGAGCAGCTCTTCTTTTCTCTACCCTAGCGGCCCTCTTCTTTCGTCGCCATCTTTTCGTTAAAACTGATTAAGTAAGTCAGTGTTTGTGTTGCAATTACTTAGTACGTTTTCTTTCATTATTCATTTAACCTGGCACTTAAGTCTTCAATCTGCCCCAGAAATGATTTACGATATGAAGAGGTAGGGGAAGTGACAGGGAAGGTGTCAAGGATGAGAATGACACCTGTACGCATGCACCGCCTTGCTGGCCACTGCCGAGAGTTTATTCTACAATAAAAAGAGGAATAACCTTGGAGGTGAATCATCACCCCGAAAACGGACAGTAGACGTCATGTAGTATATGTGTAACAAATTTCAGGTCAAACGGTTTGCGAGCTACAGGTGATTTAAAATCCTGGACAGATAAACGGACAGCCACAGTAGCGTACTGTATTATATGAGACGATTTGTAAGCTAAAGCCTGCTGTTACTGTAAATGACCACTAGGTGGTAGCAAAGAACCACACCATACAAAGAAATGGACCCTTGAAACGGAACTTAGCGTTTTGAATTGTATTTTTAAACATAAGCCCACATTGGCACACTCCCATATCTTAAGTACACGACTCATTGCCAGTGCTGGGGGCTGCGGCTCTCGGGATGAGAACATCAACAAGTGTGACGATGATGCTGAACTGTAAATAAGGGCAGATAATGAAGAATCGGCTGAATAATCACAGAGTGGACTTCTAGTTGATGATTTTCAGGTAAAGTCCAAAATGTTTCTACATGTCCACAGAGCTGGAGGTCCTCGTCTTAATCATGTAGCTTCTGGTTCTTCCCATACCACCCTAATGAGGGGTTTGAAAGGAACCAGAAGTTATTTGTGTTCAAGTTCATCCATTCAGCCGGTCTTATCACTGTCCAATTTTTATATAGCGCCTTTCCTCATGAAAAACACTCCTTGACAATGAACACTTTGCCATATTTTTAGTTAGCTCAGAGAGATGAAGCGGGTCACTTTAGGTCACTCTTAGCGTCAGTGGCAGCATTGCGGTATTATATAGCACCCTTCCTAGCAGATGATCGGCACAAAAGGGGGCTTCACCATGTCACACCGTTGGTTTCTTTACTTGAGTAATTGAACACATCCAGATCTCCTACTGTAATATTCTTTATTTGCTCTGGAAGCTTCCATAAATGATTCAGTGCAAAGCAGATGGTTAACTCAGAAAAGCTTTAAATTTATTAAAAATTTAGGACAGAGTGGTGGCTCTGAGGCTAGGGATATGCACTGGCAATCGGAAGGTTGCCGGTTCAAATCCCGTAAATGCCAAAAGGGACTCTGCTCTGCTGGGCCCTTCAGCAAGGCCCTTAACCTGCAATTGCTGAGCGCTTTGAGTAGTGAGAAAAGCGCTATATAAATGCAAAGAATTATTATTATTATTATTATTAAAGCACATGAAACAGAACGTCACAAAAGACGCCCCTCTCCGTTACTAACCCCTCCCCTTATTTATTCATATATTTACCTTGGTTATCTGGTTCATAACAACTTTATTTAAAATCTTAACTCACGTTATACCACATGGTGCCTACTAGGGTTAATGTTGAAAGGCACAAATGTGCCCTGGTGGTGGTGCCAGTCTGCCGTGGCAGTTTTCAAGAAGCCAAGACGTGCGACTCTGTGGCCGTGACGTGTGTCCGTATCCCCGTTTGCAGCTGATATCCTATCAGACTTTCCAAATATCTGGAAAACTGTGATTGCCAACAGCGTGCCTTGGTGCTAATTTCCGTTGTTTTGGATGGAAATAATACAACAATACGGTAGATTCATAACACATCCAGAGTTAAAAGCCTAATAATGCATTCACTGTCTGCTTACCACACACATTATCATGAACTAGTCCTTTAGCCCGTTACAATAACGGGCGCTAGAACAGTAGTGCATAAACATTAGTAGGAACAGCCTATATTAAATGGCAAGGGACTTTGACCTCATTCTTTTTGTCAGTCGTATTTTTCTTTCTTTCAGCCTTTCTTTTGTTGATGTTTACTTGCTGAGCTGACCGTTCTTCGTGGGCTGCCGCCGTGTATTGTGTGTCTTTAATTTTCTGTGACAGTAATACTGTCTTGTACGGCTCTATTCAATAAGGGCGCGCACAAAAAGGCGAGCTTCAAAAGGGTGACCTTAATTGAGCGTGGCGAATAAGGGCTTGCCTTTTTGTGCGCGCCCTTATTGAAGGATACCGTCTTGTACGTCCGCTGGCTTGTACGTCCGTAATATACCTTTAATTTTCTCTGGCGGTAATACAGGCGTGCGCGTCGGTAATATGCCTTTAATCTCCTCTCACAGTAATACTGGTTTGTATTTCCGTAAAACGCCTCTAACTTTCTCTGACAGTAATATCGCGCGTCGCACCGTGCCCCGCGCATGCGCACTTCACCAGAAGACACCCACACACGGACACCTGGACTCACATAGGGATTTTATATATATAGATGCATATTGTGACAGTCGTATCTTTTAGGTGACTAACGCACAGGTACGTCCGTAATACAATAATTAAGCAGTTAATATTCCATTGTATTGCCATTCCCTTTTTGTCTTTATCATCTTTATATTTGAATTGGCTTCAAGTGGTGCAGCATCGGCTACTCTGTAGACCACTAGAAGAGTCCTGCAGAGTAAAAATCAAACATGTTTGTCAGCCTGACTTAGCTACTAGACTAACCTAGCCCCCAAACTACACAACTGGGGGGCACAAGATCATGCTGTGACTGCCCCCGACTTACTAAGAGTATTTAAATGAAGTCGATAACTAAAAATCACTGGAAAAGTCAGGTGATGTGACATCATCAGCAGTTCCTAGTCACGTGATCTGACATCATCATCAATTGCAGTTGATAATCGTGACACCCCCTCTGACTAGAAGTCATGTCATGTGACACCTGGCTAAATAATGGAGTAAAACAGAAGCAAAAGTTACTTACATTTTCTGACACATGGCACTCTGATGGTAAACAACTGGACGATTTTCTTGGGTTTTTTTGCGCTGTTGGCATCCATAATTAAAATAGGAAATAGGAGAAAACAGGGCAACCAATAGGAGATCAGGGGCTATAGGCACACAAGCTTTGAACGGGAGCTTTGATTTGGGGGGTGGGGGGCGCTTAAAGATCTAGGGGTACATGTCTGAGATCAGCCCTGGAAACCCATCCCGAGACCCCCCACTATAACGATGCCACTGTCTGGGAGGTTATGGCATGAATGCTCATTAAGAAACAAAGGAAGCGTTTTTAAAGGCACTACATAATATGAGAATACCAGCAAAGAATTAAAGGATGGATAGGAATATGTACTATATAACCTGTCAGAATGTATGGAGTGCGGACAAGCAAGTTCACTTGCCATGTACTGCAGAATCCTTTGTAAGTACTTACACTGTTTAACCACTAGATGGCAACACTTCCTGCCACTGCTAATGGTTTGATCTCCTCGCCCTCTTCTATGCCTCAGCACAATTGATGGAGGTCTACAGAGACTTCCTTGGACTTCATGGTTTAAGTGGGTTTGAAAATGACGTGTGTGGCTGGGTGCAGAAATAAAAGGTCATGAAATGGAGAAATAGGTGGGACAGCAAACAGGTTGTCCAGTTTCATATGGAAGTCCCGAGAAAAATGGCGCCTATCCGGCTTCAATAAGCAGCATGTATGGGCAAAATAAACAGTAGAGAAATCCGGCTCTTTGCCGAGGTACAATACAATACAATACCATTTATTTTTGTAAAGCCCAAAATCACACAAGAAGTGCCTCAATGGGCTTTAACAGGCCCTGCCTCTTGACAGCCCCCCAGCCTTGACTCTCTAAGAAGACAAGAAAACCCTTGTAGGGAAAAAATGGAAAAAACCTTGGGAAAGGAAGTTCAAAAAGAGACCCCTTTCCAGGTAGGTTGGGCGTGCAGTGGGTGTCAAAAAGAAAAGGGGTCAATACAATACAATACACAGAACAGAACACAGTATAAAAAATAAAAAATTTACAAGTACGGAGCAGAATTTAACAGTAGATGATATCCCATAATATGATTAGGATTTGTTTAGAGTCCTGGAGACCTCAGCCATCAAGCTGCCTCCCCTATTGGCCATTCCACAGCTGAGATAGCGCTGGGCCAGCCAATCCGATGAAAGGACCCCTCTACCCCACGATTCCTGCGATCCTCCATCAGAGATGACTGTACTTTAGGCAGGCAAAACAACTTGACAGGTGGGCCGTGGCACCAAGTGGCACATTTGAGTACCGAGAAGAGAATCGGAATAGGTGAAGGTCAGTAACAAATACTAACTCTCTTGTTACTTATGTTTTAGTGCTAATGACTAACCACAGAGATGCAGTCTGTGCAGTTAATCAGCAGCTCTAGTCAGGGTGTGCTAAACTGAACTAGTGAGTCTTCAGCCTGAGACCGAAGGGGCATCTCTTATAGTAGCAGGCAGACCACTCCACAGCTTCAGGGGTCCTGTAACTAAAAGCTCGACCTCCCACTGTTATTTTATTAATCCTTGAAATCCTAAGCAGACCACCATCTTGAGATCTTAATGTGCGCTCAGGTTTGTAAGTCATGATAAGTTCAGACAAGTAAGCCGGACCTCGGCCATTTAATGCTTTATATGTTGAAAGGAGGATTTTGAAATCTGCCCTAAACTTAACCGGGAGCCAGTGTAAGGATTTAAGAACTGGAGTTATGTGTTTGTATTTTCTTGTTCTTGTAATAATTCTTGCAGATTAGCTGGAGGCTGTATAACAAACAGTTTGAACATCCAGTCCACACCGCATTGCAGTAGTCAATCCTACTAGAAATAAATGTATGATTTAATTTTTCAGAATCCTGTTTATTTAGAAAGCGCCCAACATTTCCGAACACTTTTAAGATGGAAGAAACCTGATTTGGACAACTTTGTAATATGCGCTTTAAATGACATGCTAGAGTCAAAGAGAACTCCTAGAGGTACATTAGGATCATTTACTGGAGCTCTGTCTACGGGTCTGCTCCTCTTGCAAATGACGCCTTCTTCCAGGGGCCGGGCTTATTATTTAATGTGGACGGGAAGGGGCGCGGCTACGTGTTCTCATTGGGTGATGAGGAGAGAATGTTAGCGACAGCACCGCCCCTCTCACTCCACAGACCTCGATCGAGGCCACGAGGAGATCGTCAGATGCGCATGCGTCACCTATGACATGACATGACTCGAATAGCAACGGTATAAAAGTCAACTTGGGGTACTTGAATTTGTGGATAAACATCCCTGCCTTGTGATTTCCAAAGGAGCTTTTTTACTTTGTACCCACACCCACCATAACCTATTGTCTAAGGAGCTTTAGATTTGTCAAAAATTTCGATCTCCAGTTTTTCGATGGATCTTGACGTTTTAGGGTCCCCTGATACCAAAAACATCGATATTTGGATGCTGGGTGTGTGTGTGTCTGTCTGTGTCTGTGTGTCCAGAGCTAAAACGACTGGACGGAAAAATATTCGAAACGTCAGCCTGTTATGAGATGACGATGTGCTGATTAGTTTTTGAGCCAAATCGAAGGAGGTACTTGAGGGGAACCCACAAACGAATTTTTGATAATATCTCGAGAATTATGGCAAATACCGTAATTCTGCAATTCATTCTGAATTCTTCTGGTCAATTGCTATCTTAATGAGCTATTTTACGATCAGAAAGATCAGCATCAGAGCGGTAAAAAATTACTGAAATGTAATCAAATAGTTTGAGAATCTTGGTTCCCAGGGCTCAAAGCCTACTGTCGCTCATGTCCGAAGTTTTGATTTTTGAATTTCCAGGTTAACGAAACTGCTGCCTTTGATTTTGGTCTGGAGTTCTGGTCATGGATGTGTTGACTCATGAAAAACCAATCCCCCCGGTGCCAGCCCTGTGCTGATGACATTGTGTTGTGTAGCACCAGAAAAGAGGAAATGGAGAGGAAGTTGGAAGAATGGAGAAGGGCTTTGGAAGACAGAAGATTGAAGATAAATTGGAAGAAGAAGACAGAATATCTGAGGTTTAATGTTGACCAGGATTCAGAGGTGAGCCTGCATGGGGAGCAAATGAAAAGAGTGGGGACGTTTAAATGTCTAGGATCAGTTGTAGCCCAAGATGGAGAATTAGGTACATAGATAACCTATAGAGTGGGGTGTGGGTGGAGCAATTAGAAGAGGGTATCAGGAGGATTGTGGGATTGAAGGTTAGAGGTCAGGTTTGCAAAACAATGGAAAGACCACCAATGATGTATGGAACTGAGACATGGACAGTAAAGGGAGCACAGCAGCAGAAGAAGTGAGATGTGGCAGAAATGAAGATGTTGAGATGGATGTGTGGAGTTACAAAAAAGGGCAGAATAAGAAATGAGATCATCAGATGTACAGCAAAAGAGGAGTGCAGGAAAGAAGGTAGAAGTGGTGAGGGAGACACAAGGAATATGTGGGCAGAAGAGGGATGGGAATGGGGAAGAGAAAGTGAGGGAAACCAAAGCAGAGGTGGATAGATAAAGCAGAAGGAGACTTGAAGGGTCTGACTGAGGAGAAGGTGCAGGAGCAAACTGAATGTAGAAGGCTGAGTCAAGCATGTGGATCCCACACAGAAGTTGAATAAGAAGAAGAAGTTTTGGCTCTGGCGAAAAAACGTATTGACTCTCAGTTCTGACCTTAGCTTGCTCTCTGACTCTGCGTGTCTCCCAGTCATCTTCATCAAAACTAAGTGCTTCTTGCCAGTCTGAATGCTGATGTTGCATTCTTTTCATATCCTAACATGGACACAAGCAACAGGATTCATCAGTAAATGTTTAACATTGATTATTTTTCTTTGATTGTGTTGAATTTTATGATTGCATTGGTCAGTGTCACACACGTGCGCATTGTAGGCAATCTAAGGGCTTAACTGAGGGTTGATGAGTGGTACTAACGCCTTTTTTTCCTTCTTCCGCAGACCACCAGAAGGAAAGCCCAACTAGAACTCCACCCACTTCCACTGCTAAACCACGCCCTCCTGCAGACCTCACTTCCACCTAAGAAGCCACCTCTTCCTGTCCTGCTCCTATAATATGCGAGCACTCCACTCTCCAAACCACTTATTGTTTTGGCTCAGTCCGTCTTCGTTACCGTATTTACTCGTGAATAAGTTCTCCCGTGGATAAGGCAGGAACTGGTTTCTGGACTTTTAAAATGTTGATCGTATAAGTTGAATGTGGAAAACTCACACTATTGGTCCAAGGGATTATGATATTCTAATGCCCACCTAAGAGAGGAACCACAGAGCACACTGCCCTTTTTCTTCTATGTGGGTGCAGCAATGCGCTGTATCAGCGTGTGCCCCTAAGCTCTCGCTCGCTCTCTCTATTGTGCCTACGTGACCACATGGTGATACCTGCACTATTCCGAAGTGATGTTTGCCCTGTTTTGTTTTTTTTGTATCTCACACCCTCATACACCTTTATTGTGAGAGCATCCCTTCTCTACGATGGAGCGTTTGAGCAGAAGAAAATATGAAGCTGGTTTTAAATTAAACGTCGTAACTGTGCTACTGCAACAAAATTTAATTTGTCTGAGAAACTGATGAGAGATTGGAGGAGGCAAAAGATGGAAAAAAAATTTAAGTGATTTGCATTTTTGAACGGGTGTATAAGACAGGGTCTGATTTTATGATTGATTTTTCGGGTTATATACGCGAGTATATACGGTACTCACTTTTTACTGAATTATCCTGCTACCGGCAATATGTGCAGTGGACCCCCAATCTTTTTCTTTGTTCTTTTTTACATCAGTTTATTTATGGGACCTGAATTAAAGGTATGTGTTTATAGTTGTAGGCCGTCAATAATTTTGTGATTTTCAGATACTGTAAAGGAACAGATTACAGCACTCACTTGGACCAAATTTATATTTTGATCTGAATATTCTGTGAGCTGTCAGTGCCTCATCCAGCCTGACTCCAAAGACAGCATTTCTAACAGTGAGAGGCTCTTTGATTAAGTAAACAAGCTGTTATCTGTGTTTGTATTCCAAACAATTAAATTATATAGCCGGCACACTCCAGACATTGTGACAAGCGACTCTTTGAACAGATAAACAAGTCATTAAACAAGCTCATCCTAATAGATGGTCTCCTTATCTAATTTTGTACAGCAGAGTTAAATTATATTGCTGCCATACTGGACCTGATGCACTTTTATTCCTTTACAGCTTCAACAAGTTTATGGAGTTGCTGTCACCGTCAGCCTAAGGTACAACTGTCAGTGCAGATCAGCCTTTATAAAGCTACTGTATGTCCACTCTGCAGCTCCATTCCAATTTCTTCACTCACACGGCATATAAACATAGATAGATAGATAGATAGATAGATAGATAGATAGATAGATAGATAGATAGATAGATAGATAGATAGATAGATAGATAGATAGATAGATAGATAGATAGATACTTTATTAATAATTCATATACTCCAGCAGCAGCATACTGATAATAACAATATTAAATTAAAGAGTGATAACAATGCGGGTATACAGACAGACAATAACTTTGTATAATGTTAACGTTTACCCCCCAGGGTGGAATTGAAAAGTCACATAGTGTGGTGGAGGAACGATCTCCTCAGTCTGTCAGTGGAGCAGGACGGTGACAGCAGTCTGTCGCTGAAGCTGCTCCTCTGTCTGGAGATGATCCTGTTCAGTGGATTCTCCATGATTGACAGGAGTCTGCTCAGCGCCCGTCGCTCTGCCACAGATGTCAAACTGTCCAGCTCCGTGCTTACAATAGAGCCTGCCTTCCTCACCAGTTTGTCCAGGTGTGAGGCATCCCTCTTCTTTATGCTGCCTCCCCAGCACACCACCACGTAGAAGAGGGCGCTCGCCACAACCGTCTGATAAAACATCTGCAGCATCTTATTGCAGATGTTGAAGGACGCCAGCCTTCTAAGAAAGTATAGTCGGCTCTGTCCTTTCTTACGCTGAGCATCAGTATTGGCAGTCCAGTCCAGTTTGTCATCCAGCTGCACTCCCAGGTATTTATAGGTCTGCACCCTCTGCACACAGTCACCTCTGATGATCACGGGGTCCATGAGGGGCCTGGTCCTCCTAAAATCCACCACCAGCTCCTTGGTTTTGCTGGTGTTCAGGTGTAGGTGGTTTGAGTCGCACCATTTAACAAAGTCCTTGATTAGGTTCCTATACTCCTCCTCCTGCCCACTCCTGATGCAGCCCACCATAGCAGTGTCGTCAGTGAACTTTTGCACGTTGCAGGACTCCGAGGTGTATTGGAAGTCCGATGGCTGAACAGGAATGGAGAAAGTACAGTCCCCTGCGGCGCTCCTGTGCTGCTGACCACAATGTCAGACCTGCAGTTCCTGAGACGCACATACTGAGGTCTGTTTGTAAGATAGTCCACGATCCATGCCACCAGGTATGACTCCCATCTCTGTCAGCTTGTCCCTAAGGAGCAGAGTTTGGATGGTGTTGAAGGTGCTAGAGAATTCCAGAAACATAATTAATAATAATTCTTTGCATTTATATAGTGTTTTTCTCACTACTCAAAGCGCTCAGCAATTGCAGGTTAAGAGCCTTGCTCAAGGGCCCAACAGAGCAGAGTCCCTATTGGCATTTTACGGGATTCGAACCGGCAACCTTCCAATTGCTAGTGCAGATCTTACAGCACCACTGCCTCTGTCCAAGTGGGAGAGGGATCGGTGTAGCATGTAGATGATGGCATCCTCTGCTCCCACCATCTCCTGGTATGCGAACTGTAGAGGGTCGAGGGCGTGGCGGACCTGTGGCCTCATGTGGTGAAGCAGCAGCCGCTCCATGGTCTTCATCACGTGACGTCAGGGCGACAGGCCTGAAATCATTCAGCTCACTAGGACGCAATACCTTTGGGACTGGGGTGATACAAGATGTTTTCCAAAGCCTCGGGACTCTCCTCTGTTCCAGGCTCAGGTTGAAGATGCGCTGTAGAGGACTCCCCAGCTCCAACGCACAGACCTTCAGCAGTCATGGCGATACCCCACCTGGCTTCAATTTCTTCTGAACTTCCAGGAAATGACTTCTAGTAACGTGCGCAGCACAGCAACAGACAAAGATAGGAAGACCCAAGACAAAAGAATGTGCTGGGGGTGGAGCCACTTACATAGATAGGAGGGGCCAATTACAAGCAAAAACATGTCCTGGGGGTGGAGTCTCAGTCACTCAGATTGAAAAGGGCATGGGCAAATAGCAGATAAAAAGAAGAGTTAGGGTGTAGCGTCTCATAAGAGAGTCAGAAAGCGAGATTGGGGGTGGAGCCTCAGACTGTATGTACATAGGAGGAGCCAAAGGTGAACAGCAGGCAAAAGCAGGACTTGGGGTGGGGAATTGGAACAGTCAGCATGCAAACAGCAGGCAAAACAGAAGAACGGAAGAGCTAGGGGCGGAGCCTTATACAAAGATAGGAGGGGCAATAGTAAATACCAAGCAAAATCAAGAGCTGGGGGTGGAGCCTCACTTACAGACTGGAAGGGCCAGGAACAAATAACAGGTAAAAGGAAGTGCTAGGGGTGGAGCTTCACACACAGGTTGGAGGGGGCAATGGTAAATAGTGGGCAAAGGAAGAGATGGGGGCAGAACTTCACACATAAATAGGAGAGGCGGGTCCTCTTACAAAGATGGGAGGGGGAGCAAAGATAAACAGCAGGCAAAAACAAGAGCTGGGGGAGGAGCCTCAGTCTCACAATAGTAGCCAAAGGGAAGAGCAGGGGTGGAGCCTTATACATACATAGGTGGAGCTAAAGACAGAAAGAAGAGCTGAGGGTGGGTCGTCTTACACAGATGGGAGGGGCCAATGCTAAACAGCAGGCAAAAACAAGAACTGAAGGAGGAGCCTCAGTTTTAGAGTATAATCTCCAAGAGAAAAAGCTGGGGCGGAGCCTCATACATAGCTAGGAGGGGCCTCTTAAGTAAGTAGGAGGGGATAATAGCTGGTGGTTCCTTTATTTTTGCACCTCAGTATTATCCGATGGCTTGTTAAGATAACAGGTAACAAAACCAAAATGCAGCAGTTTAAAATGAAAGTCGGCAATTAAGGCTGCTGAATCATAGCATGCAAGTTTACTAAAATGAAGCCCAAAAGACAGATTGCTTTAGTGGTAGATAAATGGGTTCTAATTAGGAAACTGTTAAAGAGAAAAGTAGACCTCCTGCAGACCTCCAGCACGGGAGTTGAGTACCCCTGCCCTGAACCAGCCAAGCTGATAAGAAAGAAATGGAGGGTTCTGGAATGGCCAGGTCAAAGCCCGGATCTGAAAGTGGAAACATGGGGGGATTCAAAATGGGCTTTGCACACAAGACACCTCACAAACCTCACAAATCTGCATGGAGGAGTAGCTCGATGTCAGAGACAGTTCTAGGGGCAGCACCAGCAATTAGAGCCGGGTGGGGGGGGCAGGTTACTTTTCCTACAGAGGGAAACAGCATATCTGTTCATTCTTTAATTGAAGATCAAATCCTGATATGTTTTAGTTACTTGTTCACATGACTGTAGGTGGGAGGGGCCAGTGGTGAATGACTGCTTTAAGGGCAAAGCCTCAGTCACTGATTGGAAGGGAAGGGCACAATGGGGGATGAGGTGGTGGAGCGTCATACATGGATGGGAGGAGTCCTATGCAAATATCAGACACAAGAAAGGACTGGGGTGGGGCGTACTATGCAGATAGGAGGTGACTGGGGCAAGCAGCAAAAGAAAGGAAAGGAGCGTCTTGAGTTAATTCCCATATGGGACACCCAGAATATGAATACCTCCATCTTGTTTTCTTCTTATCTGCTTTGACACTTTGTGTTTCTTTGATTCATCTTCTTCTTTGTGTCATAAAATGCCTCGCAAATGCACTCATTGTCATGGCATATGTCATATGAAGAACTGATTTATTATAGAAGACTGACTATTCAACAGCCACTTCTAATAAGATGAAGCTGAAATAAACTTATTGTGCAACATAACTTGGCAAATTCACTAACTTAAATTAAGATTTCAGAGCTGTAATTAATAAAGAGACTGGACCTGCTGTCTCAAGTATGAGAATACCACAAAACATCAGGCACCGAGTCGGACGAGTACGGGTCCGAGCAGAAAAGAAGTCAACAATCAAGTAGGAATTTAGCAGAACGCCCAAAACACAAGGAGCATCTGCCCAACATTTTAACAGGCGCGCCTGTGTCTCCGAGTGTCTGCAGAGGCTTTGCTTAAGGAAGGCTCTCCTGTGAGGCTGAACCCGGGGCCAGAGCTGCTGCTGCTGCCTCGATTATACTATGCATGGGTCTGGGCTTTGGTGCCCGGATTATGAAGACCTCCAGATCCAGAGGACTCATTGTGAGTTGGTGAGTGTGGAGATGAGCCCTGCAGATGACTGGCATCCCCTCCAGGGGTGAGGTCCTGTTGTGCACTCCATCCTCAGAGTCTTTTGCCTGAATGAGGCGGAGCTCACTTATTGATTCTCTGCTGTTATCCAACTAAAACTAACATTGTTACAGTGACTTCTTTGCATTTTTTATAGCGCCATACACAGACCCTCTAATGTAGCGAGCTTTACGGTTTGTTTTTTTTGCCATTATTTAGATAGATAGATAGATAGATAGATAGATAGATAGATAGATAGATAGATAGATAGATAGATAGATAGATAGATAGATAGATAGAAAGGCACTATATAAAAGATTTGAAAGGCACTATATGATAGATAGATAGATAGATAGATAGATAGATAGATAGATAGATAGATAGATAGATAGATAGATAGATAGATAGATAGATAGATAGATAGATAGAAAGGCACTATATAAAAGATTTGAAAGGCACTATATGATAGATAGATAGATAGATAGATAGATAGATAGATAGATAGATAGATAGATAGATAGATAGATAGATAGATAGATAGATAGATAGATAGATAGATAGAAAGGCACTATATAAAAGATTTGAAAGGCACTATATGATAGATAGATAGATAGATAGATAGATAGATAGATAGATAGATAGATAGATAGATAGATAGATAGATAGATAGATAGATAGATACTTTATTAATTATTCTCTGTTTAGTTTTATAGCTCCTTTCACAGCTCTCTCTCGTCCCCCCACCCCAGATGATGTGCACTGCCTGCTTCAGTGACGCTGAGCCCCTTTATTCCTTCTCTGCTGTCACCCAGTTCTATTTGCTCAGAAGCCCCTCTGCCAGTGACTGCCTGATGTGATGCCCAGTTAAATGCCAGATCATACGTCACCCGCGCTGCCCGTGGTCGGTGCCTCGCTGAACGTGTGTCTGCACGGCATGCGGCTTGACGAGGCCCCGTGGTGAGCCGCGCCTTTGCAGGTGAGACATGACTCGCGGCCGCTGCGGTGAAGCTCATTTGAGAGGTCCAAATTAAAACCGAACTCCAGAGCCTCGGGGTAAAAGGCAGTCAGAGCAGAGAGCCGCAGACGGGATGCTTCAGGATTTTCTTTCCAAACAAGTAAACGTCAGAGAACATTCATGAAATTAAGTAAAATGATTCAGTGCCCTCCCTGCTTAGTCCCAGCACACCCCACCCAGTCTTAATAAAAGCACTTTATTTGTTGGTAGCTTGCTGTGTGCTGCAGATTGCAAACACCATCATGGTGAGACAACAGAGCTGAAGTAATCTTTCATCGCTTTTCTAAGTAAACTGTTCCAAAGCCGTGCTAATCCAGGTTATTAAATGATCAAAGGCGTGTGAACGCAGTAGAGAAAAAATGAGGTACAAAGAAGGAACAAACCCAGAACAGGATGCCAGTCCATCATGGGGCACCTTCTGCACCCTGACACATTCACAGGCTCACAGCGGGCCAATTCGCCGCAGAAATGGGATAAGGTTAGAAACTGAAATACTTGGAGGACTTCACTTCAGCCACTTCTGAGGGCTGTTTGCCCCATGAGGTTCAGGGTCTGTTTTTGTCCTCAAGTCATAACAGACCTCGCTATCTGACATTTGGTTTTGTGTTCCTGGTCTTATTAATAATAATAATAATTCATTACATTTATATAGCGCTTTTCTTAGTACTCAAAGCGCTATCCACACAGGGAGGAACCGAACCCACAATCTTCCACAGTCTCTTACTGCAAAGCAGCAGCACTACCACTGCACCACCAGTGAGGTCTTATTATTTGAATACCTCACACAAAAAATAAATCAGACTTGAAAATGCACACAGACAGAGGGAGAACATGTAAATTGAATCCAGGTACTAGGATTTATGAGGCAGCAACATTGGGGAACACATCCAGTCTAATCAATGAATCTTTAATGTGACACAAGGTGACATTACAGTGGTGGGATGAGGAAGTTTTTGATGTTGATCATAATAAAGGTCTATAGCTACTGTTACATCCAAGAGTGAAGAAACTCCACTAACTTGAAAGGTGTAGGTGGGCGTTATAGGGAAGAGGTTCAAGGCAGGGGTCACCTTGAGAAGAATATCAGTAAACCACAGCTGCACACCCACTGGAAGATACTTTGGCCTGCCAATCAGCAGCACAAGAATAGCTAAATGAAGTCATGGTGAAACAGATGGACCTGGTGGCCTCCATCCGAGCTTCGTCCAGATGAGGTTTTTAAATAATTGTTGCATTCACAATCATTTTCATCTATGCAGCCTTCAACTTGTATCCAGCCTTTATGAGTCAGAAGAAGTAGCAGGTCTTCTCCCAGGACGCCTTCCTTGATCTGTAGGAAATGGCAGCTGATCCAGCACTTCAATCTCAGACTCACTGAACTTGACAAAGAGACTGTTGACCTGCGTTACAGGTAAAGAATTGGCAGAACTTGCCAGGTGTCCTTTAGGGAGAATTGTGTGCACCTCCAAAGTGGCATGAGGGCCACAATCAGACCTAGGCAAGAGGTGCAAATTGTCTTGATGGAAGTGTCCGGCCTTTATCAGGACTTTGCAGAGCTGGATGGTGGTTCTGAATACTCTAAGGCAGGGGTCTCCAACACGTAGCTCGCCACCCCTTTCTGGTAGCTCGTGTGGACGAAGACACCAGACAAGACAGCAGGTGTGGTCATATAGCAGCTTTATTTTCTCATTGTCACAATGAGCAGGTTTCAGAAAAACAGGCAATCAATATTACTTGACAGTGTCAGGGCTCTTCTGAACCCCGTCTGTTGGGTGGGGCAAAGTTTTTATACCCCTAGAATGCGTGATTTAATATCCATCCATCCATTGTCTCCTGCTTATCCGAGGTCGGGTCGTGGGGGGCAGCAGCTTGAGCAGAGATGCCAGACTTCCCTCTCCCCGGCCACTTCTTCTAGCTCTTCCGGGAAAATCCCAAGGCGTTCCCAGGCCAGTCGAGAGACATAGTCCCTCCAACGTGTCCTGGGTCTTCCCGGGGCCTCCTCCCGGTTAGACGTGCCCGGAACACCTCACCAGGGAGGCATCCAGGAGGCATCCTGATCAGATGCCCGAGCCACCTCATCTGACTCCTCTCAATGCGGAGGAGCAGTGGCTCTACTCTGAGCCCCCTCCCGGATGACTGAGCTTCTCACCCTATCTTTAAGGGAGAGCCCAGACACCCTGCGGAGGAACTCATTTCAGCCGCTTGTATTCGCGATCTCGTTCTTTCGGTCACTAACCATAGCTCATGACCATAGGTGACGATAGGAGTGTAGATCGACTGGTAAATTGAGAGCTTCGCCTTGCGGCTCAGCTCTTTTTCACCACGACAGACCGATGCAGCACCCGCATTACTGCGGATGTCGCACCGATCCGCCTGTCGATCTCACGCTCCATTCTTCCCTCACTCGTGAACAAGACCCCGAGATACTTGAACTCCCTCCACTTGGGGCAGGATCTCGCTACCAACCCTGAGAGGGCACTCCACCCTTTTCCGGCTGAGGACCATGTCTCGGATTTGGAGGTGCTGATTCTCATCCCAGCCGCTTCACACTCGGCTGCGAACCGATCCAGAGAGAGCTGAAGATCACGGCCTGATGAAGCAAACAGGACAACATCATCTGCAAAAAGCAGTGACCCAATCCTGAGCCCCACCAAACCGGACCCCCTCAACGCCCTGGCTGTGCCTAGAAATTCTGTCCATAAAAGTTATGAACAGAATCGGTGACAAAGGGCAGCCCTGGCAGAGTCCAACTCTCACTGGAAATGGGTTCTACTTACTGCCGGCAATGCGGACCAGGCTCTGGCAACGATCGTACAGGGACAGAACAGCCCTTATCAGGGGGGCCGGTACCCCATACTCTCGGAGTACCCCCCACAGGATTCCCCGAGGAACACGGTCGAATGCCTTTTCCAAGTCCACAAAACACATGTAGACTGGTTGGGCAAACTCCCCATGCACCCTCCAGGACCCTGCTAAGGGTATAGAGCTGGTCCACTGTTCCGCGACCAGGACGAAAACCACACTGTTCCTCCTGAATCCGAGGCTCGACTATCCGACGGACCCTCCTCTCCAGGATTTGTGATTTAATATCATTATGAAATGCAACAGTCGACACTTTTATTTTACACAATCCTTGAGCCCCTTCAACGCCCCTTTTGCAACTTGATTTCTTGGCCCCTTTGTTATGGCGTTCAGATGTAAACTAAGGGAAAACGTGAAAAGGCAGTCTCAGTGTGGAATGCTTAGACCTTGAGTCCTTTGGACAAATATTTTTCTGTTTGCTCAGCAAAGCATGTTTTTAAAGCTTACTTCTGCTTAACTCCTTAGACAAGGATTAGTACAAGGGAATGAAGAGAACATTCATCTTTCACACTCGCCAAAGGGTTAACGAATCCTACATAAATCTGAAAACTTGATTAGTCAAATTAGGGTTGGGTGATCTTTCCAAAAAATCATATCACGATCCTTTTAACACAAAATCACGATCCATAATCTGAATTGCAGTCTAACTTCCCAATGTAGAAGACACTTAAGAGAATATCTGGACTCAAACTCAACAAGACCTAAGTAACACTTTATTTTAAATATCAAACAAATTTGAATTCAATTGTTCTCTCATTCGCTAGCTAGGCGGACGTAAGGTACACCCTGAAGCTGGCGAGTGAGTGAGGAAGGCCTCACCCCTTGGATCTCGGATTCGCACAAATAAATCGAACTCTGATACACAGCGAAATGGGAGAAGTCGCAAAATCAACCGGAACGTCCAAGCAAATTCTAGAAAAAAACCTGATCTAGATCCGTGAAGTAGTCCTTTTGGATTTGGATTTGGATTTGGACATTGGATTTTCTATATTATATATTAGTAAACCTTCAAAATAATGTGCAGTTAAAATCTCAACAGCATTTCTGGAGCTTAGCAGAGCCAGAGAACGAGAAGAATCTTCACCAAGCAGCTCTGAAAATGTCTGCTCTGTTTGGGTCTCCATACCTCTGTGAGTCTGACATGAATGTCATAAAGTCAAAGTTCAGAACAAGACTGACATTGAAAGGACTCCATAAGAGTGAACCAAAGGGGGCCACACTCCACCATCCACCCCAGTGCCAGTCATCTGACTAACTCAAAAACACATCACACATGCGACTGGACCTGTGAATAAAGTGACACAGTGACATGTGACAAAATGACAAAGAAAGAAGTCAGCTCTGTGGATTTGGAGTTGCATTGTTTTATTTTAATTCAATGGTGTGAGATACGCTAGAAAATGCATACAGACGTACAAAACGCCCCTGCAGGTGAACTCATTATTTTTTGTGATGTTTTAATGCGAAATGTGAGTTGTGGACACCAACATTTTGTAAATGTTCAGGCAAAAGAAACGTTTTCAGTTTGTTTGGGTTGAAATAAGCTATGAGAATAAACGTTAATAATACTTCATTACATTTATATAGCGCTTTTCTCAGTACTCAAAGCGCTATCCACACAGGGAGGAACCGGGAAGCGAACCCACAATCTTCTTACTGCAAGGCAGCAGCACTACCACTGTGCTACCTGTGAGGTCGAACATTAGAAAATGTGATTAGCTCTCGGCCATTTAAATTTTGTAAAAGTAGCTCTCAGGGGGGACAAAAGGTTGGAGACGCCCTGGTCTAAGGTGATACAGCGGACCCTTGACTTACGAACTCAATTCGTTCGCGAGGGCGGGTTGTAACTCAAGTTGGTTGTAAGTCAAGACTATTTTTCCCATAAGAAATAATGGAAATACCCATAATGCGTTCCGAACCGCCCACAGCAACACTTACTTAACCTTTTCATAATAAAAAAGGGTTGTATAATGTGCATAATTTACCAAAAACACCAATCATTTTCCTAACCAAAAAGTTGTAAAAAATGCCTACCCTACCAGAAACAATAATTTCATCCTGTACTCACCATTTAAGTTGACATCTTTGGCTTGCAGGAAGGAAGGAGGAGGAGAATGAAATGGAAGGTGGTTAAATCTTTTCTTTGTAAAATTGTCGAGATGGTGGATTTCGACATGCTGTACATATTAGCGAGATCGGTCACATCAAATTCCACTCTCGTATTTCCACACAATTTCCTTCTTCGTTTTGATTGTGATCGCTTTCTTTACATTCGCTTCCTTCCTTAGCTTCTTTTCTAGCTTTTTGGGGCCATTTTGATAACAATTATTGAAATAAATTATATAAATCACTGCACTGACCGAAATTACATCCACAAACACATGTTAGAACATTAGAACACTCAAGACTAGGACAGGCCATTCAGCCCAACAAAGCTCGCCAGTCCTGTCCACTTGTTTCTTCCGAAAAAACATCAAGTCGAGTTTTGAAAGTCCCCAACGTCTTACTGTCTACCACAATCCTTGGTCGCTTATTCCAAGTTTCTGTCGTTCTTTGTGTAAAGAAAAACTTTGTAATGTTTGTGTGAATTATCCCCTTCACAAGTTTCCAACTGTGTCCCTGTGTTCTTGATGAACTCATTTTAAAATAACAGTCTTGATCCACTGGACTAATTCCCTTCATATTTTTAAACACTTCAGTCAGGTCACCTCTTAATCTTCTTTTGCTTAAACTGTAAAGACTCTTCTAATCTTTCCTCATAAATCATCCCCTGTAGCCTTGAATCAGCCTAGTTGCTCTTCTCTGGACCTTCTCTAGTGCTGCTATGTCCTTTTTGTAGCCTGGAGACCAAAACTGCACACAGGGCTCCAGATGAGGCCTCACCAGTGTGTTATAAAGCTGAGAAGAACCTCCTGTGACTTTTACTGCACACATCAAGGCGCTATATAACCTGACATTCTGTTAGCCTTCTGAATGGCTTCTGAACATTATCGAGAAGTCGATAGCTTAGAGTCCACTATGACTCCTATATCCTTCTCATAAGGTATACTCTCGATTTTCCAACCGCCCATTGTGTATTCAAACCTAACATCTAACGTATCTGGGCTCCGGCTGATGCTTATGAACGCTCTCAGCTGTTTGTTTACAATCGCACAATCGGATACACGTGACCGCATTCGGGTCATAACTCAAGACGCTGGTCGTAATTCAAAACAAAAATTTTGGTCGTAAACCAAGTTGTTCGCATGTCAGGTCGGTCATAGTTAAGAAAGAGGATCCCCAATGGATCACATGGAAATCGGTCCCCAGAAAGAGACAAGATGTGACAGTGGGGGACTCGATCATTAGGGTTAGAAACAGGTTGGTCACAGTCAAGTTTAAGGGCAAGCCATGAGGTGCACATTATCCAGGGGCCTCGACTCCAGAGTTAGAGATGTTCAACTATTTTCATGACCTTGCAGATCCTGGACACTGCCTCTAATAACTCTGAGGTGATAATGTAAGGATGAGGAGTCCCAAAGGGCCATTTAACAACTAGTCCTCAGGAAGACAGAAATTGTGGTATGGTGGACTCAATCCTTATGGTTCACAGTGGCAGGAAAGTGGTGTACACTGTCTAGGTACCTCAAACCCAGGGTGAGAAGTGTACAACCATTTTTGTGATCTTGCAGAGCCGGATGGTGGCTCTAATAACTTTGAGGTGAGATCTGGGGATGAGAACCCCAACAGGTCACCTCAAAAATAGTCTCTGCAAAGACAGAAATAGTGATAATGGGGGACTCAAACATTAAAGGTAGGTCATCTTCAGACATAAGTAGAAGGCAGGAGGTGATAACCCCAGAATATCCAACCCTTTTCAGAACCTTGCAGAACTGGATGGTGGTTCTAATAACACTAAAGTGATATTTAGGAAAGAAAAACCCCAACAGGTCACCTTGAAACCAGTCCATAGACAAAGAGAAATAGTGATAGCGGGGTGCACAATTATTAGGGGTATCAACAGGTGGGTTATGGTTGGACATAAGAGCAAGGCAAGAGATGCACACTGTCAGTAGGCCTCAACCCCTGAGTAAGAGGTGTCCAAGCATTTTTGGGATCTTAAAGAGCTGGACGGTGCCTTTTATAACTCTGAGGTGAGATGTGGGGATGAGGAACCATCTACCAGAAGGGGAGAAATAGTGATAGTGGGAGACTCAGTCATGTGGGGGACTGAGATGCAGGTTTGGTCCAGAGATAGAGAGTCTTGAAAGGTGTAATGCCATTCAGGTACACAGGTAGACCACTTCCCTGGAAAGGTGGGCAAGCTGTTGGCTGGAGTTTCATGGTGGTGGATCCAGTTCTCATTTCCTGTGTTATAAAAAAAAGACATAAGTAAAAGCAGACTGTCAGTTCTGTAATACAAATGGAAAGAGTTACAGAATTGACAGGTTGATCTTCTGTGAACTTCTGTCTGTGTCAAGTAAGCCTTGGTGTGGGATAGAGTGGCATAGATTTGTAGAGATTTGGGACTCTGTAGCAAAAATCAGGACATAAACCAAAGATTAAATTTGGAATACAGTGCAGGAGATTGTAGCCAAAATGGAGACACATCACCAGATCCAAATTGAGAACGTGTTAAATTAAGTCAGAGGAAAGAAGAATTTGTATCCTGAAAATACTAATAAGAAGGGTCGCAAAAGGTTTTTCATAAGAGGAATCTTGGATAGATAGATAGATAGATAGATAGATAGATAGATAGATAGATAGATAGATAGATAGATAGATAGATAGATAGATAGATAGATAGATAGATAGATAGATAGATAGATAGATAGATAGATAGATGAAAGGCACTATATAACTGATAGATAGATAGATAGATAGATAGATAGATAGATAGATAGATAGATAGATAGATAGATAGATAGATAGATAGATAGATAGATAGATAGATAGATAGATAGATAGATAGATAGATAGATAGATAGATAGATAGATAGATAGATAGATAGATAGATAGATAGATAGATAGATAGATTTGGGGGAGGACCGATCTCCTCAGTCTGTCAGTGGAGCAGGACGGTGACAGCACACCACTGCGTAGAAGAGGGCGCTCGCCACAACCATCTGATAGAATGATGAATGGGTGATGCCCATTCTGACCTTTACACAAGTGAGTTGATGACATCACTCATTGCACACTCTTGATTATCTTGCCTGGTAACTGCAGAGCGACCGTGAATGAAAATGGTGGTGCCCATAAGAAAACCTATTTTTAAAGTATGTAATATGTTTAAAGTTTATAATTGCAATACATCTAAAGCATGTTGAAAAAAATGATAGGCATAACAAATAGATTCCTTGATCTTCATAACCCTGGAAATGATGTTCAAACAAATGCAAAAGCCACGAAACAGTCAGAAAAAAATAAAGCTTGCAGCCAAATCGTACCAACAGTCAGGGTGGGCTCAGACAGGCGAGGTTGTGTTTCGTTAATTTCCTGGAATTCTCTGGGGAAGCAGCAAAGGCAGACAACCTGAGAGGTGCACATGAGGTTACTCATCTTGATTTTCAGAAGGCTTTGATGAAGCACCACATGAAAGGTTAGTGATCAGACTAAGAGAAGTGGGAATTCAGTGCGCTGTCTGTAGGTTTTTTCTTCTCTCTACAAAACAGACTGCTGGATCCCAATTCATAAGGCTTCAAGTGGAGACATTCCACTGCTATCAACATCTTACGGTCAGTTACTAAAAGGTCACCTGTCCTCATCCTTCCAGATCTCCCCTCTGCCTTTGACATGGTCAACCAGCAGATCCTGTTTGCCAGCTTCTCTGATCCTGGTATCACCGGAACAGCCCCCAGGTGGTCTGAGACCTACCTCCTTGGACAGGTCTTACTGTGTGTGTCCTGACTGGAAGTAATGTCAATGTTGGGCCAAACAAGAGCCGCGCTGTCACCAGGATGAGTTCTGGTCTCTCTGTCTATACACCTTCTCACTGGGCCCTGTTATCCTGTTCCATGGTTTTTTCCATCCGTGCTATGCTGATGATACACAGATGTACCTGTTGATCCCTCCAGATGACCACGCAGTAGCAGCTAGATTGACTTCATGTCTCACTTGCCCCTCACGGAGCCATCTCTAACAAAGACAGACCTTCTTGTTATCAATGCCAGTCTGTCTTTTCAACACCACATCTCTCCTCAGCTTGGCTTATTATCACTAACACTTGAAAAGGTAAGTTCACAACTGTGAGATGGTGATCGATGACCAGCTGACCTTGTTGCAGTGGTCTCTCAGTCACTCTAAACAATACCCTCAAGATCAGTTTGTATCTGATGGAGTATGCAGGACAACTTCTGGTACAGGTTTTGTTTTTGTCATCTAGACATCTGGACTACGGCAGCTCTCTGCTGATAGGACTACCGGTGTGTGCCACCAAGCCACTGTAGATGATTTAAAATAGCGAGCACATGTCACTCCTCTTTTCAGATAACTCCATTAGCTTTGTGTGGCAGCACACATTACGTTCAAGTCCTTGATGCTCCCCTATTCAAGTAGTCAACGGGTCAACACCTTTGCATGTGGAGGTCCTGTGCTCCTTTTCGACCACTCAGGTTTTCTGATGAACGGTGTCTAGTGATGCCACCTTTGCATGGCATCAAGTCTCAGTCCAGACTCTTTTCAAGTGTAGCTCCTGGCTGGAGGAACCGAAGTGCCCACGTCCATCTGAACTTTGGACTTCCTCAGTGTGTTGAAGAAGCGCTTGATGGATCTCTTGATGGATGAATTTCTCTCTGATGTTCGCTGTTAGGTTTTGTAATTTAGGAAGTGTAACTTGCGGACATTTTGTTCTGAGCTCTTCCCTTGTGATGATCAATTCTGTCACCTTTCCCTGTCAAACTTTTTTTCCCAAGAGTCCCCAGACTCCATTATGCTGACGTCTTTTGTGGTGAGAAGTTAAGGAAACTGACACCTTTTACTGGCTATCTACAGTAGAAAGCTTGTATATTGTATTCTTTCCGGTTGTCATTTTCCTTAACTTCTCACCACATCCATAATGGCTAACACGGTACAACACCCCAGTACTGCTGACGTCTTTTGTAAGTCGCTTTGGATAAAAGTGTCTGCTAAGTAAATAAATGTGAATGCACTTAAAAATAAATTTAACAACAAGAACATGGGGGCACAGCTGGATACTGGTTAAGGGCAGATTTTGCACAACTGTTTTCTTCACACAGAGAACCACAGACACATGGAGTAAGTGATCAAGTAGCATGGTGGGCCGGAGGACTTTAAGGACCTTCAAAGCTAAACTTGATCTCATTTTGGAGGAATAAAACAGAAAGGACTGGTGAGCTCTGTGGGGCTGAATGGCCTTTAATGTTCACATTTGCTTTAAGGTTCTAATAGCCATCGATGGCAGCTGGAATGTTGAGCTGCACTGCATGTTTTTTATTTATAGGCAGAACTCACTGTGGCATTACAGCCGAAAAATCGATGAAGAAATGCTTTGATGAAGGTGCTGTTTGTTATATCAGTTTACATTTGGCTCCGCAATCAAACATGAAGCAATCTGGAGCTCCAATAAAAAATGATGAACCCAAAGCCAATAAAAAGAATCCAGTCATTCTTGTGGAATTACATGCGTATCTAAGCCCTCAAGGCCCAAGTCATAATGACAACATTAATAGTTGTGGCACACTCTTTATGTTTCAGGTGCTGGCACAGCTACCAGAAAGAAAAACGGGAAGAAAGGAAGAAACAAAGGCTTGGGATTTAACGTTTAAAGCGACTTGACACCCGTGGTGTGCAGTAATGAAACTCAAAAGAGCCGTCCTGGTGGTGCTGCTGGCGTCCGCTCTCATTCTGCTCTTTGAAACCACCGAGGGTGAGTCACAACGTGCACGTGTGGCACTCATTTTCATATTGTTTGTAATACAGACATCCTAAAATGCCACCCTGCTTATGCAGTAAGATGAAAAAAGTGTGACCGTCTTTGACTCAGACCAGCCTGGGCATTACGACCAAATGTTGATTTAGGAGGAGAAGGTGCACATTTGAGATGGCGTCGGAGTAACTGGCATGAAGGGGTGGCATCTCAAAAAGAGAGGAACTGCTTATGAACATGGAAAGAAATGAAAAGACGTTACAGAGAAATCCAAGATTGGAGAAACAGACATAAAAGTCTGTGGGAGCCTTAGGTTGGGAGACGGGTGAGAAGGCACTTTATAATAGACAGATAGAGAGAAGTGAAAAAAGAAGTGAGAGGAACTACATGATAGATAGATAGATAGAATAGATAGATAGATAGATAGATAGATAGATAGATAGATAGATAGATAGATAGATAGATAGATAGATAGATAGATAGATAGATAGATAGATAGACTGTAAAGGCACTTAACACAAAAAGACTGACAGGTGTGAAAGGCACTATATGAGACAGATATAACAAAATGAGTGAACCTCTTAGAGTTACCTACACTTAATTCCTGCATTAAAATGATATTCTGTAAAATTTCTCCACATTCAGAAAGTTAACATCTTAATTTATTGTCTGATCTGCTTTCTCCATCTCTGTGGCTGTCTCTAACCAGCACTTTAGTTCTGCCAAATTAATTTGATTTATATAGAAAAAAATATAAATGCTATATATATATATACACACAAATGTTAAACAGAAGCTGCCGGAATGGGTGGTGTTCACAATAGCTGTGGACCCCCAGAGCTGCACTCCTCTGTTACTTTATATGACACATCAGTGATGACACCTGATTAACATTAGGGATGGGGGAGGAGTTATCCGACTCAAGTCAAGTAAACCATGTGACAAAAACCTGCAATACGATTGGCTGTCCAGCAGAGCTACTGAATCGTGAAGCTGTGGAGGTCTGCAGCCGGACCCATCTTGGCAGTGGTGCCATTTGTCACAGAGGATTGTCCTGTTCAAGCTCAGCCTGGCATGGCCGTTCAGACTTACACACATCTCAACATGTCAGGCGTGGGTCCATCTAGCGGGACCCTCATTTATTTATAACGTAATCGATTCCGATGTATTCTGCTTTTTAATTTTGCCTTTAATGTGCTCTTCATGCTTGGGCGGAGGTTGTTCTTGTTTTATTTTTTTCCTTTGTATTTCTATTTTTTCTGTTTTCTTTGTATTCATTTTGAAGTAAATGGTTGTGTCTATTATGCTTTAATTCTAAGTTTGATTGAGTAGCACGCCTTGGTAATGTTCTGGTTTTTAAAATTAAATAAATTAAATATTTGTGTTTTTCTCATCTGTTTTCTTGTCCTAAATGTGATTTTTTTTTCTAACTGTCATTTTGCAGGTAAAACCAAAAAGCTGTGCAGGAAGAGTCGACGCAGTAAGTAAAGGCTGTGACACGTGACATGGGGACGCAAGACGTCCTCAGCTAATGCCATACTCTGTACATGAAGGGCTGATGAGTGTATGATGGTCCCTGATTTTCACAAATTTATGCCTTGTTTTCTTCCTTTTGACTCACCATACATTGAATGGTTGGGGTTTCAACACTCAGAGATTCCAAGTTTAAGGTCCGGTTTGATGGACAGCACATCACTTCGTCACAATGTCAGTCAGTCAGTCAGTCAGTCAGTCAGTCATTCTCTAACCCGCTTATTCCTGTACAGGGTCGCAGGGGACTGCTGGAGCCCATCTCAGGCAGGGAGCAAACCCTGGACGTGTAGGTGGAAGGCTGAAATTTGGCAGGCTCATTCCTTACAGCTTACTTACAAAAGTTAGGCAGGTTTCATTTCAAAATTCAAAGCGTAATGGTCATAACTGGAACCTCTTTTTTGTCCATATACTGTAATGGAGTGCAGCTCGCTGGCTGTGGGAGGCGGAGTTGCGTATCGCGTCATCACGCCTCCCACGTAATCACGTGAACTGACTGTGAACGCAGTACGTAGAAAACAAGGAAGAAGGAAGAGCCCCAAAGAGCGCTGAAGAAAAACATTCATTACACAATTGAGAAGGCAGTGAAACAATAAGAAGCGAGTGAGTGACGCATACAAGCATATTCATAAGTGCAGCTACTGCGGAAACAAAGCACGGTGTAAACCGTAAGTTTAAATTAAGTTTATAGAAACACTCCCGCTGCCGTTTGCAATACCATATTTGCGATATACAAGTTTAATGAGAAGACATGAGGTATAAACGAGACTTTGGATCACTTTGTAACAGAGTTAAAATTGCTGTAGCGAGAAACTTTTAAGTGCTGAGTCTTAGCTAACATTAAATAAAGCCGTGGACATCGCAACATCACACAAGAGAGCGGCTCACGTGAATGGACTGAACGCAGCACAAGTGATCACTTTGATGAATCAAACCTGTTCAAAAAACACATTACACAATTGATAATGTAGGAAAAGAATATGAAGCAACTGACGCATACAGACATATTCATGAGTGCAGGTACTTCGGAAAGAAAGCACCGTGTAAACCTAAAGTTTAAATTAAGTTCATAGACCTACAAAAGGTTGCCATTGACTTCAGGCAAGATTGCTTTTCTCCTGTACAACTATACGTTGCATTCTCAAGAGTGTGCTTGCACGGCTTGGTCATATTACAACCGGAGTGCTGAACTGACAACGTGGTATACAAAGAGAACTATAACAATCGTAATAAACTAACAATAAAACAGCGGAGAACCCGTGGATTAAATAAAAAGGCTGCTTCCTTGGTGAAGCAACGAAAAAGGATGGGCTTATATGGCGTTCGTTTATAAAACAGCAGAGAGGCTGTATAAAGGCTGCTTCACAAAAAAACAGCAGAGCGCCTTATATGAGCAGGCAGTCAGCTAAAGAAGGGAATCAATAAATAACTATAATCGTAATAAACGAACAAAAAATAGCGGAGAATCCGCAGATTACATAAAGGAAATGGGTACCTGAACAGAAAAGTGAGTCTCGAATAGCTACACAATAACTATAACAATCGTAATAAAGGAACAATAAAACAATACAGAACCACTAAGCAAGGAGAAAGGACAGCCTTATGTGGCGTTCGTTTATAAAACAGCGGGGATATATATGTGAATGTAAGTATGTATATATGTATGTCTATATATATATATATATATATATATATATATATATATATATATATATATATATATATATATATATATATGTAAATATGTATATATATATATGTGTATATATATATGTAGACATGTAAATATGTATATGTATATATATGTGTCTGTATGTATATATATATATATATATATATATATATATATATATATATATGTATGTGTATGTATGTATGTGTATATGTATATATGTATATGTGTGTGTGTGTATGTTTGTATATGTATGTGTATATATATGCTGATATGTGTATATATATATGTATATATATGTGGATGTGTATATATATATATATATATATATGTATATATGTATATATATGTATATGTAGATATGTGTATATGTAGATATGTATATACAGTAATCCCTCGCTATATCGCGCTTCGCCTTTCGTGGCTTCACTCCATCGCGGATTTTATATGTAAGCATATTTAAATATATATCGCGGATTTTTTGCTGGTTCGCGGATTTCTGCGGACAATGGGTCTTTTAATTTCTGGTACATGCTTCCTCAGTTGTTTGCCCAGTTGATTTCATACAAGGGACGCTATTGGCAGATGGCTGAGAAGCTACCCAGCTTACTTTTCTCTCTCTCTCTCTTGCGCTGACTTTCTCTGATCCTGACGTAGGGGGTGTGAGCAGGGGGGCTGTTCGCACACCTAGACGATACGGACACTCATCTAAAAATGCTGAAAGATTATCTTCACGTTGCTACCTTCTGTGCAGCTGCTTCCTGAAGCGACATGCTGCACGGTGCTTCGCATACTTAAAAGCTCGAAGGGCACGTATTGATTTTTGATTGAAAAACAAACTCTGTCTCTCTCTCTCTCTCTCTCTCTCCCTGCTCCTGACGGAAGGGGTGTGAGCTGCCGCCTTCAACAGCTTTGTGCTGCGGTGCTTCGCATACCTAAAAGCCAAACAGCCCTATTGATTTGTTTGCTTTTCTCTATCCGTCTGACATGCTCTGCTCCTGATGCGCACTCCTTTGAAGAGGAAGATATGTTTGCATTCTTTTAATTGTGAGACAGAACTGTCATCTCTGTCTTGTCATGGAGCACAGTTTAAACTTTTGAAAAAGAGACAAATGCTTGTTTGCAGTGTTTGAATAACGTTCCTGTCTCTCTACAACCTCCTGTGTTTCTGCGCAAATCTGTGACCCAAGCATGACAATATAAAAATAACCATATAAACATATGGTTTCTACTTCGCGGATTTTCTTATTTCGCGGGTGGCTCTGGAACGCAACCCCCGCGATGGAGGAGGGATTACTGTATATATGTATATGTATATATATGTTTACATAACCTCTTTAACACACTACTTCTCCGCTGTGAAGCGTGGGTATTTTCCTAGTGATTATTATTATTGTATTTGTGTCTGTGGTTTTGAGGCTCAGTGGTGACCCCCACAGGCCACACATGAAACTGAATGTTTTTCTTGGCCCTTTCTAGAAGCAACACGCGTTAAGTGACAGATAAAAGATGTGCCATTTTCAGGCGGCAGAGCACCCTGTAATCTAACACAGCTTCTGACCCATACTGTATTTTAAAAAGTCATATTTAAACAGAGGTAAATAACACTGCCACTGCAACACTCATCCTGACCACTCATCATCTGCCTTTGCACCTGCTGCCGGGCCCTTTGATCACCGATTCATCCGTCAAGGCTGGCTGACTCCTCTGCTGCACTTCATGTAATCATCAACGACGGGGCGACGTGGGCATTCACAAAGTGGGTCTTAGACTGGCACCACAAACTCCACATTGTTTAGTGCGACTGAAGCGAGGCAGGCAAGCGGTGATGAGGTGTGACTGTGGCCTCATCCCACTCTGTGTGCCCTGCTTGACTGAAAGTCCAGTTGTGGTGATCATGTTGTTCTGCCTTTTGGCTTTTTGGCTCACCTTTGCCTTCATTTGCTTCGATGTTGACCATAAAGTATCTATCTATCTATCTATCTATCTATCTATCTATCTATCTATCTATCTATCTATCTATCTATCTATCTATCTATCTATCTATCTTTGCTTTGTGTTTCTGCCTCATCTGTTTTTTCCGATCCTTTACCTTTTCACTGCTTTTCTATCCAAGCAGCACTAACATACAAAACAAAATATTCATAACTCATTAAAAAAAATTAAAAAGGAAAAACAAAAAGGCCAGGGCGGCACAGTGGCGCAGTGGGTAGCGCTGCTGCCTCGCAGTTAGGCAATCTGGGTTCACTTCCTGGGTCCTCCCTGTGTGGAGTTTGCATGTTCTCCCCGTGTCTGCGTGGTTTTCCTCCGGGTGCTCCAATTTCCTCCCACAGACCCACATGCAGGTTAGGTGCATTGACAATCCTAAAGTGTCCCTAGTGTGTGCTTGGTGTGTGTGTGTGTGTGTGTGTGCCCTGCGGTGGGCTGGCGCACGGCCTGGGGTTTGTTTCCTGCCTTGCACCCTGTGTTGGCTGGGATTGGCTCCAGCAGACCCCTGTGACCCTGTAGTTAGGATATAGTGGGTTGGAAAATGGATGAATGGAAAAAGACCAGGCAAGAACAGGGAACCAGTTCAGAATTCCATGAGCAGAAACCAACAGCCAGGAGCCAAAAACAGAAACTAAGAAAACAAGAAGGCCACACCCAATTTACATACAGGCCAGCTGATTGATTTGGTGGCCCCGCCTCCTTGTGACGTGTCAGCCACTGTCTTGCACCCGAGAGAAGACGCTGAGGTCAAAGGCTTCAAGAAAAGCAACTTTATTCCAATCAAAACAGCAGACGGGATCGACTGCTTCAATACACACAGACAGTTAGTGGACGGCTTCGAATGTTCCTGACATCACCCATCGAGCAACAGGCGTGTTACACTGGGAGGCTGTGAACTTACAGTTGCCTCAGTGGCACTGCAAACCAGCGGACAAGCAATAGATACGTCAATCACGTTTTTAGCATGCAGTACCATTGGGGGGGAGGGTCTCAAAGGAGCTCAATAATCTCTCACACACACTTAGCTTAGATAGATAGATAGATAGATAGATAGATAGATAGATAGATAGATAGATAGATAGATAGATAGATAGATAGATAGATAGATAGATAGATAGATAGATAGATAGATAGATAGATAGATAGATAGATAGATAGATAGATACTTTATGAAATTCACATACTCCAGCAGCAGCATACTGATAATAACAATATTAAATTAAAGAGTGATAACAATGCAGGGATAACAGACAATAACTTTGTATAATGTTAACGTTTACCCCCCCGGTGGAATTGAAGAGTCGCATAGTGTGATGGAGGAACGATCTCCTCAGTCTGTCAGTGGAGCAGGACGGTGACAGCAGTCTGTCACTGAAGCTGCTCCTCTGTCTGGAGATGATCCTGTTCAGTGAATGCGGTGGATTCTCCATGATTGACAGGAGTCTGCTCAGCGCCCGTCGCTCTGCCACAGATGTCGAGCTGTCCAGCTCCATGCCAACAATAGAGCTTGCCTTCCTCACCAGTTTGTCCAGGCGTGAGGCGTCCTTCTTCTTTATGCTGCCTCCCCAGCACACCACCGCATAGAAGAGGGCGCTCGCCACAACCGTCTGATAGAACATCTGCAGCATCTTATTGCAGATGTTGAAGGACGCCAGCCTTCTAAGGAAGTATAGTCAGCTCTGTCCTCTCTTGCACAGAGCATCAGTATTGGCAGTCCAGTCTAATTTATCTTCCAGCTGCACTCCCAGGTATTTATAGGTCTGCACCATCTGCACACAGTCACCTCTGATGATCGCGGGGTCCATGAAGGGCCTGGTCCTCCTAAAATCCACCACCAGCTCCTTGGTTTTGCTGGTGTTCAGGTGTAGGTGGTTTGAGTCGCACCATTTAACAAAGTCCTTGATTAGGTTCCTATACTCCTCCTCCTGCCCACTCCTGATGCAGCCCACCATAGCAGTGTCATCCGCAAACTTTTGCACGTAGCAGGACTCTGAGTTGTATTGGAAGTCTGATGGCTGAACAGGACCGGAGAAAGTACAGTCCCCTGTGGTGCTCCTGTGCTGCTGACCACAATGTCAGACCTGCAGTTCCTGAGATGCACATACTGAGGTCTGTCTGTAAGATAGTCCACGATCCATGCCACCAGGTATGAATCTACTCCCATCTCTGCCAGCTTGTCCCTAAGGAGCAGAGGTTGGATGGTGTTGAAGGCGCTAGAGAAGTCCAGAAACATAATTCCTACAGCACCACTGCCTTTGTTCAAGTGGGAGAGGGATCAGTGTAGCATGTAGATGATGGCATCCTCCGCTCCTACCTCTCCTGGTATATGAACTGCAGAGGGTCGAGGGCGTGATGGACCTGTGGCCTCAGGTGGTGAAGCAGCAGCCGCTCCATGGTCTTAATCACATGTGACGTCAGGGCGACAGGCCAGAAGTCATTTAGCTCACCAGGACGTGATACAAGATGTTTTTCAAAGCCTTGGGACTCTCCCCTGTTCCAGGCTCAGGTTGAAGATGCGCTGTAGAGGACTCCCCAGATCCAGCGCACAGGCCTTCAGCAGTCGTGGCGATACTCCATCTGGACCCGCTGCTTTGCTGGCACGAATCATTACAGATAAGCCGTTTCTCCCCAGTTATACTCAGTTTCGTTTACTGCTCTTCAAATTCAAGAGGATGATGAAATGCCGAGAGCACAGCAGATTACGAAGCCAGCCGATGTCAATAAACATAAATGCTCGGGCCTTCCGGTCCATAGGTTGATCAATCCGGGGCAACTACAAAAACGCTCGTCTTCAGAGACTCGTCGCAGTTGTAACTCTCTTGTTCTGACAGGCGGCTTTCCGGCGCTAACACGCTGTTGCTCCTTGCTTCACCCCTCGATGTCTCTTTCTCTCTCCTCTGTCCTTTCCACGTTAAATCCCCTTTAGGCCAAACATCCTACCTGTGCTGTGTCTTCTCCTGAAAGGCACAGTTCCCCATTTTGGGACAACCCATTTCCAGCGGTACATGTTAAAGGGACACAAACTAACAAAGGGCCAATGGCACATGTGGCACCTGCTACACGTCTGTAGAATGAATTCTTTAGAAAAGTCCGGATTCCACAGAACAGGGAATGACAATAAAGCGGCTTTCAAGTCAGAGAAGGCCCTCTCTCGATTGTCAGTTCAGACAGTGCCCTTCGTCAGGTCCGTGAGAGGAGCCGCTGTGTGCAGAATTCAGAGCAAATCGTCTGTGATTACCAGCGAGGGCGAGAAAGGCTCAAACCTGCCTCTGTGTTTCCAGATGTGGATACCCAAGTACCTCACTCACCTTGTCCAGCTGAGGTTTAATTGTTTTCCGATATGAGGTTTTAGCTCATACAGTTTAAAACAGATATAGTGACAATAATCTCAATATTACAACAAGCTTCATATAACACCAATTTACACTTCCTAGAGTTCGTTGTCACCCCAGCCTGCCTCATTCTGTCAAGCAGCACTTGGTCGAGATATGACCTCCAATCATTACTCCAAATGACCACATCGTTGAGATACGCTCCAGCATATGCGTAATGGGGGCGCAGAATCTGATCCATCATCCTCTGAAAAGTCAACAACGCACCATGGAGACCAAGGACGTTGTAGCAGTGCTACCACTGGAAGGACTCCATTTCCCAGCATCCCCAAAGGGGATTGCCCTCATTGGTTGTCTGAAATGGGTGTAGGGGCTGCTGGGTACAAGAAGGGCCAGCGGGAAACTTGAAAAGGGGCCGGTGAAGTAGCAAGAAAAAGATCTGTGTTTCGTTTGTACCCTGGAACGTTTAACGCAAGGATGAATGGACTGTCTCCGGCCTGCCTGTCGTGTCAATAGTGGTGGATTGGTTGTCGTGCGTCTCCTGCCAGTCTCACCCCTCGCCGCGCCGCCCAGCACTACCAGTACGACTGTTTCATTCATTTATTAAGGAAGTTGTTCCCGGGATCGTCATCGTCATCTTTACTCCTTACCATTTCATCTGTTTCTGCAGCATTGGAAGTGAGTGTTTATCGTCGTTGTGTGTAATATTTGTATCGTCGAAGGGGAAGGGGAGGATTGTCTGATTTTTGTTGTTTGTATTTCATTTTCCATTTAATATATTATTTATTTATTCATTCATTTGATTTGTGTCTCTGTCCGTGAGTGTGTGCAGGTCGGGCCAAGGCTGGGTGCGTTCATAGAATCCCCACCGAAAAAAGATAAATAAATCAGCGTCCCATCAATGGTGTGAATCTGAGCGGCAACGGACTGAACAAACCGTCCGGTGTGACAAATGTGGTCTTCTTGCAAATGGACTCCTTCAGGGGCACCCGCCAAGTACCCCTTCGTGAGATCTAGGGTAGACATCTATTGTGTCCCCAAGGGGGAACTTTGGCTTTTTACAGAAACTCTTTAAATAAATCAACACCTCCCGAGCACACAGTCCCTGCTGTTGACTTTCTAATCTTTGATTCATGCTGTTCACATGCGTTATTCTGTGTTTTTGATTTTGTTTAAGTGCATTAAGCTGCTTCCTGTGCTTTGGGCCACCTGCCACTCACTGCCCTGTAAATCTGGAGGGTCCCTCACAGTTCCTGGTGGTCCGTGTCAAATGGGAGCTCTTGTGCTTTTTTGCGTACCCAGTGTGCTTTGCGGTTACTGGGTTTTGGACATTTAGCTCAGTATTTCGACTATTCTTGGGATTTTGTATTTGGGATGTTTTGGTGTTTTCAATTGCTTTATTATTTTGGGCAAATTCTGTTGCCTTTGTGCTCTGATGGAGCTTCACTTTTATCGAGGAGTCTTTTTTTTTTTTTGTGAAGAATAAATCTTTCCTTTTATAAAGATTCTACAAGGCCCTTTATGTGTCTAGCCAGGGTTTTTGGTGGGATTTCCCCCACTACTGTGCATTTTTGGAAGTTTTTTTTTTAAGATTTACAGGCTTTAAGACTCCTAATTTATGACACTATGACAGCCCTGTGCTTCCACCTGCTGGACACTCCAATTTCAGGGTGGATGTCGACTTTTGTTGAAATTCGGGGGTAGAGGAAGGTAATCAGCTGTAAATCAGCTGAGACTAAACTCACTGTTGCATTTTAGTTTGACTCTCTTTGCTAGAAGGAAAGTTAGTTTTCGTTGATTTGGCCTCGATTCCATGTGCGTGAGTGAGTAGTGAAGAGCCAGTAACCTCTAAAGTGGCATCAAGATCCGGTGAGAGACCAAAACGAACACGCAAAGCGAAATACTCTGTGGATTACGTTTTGCGTATTATCGCCGAATCAGACTCGGATTTGTCAGACTCTGAATTCGCTGCAAGTGATCTGGAGATCGAAAATAAAAGTGAGGTACCAGAATCAACTGATCGCAGCGCTGAATATGGTCATGTAGCTGATGCACCTGGGAGGACCTCCACTTTCGATGACAAGAGGTACAAACCAGATTGTGTCACACTGCGACTGCCACCGCCGTGCAAAGACAGCCAGGCTGGCCTGCCGCGTATTCCTGTTTGCCATCACGCTGCCCCACACAGCCGCTGCTGCTGGCAGAGACGCCAAAACAAGTGCAGCAACAGACATTTTATGTGTGAAACCTTTTGTGCTTTGCAGAAAACTGAGATTTTTGGAAAAAATATTCAGCCTTCAAAGAGATAATGACGTTGAGAACTGTAATTTACCATCCAACATTGACGGAACAAAGCAAAAATGGCATTGCAGAAAAATGGCAATTATTTTCCACTGTTTTTCAACATAATAAAATGAAAAACAAATTTTATATTTGGATTCATTGAAGTTCAGAACCCCTGAGTAGATGAAAACTCATTGAAAATTCCTCCAGCAATACCTACAAAAAAAATGAATAAAGACGGCTAGTCCCAACACGCAGTGGTTCAGCAGCTGAGGCTTCATTCAGTCAGAGCAGGACTCCTCTCCTTATTATGAACTTTCAAAAATTATACATTTTTGCCCTAACCCTAACCCTAACGCTAATTTTTGCTTTGCGTCCCCCCCCCCCCCACCATATTCTATCGTCTAATGGGGGAGGAGCAAAAGCTTTAGATTTGTCAAAAATGTAAATCTCCAGTTTTCGATGGATGTCGATGTTTTAGGGCCCCGCTAATGCCGAACATATCGATATGTCGATGATGGGTGTGTGCGTGTGTCACGGCTGGATGGAAAGATACCAAACTCAAAACCTGAGCCTGTTATGAGGTGACGATGTGCTGATTAGTTTTTAAGGCAAATCGTGCAAAAGAAAGAGGCCGTATAACGGAAACCTCAAATACGGTAATTCTGCAATATCAATTGCTATCGTAATGATCTATTTCAGCGTTTCTCAACCTTTAAGTATTTGTGACCCGAGTTTTTTCATAACAGTTTTAATTGCGCCCCCCTAACATTTTTTTGGAACCCTAATAAAATTTATTTCTATATTTTTTGCTGCCGATACACCGCTACAAGTTTACAATTTCCCTACGAATAGCGAAATTACGCCACATATGGCAACATTTTGCGCCCTCCTTTTTTGTTACTTCATGCGCCCCACAGTTTCAGAACCATCCATCCATCCATCCATTTTCCAACCTGCCGAATCCGAACTCAGGGTCACGGGGGTCTGCTGGAGCCAATCCCAGCCAACACAGGGCACAAGGCAGGAAACAATCCCGGGCAGGGTGCCAACCCACCGCAGAGTTTCAGAACCGCTGACCTATTTTATGATGAGAAAGATCAGCATCAGAGCATGTAAATAATTACTGAAATGTTATACAATAAATCGGGTAACTTGGTTCCTAGGGTGCAAAGCCTACCAACGCTCACATCTGAAGTTTTCACACACCTCCTAGCAGAACTTGTAGTTCATAATTTACTAAATATGGGGTTTGACACACTGAATCGACAGTCTGCTCTGTAATATCTTACTTCGTTAAAAGGTTCATAATTTGATTATGTTTTTTTTGCGATGGTCACCGCCATTTTGGCCTGTGGTTTTCACCATCTCTATGGAAATCTTTTCCCAGGATTCTCCATATTGTGCTCATTTTTGAGCTGGGCGATGAGTTTAAGGATGTCTTGATGGATTGGACTAAGATTGCTTACCCTCTTATCTTTCTGGCTAACAAATCCATCCATCTTCCAACCGTCTGAATCCGAACACAGGGTCATGGGGGTCTGCTGGAGCCAATCCCAGCCAACACAGGGCACAAGGCAGGAACCAATCCTGGGCAGGGTGCCAACCCACCGCAGGACACGCACAAACACACACCCACACACCAAGCACACACTAGGGACAATTTAGAATCACCAGTCCACCTAACCAGCATGTCTTTGGACTGTGGGAGGAAACCCACGCAGACATGGGGAGAACATGCAAACTCCACGCAGGGAGGACCTGGGAAGCGAACCCAGGTCCCCAGGTCTCCCAACTGCAAGGCAGAAGCGCTAGCCACTGCACCACCGTGGCTAACAAATCTTTTGCTATTTTCTTTGATCCCGTATTTTTGATTGTGTCATTGGCTGTGATGAAAAATCTATTTGACTCCCCAGTTTTTGACTTTCATCTACGCATCTTCTGGTCATCTTTGATTCTCTCTGGCAGACCAGTAACCTTCTAGTCCTGTGAAGTCTTTCCACTTCGTCCTCTTGGTGTTTGTGGTGCCTGATCTCTTAATGCCCTCGATCATTTTGATAACATTAATTCTCTTCTTTGCCTTGGTGCTGGTTTTGTTTGATAAGGAAGACGATGATGCAGAACTGGCCAAGAAATGGATGAAGGTTTGTTAAGTATGAAGTGGTGGTTTCAGTTGCACTTGGTGTAATGACTTCCTTTATTTTACAGAAATACAAAAGCGTGCAGAGAGTGACTACGTCTTTCTAGATGGTTCTGAGGTCGACTCGAATGGCGACATTAGGAATGGTGCTTGCCAAATATATGAACTGTCTACTCAGTCTCAGACCACCGAACCACCCACAACTGCAGCAGTGACAGAAAGTACAGCCAAGCCAACAACTGAGCCAGCAACAACTACTGAGGCAGAACCGACCACTGAACCACCAACAACCACCCAGCCAGAGACAACCACTGAACCGGAAACGACCACCGAGCCAGAAACTACCACAGAGCCACCAACGACCACCGAACCTCCAACGACCACTGAGCCAGAAACGACCACTGAGCCAGAAACGACCACTGAGCCAGAAACGACCACCGAGCCAGAAACGACCACCGAGCCGGAAACAACAACCGAACTGCCAACGACAACTGAACCAGAAATGACCACCGAACTGGAGACAACTGCTAAGCCTAAAACAAATGAGCAATCTAAAGATGTAGATTCTCCAACTAAAGATGCAGAATCAGATCAAAATGGTGTAACTCCTCCCAAGGAGAAAAATCCCTTCCTTTCTAATCGTTATAGAGTATACCCCGTCATTATCGATATTGCTGGACAGAAAATATACTCTGTACCCAAAGTGCCTACAATCGATAAGAATGGCATGGGGAATGGAAATGGAGTAATCAAGCCACCTGACTCTCCACCACAGGCCCCTGTTGTGCCATTTAAGCCTGAGGATGTCATGCCTCCATTTGCTGGCTCACCATTCGCCGTTCCTTCTGGCCCAACTGCAGGAGGCCAGCCCACGTCATCAAATGGCTTTGTAGTCCCTGGTGGTGTTCCAACAGGTGTACTTATTCATCCTGTAAATGGTGCTGCTGTGGTTCCTCCCAAGAAAGATGGATTTCAACAGCCAATATTTCCTCAGATTCCTATTGCTGTGCCTGCTTTGCCACCTCCCCGTGGTCCTGCTCCATGTAAGCCTAAACAACCTCGTAGACCACCAGCAATGCCAGGTCAACCACTAGTGATTCAAATACCTTCTGGAGGCTCTCAACCAAAACCCTCAGGCAGTGGTTCCCAGTTGATGGCAAATCAGCCCATCATGATCCAGATACCCGGTCAAGGCTCAGCATCAAGGTCATCTGTTTCAGGGTCTCAGTTAAAGGTAAGCCAGCCAATAGTGATTCACCATACAAATGGACCATCAGCTCCAAAAAGACCTATGAATGCTCCTCAGCCCAGACCAGCTCAACCTGTGTTCATTAACCTTCCAAGTAACGGTCCGGCCATGAGTCCTCCTGTGGTTGGATCCCAGGGAAAGCCTATTCAGCCAGTGGTTATTCAGCTCCAAAATGGGGGCCTTGCTCCAAGACCTCCAGTGATTGGCTCCCAACCAAAATCTGTTCAGCCAGTGGTTATTCAGCTCCAAAATGGGGGCTTCGCTCCAAGTCCTCCTGTGGTTGACTCCAAGCCAAAACAAGTTCAGCCAGTGGTGATTCATCTTCCCAGTGGTGGCTCAGCCCCAAGTCCTTCAGTGATTGGCCCCCCGAAAAAATCCACTCAGCCAATATTGATTCAGCTCGCCAATGGTGGCTCATCCTCAAGTCCTTCAGTGATTGGCTCCCAGACAAAATCCGCTCAGCCAGTGATGATTCAGCTGCCTAATGGTGGCTCAGCCTTAAATCCTTCAGTGATTGGCCCCCAAACAAAATCTGTTCAGCCAATAGTAATTCAGTACCCCAATGGTGGCTTACCTTCAAGTCCTTCACTGATTGGTTCCCAGACAAAATCCACTCAGCCAATTGTAATTCAGTACCCCAATGGTGGCTCAGCTTCAAGTCCTTCACTGATTGGTTCCCAGACAAAATCCACTCAGCCAATTGTAATTCATTACGCCAATGGTGGCTCAGCTTCAAGTCCTTCAATGATTGCTTCCCAGACAAAGAACGTTCAGCCAGTGATGATTCAGTTGCCCAGTGGCGGCTCAGCCTCAAGGCCTGCAGTGATTGGTTCCCAGACAAAATTTGTTCAACCAGTGGTGATTCAGGTTCCTAATGGAGGTGTGGCTTTAAATCCACCTCTTATTGGACCTCAAGCTCAACCAATGAGAGCTGGAAACGTGCAGTTGCCTAGCAAGCTCACAGGGGCAGTTTCTTCCACAAGGGGGTCCCAGGCAAGATTCATTCAACCAATGGTTATTCAGGCCCCTAAGCGTGCCACTGGAAACGGAGGCCAAGCCAGTAGATCAGCAGTTATACCTGGTCAAGCAACTGTGATTCAGGTGCCAGGCTACAGAACTGGTATGAAGACAAACTGGTCACCCACAAGGATCATTTCACCACAGGCAATTCGGGATCCATCTGCCAGCCCTTTAAAAATGAGATCTGAAGCAAAGTCACATCGCCCTCTGGTGGTTCAAGCTAAGAGTCTACCAGCACTCAAACAGGCTCACTTCCTTAAAGCGCCAACATACGGACAACGCAGAGGCACAGTGCCGATAAAGAGCGCTCCCCAAGTCAAAATGGCAGCCATGAAACAGGACTCATTTTTCCACCGTCTCTATCCAAGCAGGAAAAGGATGAGACACATCTAAGTCACCAAAAAAGAGACCCCCGGAAGTCCAAGATGTGGTGACCTCCATTACAACCCGCTTTCAAATTACAACCAGGTCACAATTCAGAAATATCGCAGTGACACGTAGCAGAGCCTTCAACACTCAAGCTTTATTTGTCATAAGTAACCGTTAAACTGAAATTAAATTTACATTTTTACATGTTGTTTTTTTTTTCTCATAACAAATAAAAAGGGAAGTAGGAATCAAAAAAATACACAGGGGATATCTAAATGTAAAAGTAAACATCCTGCAACTGAGAACGTCCTCGGGTCGTGTCCAAAAATGATTTCATGCTAAAATAACAAAGATACTGAGCCGCCGGGTAAACAAAAATAATAGAGAAGGGGTGTGATGGCCTAAACAGAAAATAATACAAGTCAACGGGAACGATAACAGACACATCGGTGGTAATCGGCGAAGACGGTTAAGAAACGGGAAAATGAGGGCGACGGCGGGCTGGAAGAGAGCGGTTTCATTTTCACCATGGCATACGGTCAATAGCAGATTACGATTTAGCACACCCCAACCTGAACCCGTTAACGTCCAATCAAATGTACAAATATAATGCCGATCGAAACTGCAAGTGGGACCCCTCCCGCTTGTGTCCGATCTAAATTGCATATATCATTGCGATCGAAACTCCAGAGGAGAATCCCCTGTTCTCCGATATAATGTACGATGAGAGCACCACCCTCCTTCCCACTCTTTGATAAGATATACGTATATCGTCACTGACCCTCGATTAAGGAATCAGAAAACATTTTTGATTTATCAGGAGGGGGGCTATGAAGCTGCCAAAAACATCAGGCCATAGATTACACAAAACTGTCCAGGCCAGGACCCCACTACTTAATACAATTTATTTTTTGTGTGGCCCAAAATCACACGAGGAGTGCCACAAAGGGCTTTAACAGGCCCTGCCTTTATAACCGGAGGGTCTCCCACAATCCCTGGCGGTTCATTTTGAAAGTGTGTTGGTGACTTTCTTATGATTTTGCTGTGCTTGTGCTATTTATCAATTTTCTGGATGTCTTTAGACCCCTCTTTGAATTCTGCATTGGGACTTTGTTTGCTTTTGGATTTCCCTTTAACAGACACTGTATGCCTTTTGTGCTCTTTGGAGCTTCAGACAGGGGATTTTCTTATGAAGAATATATATATACAGTACTGTGCAAAACATTTAGGCAGGTGTGAAAAAATACTGTAAACAAAGAATGCTTTCAACAATGGAGGTGTTAATCATTTATTGTCATCAATCAACAAAATGCAGTGAATGAACAAAAAAGAAATCAAAATCAAATCAATATCTGGTGTGACCCCCCTTTGCCTTCAAAACAGCATCAATTCTTCTAGGTACACTTGCACACAGTTTGTGAAGGAATTCGGCTGGTAGGTTGTTCCAAACATCTTGGAGAACTCATCACAGATCTTCTGTGGATGTTGGCTTCCTCACATCCTTCTGTCTCTTCATGTAACCCCAGACACACTCGATGATGTTGAGATCTGTGGGGGCCATACCATCACTTCCAGGACTTCTTGTTCTTCTTTGCGCTGAATATAGTTCTTAATGACTTTGGCTGTATGTTTGGGGTCGTTGTCCTGCTGCAGAATAAATTTGGGGCCAATCATACGCCTCCCTGATGGTATTGCATGATGGATAAGTATCTGCCTGTATTTCTCAGCATTGAGAACACCATTAATCCTGACCAAATCTCCAACTCCATTTGCAGAAATGCAGCCCCAAACGTTCAAGGAACCTCCACCATGCTTCACTGTTGCCTGCAGACACTCATTATTGTACCGCTCTCCAGCCCTTCGACGAACAAACTGCCTTCTGCTACAGCCAGACATTTCAAATTTTGACTCATCAGTCCAGAGCACCTGCTGCCATTTTTCTGCACCCCAGTTCCTATGTTTTCGTGCATACTTGAGTCGCTTGGCCTTGTTTCCACGTCGGAGGTATGGCTTTTTGGCTGCAACTCTTCCATGAAGACCACTTCTGGCCAGACTTCTCTGGACAGTAGATGGGTGTACCTGGGTCCCACTGGTTTCTGCCAGTTCTGAGCTGATGGCACTGCTGGACATCTTCCGATTTCAAAGGTTAATAAGCTTGATGTGTCTTTCATCTGCTGCACTAAGTTTCCTTGGCCGACCACTGCATCTACGATCCTCAACGTTGCCCGTTTCTTTGTGCTTCTTCAAAAGAGCTTGAACAGCACATCTTGAAACCCCAGTCTGCTTTGAAATCTTTGTCTGGGAGAGACCTTGCTGATGCAGTAGAACTACCTTGTGTCTTGTTGCTGTGCTCCATCTTGCCATGACCTGAAACTGTCTTCACAACCTCACCTTGGTAGCAGAGTTTGGCTGTTCCTCACCCAGTTTGAAGCTGTTTCTGTTTCAGTTCATGACTGTGTTTCAACCTGCGTGTGACATTGATGATCATTAGCACCTGTTTGGTAGAATTGGTTGATCAGACACCTGACTAGAATCCTACAAAATCAATGACTTTGTGCAAGTGGACCTATAAGAACTGATGCTGGTTTGAAGGCAAAAGGTAGGAACACCAAATATTGATTTGATTTTGATTTCTCTTTTGTTCGCTCACTTTGCATTTTGTAAATTGATAACAATAAGCAATCATTATTTATATTTCTGAAAGCATTCTTTGTTTACAGCATTTTTTCACACCTGCCTAAAACTTTTGCACAGTACTGTATATATTATAAAATAAGACGCCTTGACACAAGACAAAGGTTTGGGGCAGCCACCCATGTACTTGACCTTGACTGCAAAAATAAGCAAATTGTTTAACACAATAGTGTACAGAGCCAGAGTCCAAAACAGAACTGCTCAACAGAGGAAAGGAGTGGGTTTTTATAGGGAGGTTGGAGGAAGTGACGTGGTCCTCGGGGCCGGGACAGGAAGTGACATCTTCAGAGCTGAGGTGGAAGTGACGTCTTCGTATTCAGGTGGAATTTCCCATGTCTGGTCTGTAGGGACAAAACAAGAGGGTTTAGTGCACCCCTCCACCCTCCGGCTGGGCATGGAATTCCTTTCTTTTGGTCCCTGTGGCTCCCTCCTTGCCTGCCAACCTGGGGCACCCCCATATTTATACAGGGATTTTCCCCCTGTGGGGCTCTGCTAAACAGTCCCTCTTCCCGAGAGCCCATACTCGGTCCCCAATGATCCGCTTTTTGAGCCTGACTCTAGTCGGTGGGCCCTTCGTTCATCTGCCCAGGACTTTAGATTACAGCCCTGGGTCGAAGAACCCCTCAGTTCCCCCCAACTGCCTCCAACCTGGCAACGCAGGGACGGTACTTTCCCATCTGAGTCCTTAATGGCTGGAGGTTTGAATGTTGTGTTAAGGCTTTTTTGAGGTTCTTCTCCGGCCTTGTTATGGAGGCCACCCAGCTGACTATGCCACTGTAAAATAAGAAGCCTTGACACATGACAAAGGTTTGGGGCAGCCACCCGTGTACTTGACCTTGGCTGCAAAAATAAGCAAATTGTTCAACACAATAGTGTACAGAACAGAGTCCAAAACAGAACTGCTCAACAGAGGAAAGGAGTGGGTTTTTATAGGGAGTTTGGCGGAAGTGATGTGGTCCTCGGGGAACTGACGTCTTCAGAGCTGAGGCAGAAGTGACGTCTTTGTATTCAGGTGAAATTTCCCGCGTCTGGTCTGCGGGGACAAAACAAGAGGGTTTAGTGCACCCCACCACCCTCCGGCTGGGCATGGAATTTCTTTCTTTTGGTCCCTGTGGCTGGCTCCCATGCGCACGTGTGTGACAATATATATATATATATATATATATATATATATATTAGATAGATAGATAGATAGATAGATAGATACTTTATTAATCCCAAGGGGAAATTCACAAATATAATAAATATAATATAAGTATAGAGTACCTGCCAAATACTACAAAGAGTACACATCACGTGTTTCACCCTAATTGCGGCTCATCAGTTGTATGCACCTTTGTTTTCCCTTATGGGTATCGAACCTCGGATATCAGCGCCTGAGACGAAACCCCTGATGTTGTGCCATGGTGGCTGGTTCGCTTATTTGCTAGGGTGAAGATCAGAGTATTATATCCATAGATCTGTTCGCAATCTGATTATCTGGGTGGCTACCTGCCAGGTAACGCATGTGGTTGGTCGGCCTGTCAGCAAACATCCACCACGTCCTCCAAGAGCACAAGACACGTGTTTCACCCTAAATGGGGCTCATCAGGTGTACATGAGGGGGAGTCAAGACAGAGTTAGAAAATGGGATTTATTAGAAAATGGAACGAACCTTCACAAAATTGATCACATCTTTTCTCAATGTCGTCTCCACCCTGCTCAATGCACTTGTGCCACCTGCCTGGAAGTGCTGCAATTCCAGAAGAATGAAAGGTTTTGTCTTGTCCTCACCAGCACTCCTGCACCCGAGTTATTGTCAAACACTACATGCCAAGGGGTACTACAGTCACTACTGCAAGTTACTGTGACTTGCTGGAGACCAATATGAAGCCTGCTATTCAATCCAAGCGGTGGGGACTGTGGTCTCAAGGGGTCCTTTTGCTGTAAGACAACAACACACGCTGCTCAGAACACTGAGGCTTGTCTGGAGAAACTGAAGTTTTGAGGTATTGCCACATCCTCTTTATTCGCCAGATTTGGCACCATGTGATTTCACACCTTTTTGGACCGTGGTCATGAATTCAAGACAGATGACGATGTGAAGAAGGCAGTGCATGAGTGGTGGTGAGGACAAGACAAAACCTTTTATTCTGCTGGAATCTATTGAATAATTTATTATCATTCTTTAATTTAATATTATTTATTGTATCAGTATGCTGCTGCTGAAGAATGTGAATTTCCCATTGGGATTAATAAAATATCTATCTATCTATCTATCTATCTATCTGGGCACTGCCAGGCTGGTGGCACAAGTGCAATGAGAAGGGTGGAGATGATATTGAGAAATGACATCATCAGTTTTGTGAAGGTTCATTCCATTTTCTAATCAATCCCATTTTGTAACTCTGTCTTGACTCCCCCTCATATATATATATATATATATATATATATATTTATATACTATATACTGTATATATATATATCTATACACTGTCATAAGAATGATCCAGAGACATCAAAAAGGTTTGGGGCAGCTACCCATATATTATGTCCTGGCTGCAAATGGGTAAATTGGTGTGAGTTGTTCACAGGTCAGAGTCCAAAACGGAAGTGACTTAAGGCTGTAAAGATGGCGGCTTTAAAGGCCGAGACAGGAAGTGACATCAGTGCTGCTGCGGCTTTGCAGTAAGGAGATTGTGGGTTCGCTTCCCGGGTCCTCCCTGTGTGGAGAGCGCTTTGAGTAGTGAGAAAAGCGCTATATAAATGTAAAGAAGTATTATTATTATTATTATTATCATCGGGACTGGAAATGACGCCATCATATGCGCCACAAAACGGAAGTGGCATTATCACTGGTACCGGTACCCTGTGGGATTTCCTGTGGACGGTCTGCAGAGGATTGAGAGAGACAGTCGGTGCAGCTCGCCACCCCCTGGCCTGGTGTGGTACTACTATTATTCAGGACCTTTAGCTGCCTCCCAATCGCACGTGTGTGACAAGACATATATATTTAACTCTTTTAGGGCTAATTATTTTTTCTTCCTGTTGTCTGAGGGCTAAATATTTTTCCAAAAAACTCAGCTTTCTAAAAAGCACACAAAGCAATGGTTTCACTCATAAATCAACATAAAATACTTATGTTGTGTGATAAGAAGTCACAAAAACAACTATAAACAGTTGGGGATTGGCCCCGTATATTGCTGTGGTCACTAGAAGAATGGTCAAAATGTAGAAAAATCAAACAGTTGACAAAATACAGAGGGTTGAGGGTCGCTTTTCTACAAGAAAATGGCTGCTGGAAATAATCAAAAAGGAAGTGACGTCATCAATGGAGGACCGGAAGTGATGTCATCATTGAAAGCTGGAAGTGACGGGGAAGATGAAGTAGTGGATGGACAGCCATTTTCTGGAATGTGAACTGTTGTTGGTAAGTGATTATTTGTCTTCTTTGGTACTGGAAATTTAGAGAGAGAGGCATCAATACCATCAAACAACCCTTCATCTGTTATAATCTCGCTTACCTCTGGGCTTGTTGACAGTCTCCTAAGTGCTCGTGTGTGACAGTTGGCACTCTGTTTCATGTTCCAGTTGCCCCTACAGTATGCATATTCACATACTTATTACATACGTAATACTTTCTGCTTGAAGTAGTCGAGTGGCTGCTAATCCGTAGTGTCCACCAGCAGGCCACGTCGTTTGGTGAAGTCCAGTTGCTGGCTTGTCTCCCACAGATCGATTTCTGTGTAGTCCTCCCAGGGCAAACGTTTTCATTGGCGCGTCAGCTGCACGAGCGTGTCCAGCACTACGATCAGCTGATGCAGGCACCTGACTTTCATTTCCAATATCCACTTGTATCAAAATAGAGTTTGATAAGTCAGAGCAATATTCAGCAATAATATGCAAAAAATAAAGAAAGAAAGAAATAATACGCACAGAGTATTTTGCTTTGTGCATTTGCTTCGCTCTCTCTTGCTCGACGTCGATGCCATTCTAGATGTTGCTTAATTTACGTTACTCACACACACACAGGGTTTCATCGTCAGGCCAACGAGTCTAACGGTCCTCCGAGCAAAGAGGGTCTACCTTTAACGTAACGGTGAGTTTATGGATTTCTTTCACCCTCTGCCCCTGATATCCATCCTCAACCCCTTGTGTTGACAAAAGTTTACATCAGCGCTAAAAGAGTTAACGGGACTTTGCCCTTGTCTCTTATTTGGTTTGGCAGTTTCCTCCTCTAGTGGGCACTTTTGGAACTACATGACAGGCTCTGGAATGCTTTGGCGCATCATAACAATGAGGCACTGACTTGAAAAGTGCAAAGACACTTTAAAACAGTAAAAGAATTCAAAAATGCCCTTCGGCACTGCGACAAAACTGAAATCTAAGCAAGTGAAAAGTATTTATATCAAGACTTAACGCTAGTCTTTCTTATTGTGATTGACTAACAAAATTGTATTTACAATTACTTAGTTTACTTTTTAGAAATCTTGTCAACTAATTTTGTTACCCCATTGGCAGATATTTTTTTTTTTTTTAGCTAAATACAAAACAGCTCATATTTAAAGTCTCGTTCTTGCATATGCATTGTTTGCAGTGAAGGGAGAGGAAAGTTTAAAACCTCTGGCTTAACGGAAGAAAGGCCAACAAAGAATCTTTACTCTTAATTTACTAAAGAAAAACGAATTAACAACAAATGCTGAACATGTAGGCAAAAACACACCCCAAAGTCAATTAAAACAACCCAAAACAGAAACAAAAGTCTAGAAACCAGGAAAAAGAAAATGGCCGCACTCCACAACAGACCAATGACGCCCTGCTGGGCTGGTCACCTCCAACTGAATGCAAAGGCAGGGGGCGCTGCGTCCACAGTGACGTCTCTTGGGGCTCCGCCCACAGAAGCAGGGTCATGAACAAAGGGGGCGGCTACAAAGACTCAAGCCCAAACCCCCCTCCACACACACTTTCCACACACTTTTCTCCCATTAGGACCAACTTGATTGCTCAGAGTCTCCATTTCAAGGCACAGGAGAAACATCGATAAGAAGCGAGCCTTCTTACAGCTAGCTAGGCTACTCTGTACTCTCCCGTGTGCAAATAAAGCGCGGCCTCTGATCGTTATTTTTACTGCAACTACTAATAATACTAACCACGCATGGGCTGCTCCTGTTAGCTTGTATTACGTCATGACGTAGAAGTTACTGCAGTCCCCACACAAGCCGCACACGTTCTCTTTCCTTTACTAACTCCAGCCTTTCTTGCATTCTCTCTCCACTTCGATATAAAATTGCGATTGTTCACGCCACACGACAACTTCTACCTGTCAACTTAAACTACAGGCATCTGTGTGAGAGCATGCCTGAGAGGACAAGAGAGGGGCCAGTGGTGGCAGGACCCTCAAGCCCCTTTAAGGTGGGTGTATTGACAGGGCCGAGAGGATTTTCATTCTGTGCACACCCACCCAAAGCAATGCTGGGCATATTCAAAGGGCCCGATGCTAATTGATTCCAAGGCTCACAATCGACGCCATTACACGATAGATTTGGTAAGATTCGGGCCCTCCTTAAAAGTCACATGGAAGAGGCCCAAGCAGCACAGGTCTGATATTACGACCGAGGCACATCTCTCCAGGAGTTCCACCTGGGAGATCGAGTCATGGTTCTGGTACCTACCTCCCACTCAAAGTTGCTAGCCCATTGGCAAGGTCCATACAAGGTCAAGGAGAGGAAAGGACTCGTCAACTATTTAGTGAAACAACCCAATCGTCGGCCAAGGGAGCGGGTTTATCATGTGAACCTGCTGAAACCGTGGAAGGACAGGGATCCCAATCCCTCCTCCAGTCAGCCCTGCTTACTCTTTGCTCACATGGCTAACCTTAACTTTGGTGTGGATTTAAGTCCCAGACAGCGACGGGAGCTGGAAACAGTCATCTGGTCCGTCCTAGAGTTAGTGAGTGTAAAACTAGGAAGGACCTCTCTGATTGAGCACGACATTGTGAAAGAGCCCAGGATTGTAGTCCAGGAATGACTGTATCGGCTTCCCGAGGCAAAAAGAGCTAAAGTGGAACTTGAGATCAACCACATGCTGGAACTAGCAGTAATCGAGGAAAAGTCATAGTCCCTGGTCCAGTCCCATTGTATTGGTCAGTAAGCCTGACGATAGTTGTAGGGTTTGCAACGACTTCCATCGACTTAATCAAGTCTGCCCAGTTTGATGCTTATCCAATACCACAAGTGGACGACCTCCTCGAGAGGCTAGGACAAGCTAAGTATTTGACCACGGTGGACATGACAAAGGGGTACTGGCCGGTTCCTTTAATGGACTCTGCAAAGGTTAAGACCGCGTTTAGTACCCATAGTGCACACTGGCAGGATCGTGTCCTTCCATTTGGGTTGCATGGGGCTCTGGTAACTATCCAAAATCTGGTGGATAAAGTGCTCCGCCCTCATAACTCATACAGTGCTGCCTACCTGGATGACGCCGTCATCTATTCCAGTACATGGACAGAACACCTACAGCGGGTAGCAGCGGTATTGCATACACTTGGTGAGGCCTGACTTCGGATTAATCCCAAGATATGTTTCTTTGGATTAAATGAAGCCAAATATTTAGGCTACCTGGTGGGTCGGGGTACCGTGAAGCCACAGTGCTCCAAAGTAGATGCCATTTTGAAATGGCCCCGTCTGCGAACCAAGCAGCAGGTCCAAGCCTTTCTCAGGTTAGCGGGGTAATACTGCTGGTCTGTGCTCCGATTCTCGGAGAGAGCGGCACCCTTGACTGATTTGACAATCTAGTGACTTGAAACAGGCCCTTACGTCCGCACCAGTTTTGAAAGCACCTAACTTTTCTATGCCTTTCATCCTCCAGATGGATCCCTCCTCAGTCCTGGGGGGCCACAGTGCCTACAGGTTTTCCTTCCATTGCAATGTTTTAATGAGAAATCAATTATTGCTGATGAAGCTCTTATTGCTCAAGTGACATTGTGAGGCTTTATTTTGGTGGTCTCGCTTGTTAGGGTTCCCCACTCTTAATTGCTTATTACAGGCTTAGGCAGCTGCATTCGCTGTTTTTAATGGCTCCTTATTGGTAATAAAATGCAAAAAAACAAAGGAGCTAGCGGTTCTCTGTCTTATTCGATTCCATTTACACCTGTGTGTGCATTCATCCTGCACACACTTAAGAGGACAATGTGACAGACTGAAAATGATCTGTTTTAGGATTCAAATCATTTGGGTAACATCCTTGGAAAGGAAAAAAACATCTATGATATAAGAGCCTAACATTTCAGACATAAAATTAAATAAGGTTTGAGACAAAGATTGGTTTCTAATAAAGTATTTGGATTGGAGCAAAAACCTGCAGCCGCTGCTGCCCTCCAGGCCCGACGTTGCCCACCTCTGCTACACATAAACTCAGCACTCCAACTGCTGGGCTTCTCTTAGTCACAGAAATATAAAGACAGGGGGCGGAGTCAGCAAGCAGTGATGTCAGGGTGACCCCGCCTCCGAGGGCTCCACCCACAAAGCACAGAAAATGGCAGCACATTTAAAGAGTCAGCACGCAGTGTAACTGAAACACAGGACAATGAAAATGTTTTCGGGCGAGCAAAGCGAGTAGGGGGCAAAGCCTCCTAGTTTTAAATAAAAATAAAAAGTGACTGTTGAAGATGGTGGCTCTTCTGGTCGTATGGCTACCCAGCAGGAAGAGGCGGGTCCATGTGGGCGGGAACTGGAAGTGACGTCATTGGAGGAGAGCAGCAGTCAATCTTCCAGTCTGCAGAGCGAGAAAAAGAGAGAGAGAGAGAGTGTTATCACACAGCGCCACCCCTGGTGTGGTGGAGAGCTAGCATCACCTGAGCCCTTAAGCTGACTAACATGCACTCGTGTGGGAGTTTTTAATGAATAACAAGCAAAACAAATAAAAATAACACAGAAAAATGAAGAATAATTCAAACAACAATGAAAAGGAAAATAAACACAAGTCAAGGAAGGACCCTGGGTGTGACACAAGGCAGTGTTTGACGTCCATCATTACAAAGGGAAAGGCTGCCATCCTCAGGGCCGCATTGAGTCTCTGTGGTCTCACACACACACACACAGTGACAACTCTTCTATACAGTTGTGGTCAGAAGTTCACTACCACTCATCATGGACAGGAATGTCACGGTAATTGTGGGATTCCAATGATTTAGATAGATAGATAGATAGATAGATAGATAGATAGATAGATAGATAGATAGATAGATAGATAGATAGATAGATAGATAGATAGATAGATAGATAGATAGATAGATAGATAGATAGATAGATAGATAGATAGAAAGGCACTATATAAAAGATTTGAAAGGCACAATATGATAGATAGATAGATAGATAGATAGATAGATAGATAGATAGATAGATAGATAGATAGATAGATAGATAGATAGATAGATAGATAGATAGATAGATAGATAGATAGATAGATACTTTATTAATCCCAATGGGAAATTCACAAAAACTCATTTGTGTGACGTGCTCCTTTTCTGGGGCGGAGTGTTTGTACAACACTCATCATTAATGACGAAGGTCTGAGTGCGAGGCAGCAGGTCACCAAAGCGCAAGACAAACACGCAGGAATATGTGACGTGCATCACGTAGGGCTATAAGACAACCCGCGGGCCAGTCGAGGGGGGCCGCGTCAAGAATGAATGAGCTGTGGTCACCTTGCGTTGCGGTCCGTGTGCCTACTTCACGTGGTACGTCCATCTTGAGCGCCGTAATTCCCACTGTTAACGGTGCAGATGCAATCAAGCATGGGAATTTGGGGTCGGAGGTTGTTCCCCCTTGGTGATTTCAGCCTGAAACACCATTCATAAAGTTTATAGACAGTCATTTGGGTGCCCCCCCCCCCCGATGGGGTCACTCTGCACCCCCCTAGTGACACCTCTGCCATACGAGCAGCACCCTGTTGACCCCGTCTTGAATTCAGGAGGTTGAGACTGGAAGGATCTTTTCATTAAGACATTTTTAACTGCTCAGTCCTGCAATGTGCTGATAGGGCCGAAACGCCACCCACCGATTGGCTGGGGGCGCCTGTCCGTCAGTCCTGGGCGTGGCTTTCTTCCCGCTGTGTCATTTAGCAGGTAATGACTGAGATGACCGGCAGCAGGATGGCCTTTCTGAAGTGCATCTCTGGATTGGATGTGGAGGCCAAACACAACAGCAGGATTAAGAAGACGCTCATTAAAGTATTAAACTAAAAGAAATCGAGGGGGGGGAGCTTTTCCAAAATGTGGCCGGCTGATCATCTCCACGCCCTGGTTGGGGGGGTGTCCCAGGTACACAGAAGAACAGACGTCTCCTCCTGGCAGACAACCACCTCATTAAGGATGAGCGAGGCCCACATGAGTCACAGTTGTCGGGGGGGTCTCATCGGGACTCGGGTGGGGCATCAAAAGAAGAAATTACAGTTGTGGTTTAACTGGAATCTATGGGTGGCTCAATGATTTGCTCCCTCTGAGGCTCGACTCTCTGTTAGGCTCCTCAAAGGTGCCCTGGCGTGACCAGGCCTCACACTTCTAATCAAAGGAAACTTGGAATATGGACGCTTTATTAAATGATTCATCAGAAAACAGCGCTGGCAAGTACATGTGATGTTGGGATGAGAAGAGGGAGCATAAAGAGGGCCGTGCAGGTGGAGCCCCCCAACAGGAGGAAGTCTCAGGTAACTTTAATGGACCATCGAAGAGACACTCGCTCACTCTCTGGTGCCCCCTAGAGGATCAGTGATGAGTGTCCAGTGTCACCTCATGCTAAGTCAGCTCAAGGGCATCTTAACCCCTCACCTACTGTACATAGTCGTACCCCAAATAAGCAGCACACCATATTTAATAACTAGAATGAAAAAAATTTTAAAAGAATGAAAAATTGGCACATCACACATCCTGGTTGCAGGACGGCACGGTGGCGCAGTGGGTAACGCAGCTGCCTCGCAGTTAGGAGTCCTGGTTTCGCTTCCCGGGTCCTCCCTGCATGGAGTTTGCATGTTCTCCCCGTGTCCAAAGACATGCAGGTTAGGTGCATTGGCGGTCCTAAATTGTGTGTGGTGTGTGTGTGTGTGTCCTGCAGTGGGCTGGCGCCCTGTTCCTGCCTTGTGCCTTGTGCTGGCTGGGATTAGCTCCAGCAGACCCCCGTGACCCTGTGTTAGGGTACAGCGGGTAGGAGGGTGACTGACTGATTGACATCCTGGTTGCATTAAAGACCTGCTGTGGAAGGAGCGCTCAGTTGTCGTGGGTTCAACTTCTGGCCTGACGTCATCTTAAGTAGCTGGAGAGGATGACGGGTTTGTCACCAAAGTTCTTCCTGTGATTATTCCTCCATTTTCTGTCAACTCCTGTGCCACCCTGCCCCATGGATCTGCCACTCTTACCTTATGTGAATAAGGCGCTATATACGCGCCCGACCAGGCACAGATTCACTCAGAGGCACGTGTTACAATGACACAGACTTTATTTTTCTTCACCCGTGGGGTGCGTCTTCCCCGTGAACCCCACAGGCACAACAAAGTCCCAAAAGCACTTCAGTGCAGCACAAACAAACCCTTCTTCTGGCACCACCACTCCTCCCAGGCAACCTCGTCCTCCTCCACCCGACTCTGGCCACTGAGTGGTGGTCGCTGTCTCCTTTTGTAGTTCACCGGACGTCCTCCAGGTGCTTGATCACCGAGTTCCAGCTGCACTTCCAGGTGTGATGAACATGCTGCCCATACGGGCTCAGGAGTCCCAAACACAGCACCCCCTGGCGGTGCCTGCAGGACCCAGCAGGGCTGCCCCCAACTCCAATTCCCATGGAGCCCTGCGGGAACCCGAGGTGCTGCTCCAGCCCAGGGGTGCAACCATCTAGCGTCCAGGGGGAGGTATTGTAGTGTCCAAGGCTGCTATGGTGTGCAGGGGCAACCCGGCTGGGCATGGATGCCAGCCGCCTGCCACACCTTATCAGAGCCTTAAAGACGCTCCCAAAGTGTGTGTGACCCCTGAGACACATGTCTTTGGGAACAAGGCAGGAAAACAGTCACAAAGTGCACATGAAGGACAACCGCTGGACACTCGACGAAGCAGCATTGCCCGCTGTGCCATCCCACTAACCCTAACCCCGTTCACATCCTATGTCAGTGTCAACAATGAGGTTGGTGATGTAAAGAATGGGACCAAAATATCCTCCGAGAGCAACTTCTGACAACCATCCAAGAACGGTGTGGTGACCAACATGATGGAGCACCGGGCCAGAAGGCCAAAGTGAGAAGTACGGGGCTCGGGGAACAAAACCTTGAAATTTGGGGTCCATGGCCAGGAAACTCCCTAGGCCTTTAATCCCATTAAGAGGCGGGTGGACAAACAAAAACCCACCAATTCTGACAAATGCCAAGCATTGATTCTGCAAGAATGGACTGCCGTCAATCAGGGTTTGGCCCAGAAGTTGCTGGACAGCCTGCCAGGGTGAACTGCAGAGGTCTGGAAAAAGAAAAAAGGACCAACGCTGCAAATATGGAGACTTAATGTCACTGTCAATAAAAACCTCCGAAACTTCTGAGCTGCTCGTAATTCTACTTCAGTACACCAGAGAAACATCAGACACAAAGATCTAAAAAGGCTGAAGCAGCCGACTTGGTGAAAACCAACACTTGGGTCCTTCTCCAAACTTTGGGCCGTGACTCTGGTACTGACTCTGCTTTCACTCTTTTTTATTTTTATTTGTTCCACTGTTCAGGTCACTGACGGCGCACAATTCTGCTGTCCATTTAGTGAGCTGCGCATTTTATTTTGGCATTGAGGGCTTTGAACTTATTAAGATTTAACAGCTTTGGACCCGCTTGGTTTATCATCTCCACCTTACTGAGCTGGCATGGCGGTGGGGCAAGTGGCACACAGGGCACCAGAACTCCCCCGGCTCAGCTTGACTTTGTGATTACAGCTTGTGTGCCACTGTCACCAGCCTTGATTACAGGGTACTGTGGGCTTGGCGGGCAACACCCTGATGGAGAGACGGGGACACGGGGGACACTGGCAAAATAGTCATTAGTGACCAGTGGGCTGCTGAGGAGGACAGACAGACAGATAAATGGCAGTGAATAAGATAGAAATGTGTGAAAAGTGCTGTATAAGATCTACAAATGAACAAAGGGAAAGGCATTAGATAGATAGATAGATAGATAGATAGATAGATAGATAGATAGATAGATAGATAGATAGATAGATAGATAGATAGATAGATAGATAGATAGATAGATAGATAGATAGATGAAAGGCACTATATAACTGATAGATAGATAGATAGATAGATAGATAGATAGATAGATAGATAGATAGATAGATAGATAGATAGATAGATGTGAAAGGCACTATATAATAGATAGATAGATAGATAGATAGATAGATAGATAGATAGATAGATAGATAGATAGACAGATAGATAGATAGATAGATAGATAGATAGATAGATAGATAGAAGGCACTACATAAATGACTTTTAGATATTCATAAAAGCGTATATATAAGATTTTGACAGATGTGAAAAGTTCTGCATAAGAAACGCAGAGACACAAAGCACTAGAGAGGTACAGAAGGCATTATTTAATACTAAATTGTGAAAGACATTAATCAAAATATGGATGGATAGATATGGGAGACACTATATAATTGACAGATGAGAAAGGCGCTATATAAGATAAATATGAAAGGATCTATATAAGTTAGAAATGATACCGTATGCACTATAGATATATATGAGGGAAGCTATAAGACAGAGAGTGTGAAAGGCACTATAAAATTGGTAGAAAGGTGCTATATAACAGATAGATCTGAGGGGCGCTATATAACAGATCTCTCGATGTCGCTCCGTGTCTTATAGTTTGTTTGTGAGTGAGTTCTCCTCGGTGGTCTCCGCGGTCTTCATTGTTGGCTTTCCGCTTCCTCCTTCCCGAAGACGTCGTGTGATTTACCGGCAGATTTTCGGTCTCGCCCACTTTTTTTTTTTTTTTTTTTTTAATCAAGTCCCCTTACCTGCTCCGGTGTTCATTTCACTAACACGAATTATGGACAGTCGGCTGCTTCTCGTCTTTTGCCTGTTGCAGATTCTCGTGGTCTCTGCGGCTCCCACCACTGAAGGTACGGCGTTTCGGTGTGTTTGGTCTTTTCTTCTTCTTCTTCTTCTTCTTCTTCTTCTTCTACTTCTTCTTCAGGCGTTCTTTTCATTCTCTTCTCTTCTTTTCTGTGATGATTCCAATGAATTTTTCGAAGGAATAATAATAAGAAGAAGAATATGCGTTATTATTATTATTATTATTATTATTATTATTATTATTATTATTATTATTATTATTATTATTATTACACTCGTCGTCTAGACATCAGCTTGGGTGGCCTAAACGAAGGTAAACGCGCCTCAATAACACGCCTGGGATTCCCTGTCTAAGTTTTGGCCGCCGTCTCTTTTCGGTCGCCTCTCCGTTTTATTTATTTATTTTTATTTTTTCCGTTCTATTCAATTGAGCGTCGCCTCGTCTCCTCCCACGTGCTTCATTTTTACCGTTTTGTTCTTTTATTTCTCCCTCATTCACACAAACGCAGTTATTTTTATTTTTTTTACGGTAGAGCTTAGTTAATTTTTTTTAACCCCAAACCCAACTGTCACCCAAACTCTGCCTACCTGTGCCAAGTCCCAAATGCGCCCCCTGGTGGCCGTGTTGCTCGAAGCCGCCCTGGATCCTTAGACATTCGGGGGTGGGGGGGTTTGGGGTACCCCTCGGTGTCCGGAGTTACACCCCTTAAGTTATGTAAACGTCGCCCCAGGCGGCCGCCCACACTTTATGGTTCTTTACTGGGTTGTGTGGTCCCTCGTAGCTCCACTGCTTGACGAAGCGCCATTGCATTCGGGTTCTTTGTGCTTTGGAAAACATCGTAAAGTGTGTAGAAATCAAACTGAAATGTTACATGCAGGGCAGACCACCTAGCAGGGCACTACAGAGACTGAGCCTGGCACTGGACGTGTCCAGTGGGAGTCTTTCTGGAAAGGTCACCTAATGGACTGACCAGCTCTGCCTCTGCTCACCTCCATAATAAAGCGCCACATACTACTGGTATCGAGTATTTGTATCGCTTTCTTTAGAAGTCTCTGTTGGAAACACACATAAGAGAGTATTGGATTATTACACAAAGATTGTGGCTGCTGCCATCGGTGTCATCGTCACACGGATGTGCTCCAGCATGACAAGTGACACCTAATGCGCGAGAGGTGAAGCCCACGCAGTCAAGCGACAAGAACTGAAGGGACGTTACAGACGTGTACGGGACGTCTAGTCCTGCGTGTGCCGAGGGGCTCATGTAACGCGCCCAGTTTAGGGTGACAGGGAGCCAGAATTGCGCTGGTGTAATAAGACGCCAACGCTGTGGACGATACGCCGGGCATTGGCAGGGCAAAATCACCCCAGAAAATCAGAAATGAGGCTGCTGTGTGGAATCCGGTAACAGAAAGCAGTAAATAAAGGGGTTTTAGTTTTAATCCAGTTATTAGATGTACGGTAGATGATTAGAAACGGCGTGATCTGGTGGCACAGCCGCCTGGTGATCTGCTGTCAGCAGCCATGCCACCTGCACGTCAGGACATGTCAGCTTGTTCGGGCACGACCAGGACTTGGATGTCAGACCATCTGGGCTGCTGGAAGATGTGGTACTGGGGTCAGCAGGGGGCGCTTACCCGGTGGTCTGTGTGGGGATCCCAAAGTCCGAGTGCAGTGACGAGGACACCGTGCTGTAAATATGTCGCCGTCCTTCGGATAAGACGTAAAACTGAGGTCCTGACTCTCTCTGGTCATAAAAGATCCCTGAGCATCCTTCGCAAAGAGTAGGGGGTATCCCGATGTCCTGGCTAAACTGCCCACCATGTTCTGGTCATTATGACCCCCTAATCATCCCCTGACTCTGATTGGCTAACTGTCTCTCACCCCTTCAGCACCTAACAGCGAATGTGTGGTGAGCAGCCCGGCGCTAAAATGGCTGCCGTTGCATCACCCAGGTGGATGCTAAACAGTGGGGGTGGCCGAAGTGGCCCCCCATCCTTATGTAAGGCTCTTCGAGATGACCTCTGTGTCCCGCTTATCTGTGACGAGTCAATCCCTGGACGGAACGCCGACTCCACGGCAGCGCAGACTCACGGACACAAAGTCACAGTTCGCACAGGCCACTTTAGGGTCGCCACGCGGACACGGGAACGGCTCATCACTGACGGTCTCGATTTTATAATCCTACCGTGTAATCGTTTAGCTTAATGTTTAATCAGCAGAACGAGCAGGCGCGTGCGTGCGCAGAAGCGGCTTATTATTAAAAATGACGGAGCTGTCGGTCAGCGCCTGCGGCTTCGATGAGGTCACGTGCTGTGCTGCTGGTCCGAGTGACTCAGGCGGGCTGTCTCAGTGACGTCACTGTCTGGGCTTTTGGAGACCACATTGGAGCGGCGGGATCCTCCCGGGTAAAGGGGGACAGCACTGAACTTGAGAGGCGCGCACGCGGGGCTCGAGCCCAGATTAGCCCGTGAGTGTGCGAGCGCGAGCGCGCGGTGTCGTGCATTGACCGATTGCTGCACGGATTGGCTCCGCCTCCTCGGCGACAATGAACTGCATTTCGTGTTTGTCGCTCCCGGCGCGCCTCGTGCTCTCTTGTTCTTCACTGAAAAAAGAAAAAATGAAATATTTGGAAAGACATCGTCGAGTTTGGTCAAAAAAAAAATCCACACAACTACTGTAAGTAATTTGGAAGAAAGTTTTTGCTGCTCTATTGCACATAAATTTAAATCATTGTACGCAGTGCCGGCCGAAGCCCATACGGAGCTCGGCTTGGGGAGTAAGACCCGCGGCGCCCCTCAGTTTTTCATATACAGTGGTGTGAAAAACTATTTGCCCCCTTCCTGATTTCTTATTCTTTTGCATGTTTGTCACACAAAATGTTTCTGATCATCAAACACATTTAACCATTAGTCAAATATAACACAAGTAAACACAAAATGCAGTTTGTAAATGGTGGTTTTTATTATTTAGGGAGAAAAAAAAATCCAAACCTACATGGCCCTGTGTGAAAAAGTAATTGCCCCCTGAACCTAATAACTGGTTGGGCCACCCTTAGCAGCAATAACTGCAATCAAGCGTTTGCGATAACTTACAATGAGTCTTTTACAGTGCTCTGGAGGGATTTTGGCCCACTCATCTTTGCAAAATTGTTGTAATTCAGCTTTATTTGAGGGTTTTCTAGCATGAACCGCCTTTTTAAGGTCATGCCATAGCATCTCAATTGGATTCAGGTCAGGACTTTGACTAGGCCACTCCAAAGTCTTCATTTTGTTTTTCTTCAGCCATTCAGAGGTGGATTTGCTGGTGTGTTTTGGGTCATTGTCCTGTTGCAGCACCCAAGATCGCTTCAGCTTGAGTTGACGAACAGATGGCCGGACATTCTCCTTCAGGATTTTTTGGTAGACAGTAGAATTCATGGTTCCATCTATCACAGCAAGCCTTCCAGGTCCTGAAGCAGCAAAACAACCCCAGACCATCACACTACCACCACCATATTTTACTGTTGGTATGATGTTCTTTTTCTGAAATGCTGTGTTCCTTTTACGCCAGATGTAACGGGACATTTGCCTTCCAAAAAGTTCAACTTTTGTCTCATCAGTCCACAAGGTATTTTCCCAAAAGTCTTGGCAATCATTGAGATGTTTCTTAGCAAAATTGAGACGAGCCCCTAATGTTCTTTTTGCTTAACAGTGGTTTGCGTCTTGGAAATCTGCCATGCAGGCCGTTTTTGCCCAGTCTCTTTCTTATGGTGGAGTTGTGAACACTGACCTTAATTGAGGCAAGTGAGGCCTGCAGTTCTTTAGACGTTGTCCTGGGGTCTTTTGTGACCTCTCGGATGAGTCGTCTCTGCGCTCTTGGGGTAATTTTGGTCGGCCGGCCACTCCTGGGAAGGTTCACCACTGTTCCATGTTTTTGCCATTTGTGGATAATGGCTCTCACTGTGGTTCGCTGGAGTCCCAAAGCTTTAGAAATGGCTTTATAACCTTTACCAGACTGATAGATCTCAATTACTTCTGTTCTCATTTGTTCCTGAATTTCTTTGGATCTTGGCATGATGTCTAGCTTTTGAGGTGCTTTTGGTCTACTTCTCTGTGTCAGGCAACTCCTATTTAAGTGATTTCTTGATTGAAACAGGTGTGGCAGTAATCAGGCCTGGGGGTGGCTACGGAAATTGAACTGAGGTGTGATACACCACAGTTAGGTTATTTTTTTAACAAGGGGGCAATTACTTTTTCACACAGGGGCCATGTAGGTTTGGATTTTTTTTCTCCCTAAATAATAAAAACCATCATTTAAAAACTGCATTTTGTGTTTACTTGTGTTATATTTGACTAATGGTTAAATGTGTTTGATGATCAGAAACATTTTGTGTGACAAACATGCAAAAGAATAAGAAATCAGGAAGGGGGCAAATAGTTTTTCACACCACTGTAGGTGGGCTTGAGGTCTCTTGCGCGCTTTTTAGTGTTATTAGAGATTTGAGGACGGGAGTTTGGGGGTGGTGGGGTGTGTGAGTGTCACCGCCAGTGTCTTTGGGGTTGTCTCTTGGACCCTCTTGCTGTCCTTAGCGCGGACGTAACGGCCCTTGACGGCCACCTATGTCGCCTAATGGACTGAACTGCTTTGATCCCATGTTGGCATTGCGGTGTAGTTCAGCCTGATTAAATTGACTTGACTTAAAGTGTTTAAATTCAACTACTGAAACTGAGCACATTAAAAATGACACATACTGTACAGATAAGGTGACCCAGTGGCAACACTGCTGCCTGGCAGTAAGCAGACCACCCGGACTCTGCATGTTCTCCCCGTGCTTTACTCTCACAGGCCAAAGACACGCAGGTCGGGCGAAATGGCGGCGCTTTATTGGCCCCTGTGTGTATGTGTGTGTTCGCCTTGTGATGGACTGGCACCCTGCCCAGGGGTTTATTCCTGCCTTGTGTCTTGTGCTAGTCAGGGTTGGCTTCAGCACCCCCCCTACCCACGACCCTGCTGTGGATTAAGGGGGTTAGAAAATGAAATGATGGACATATAAACAATTAAAACATAAAGCGTTTGTACTGAAATTGTCTACTGGTTCCCTCTTTGTTGTTTAAAGTAAACCTGATTTTGTTGGTACTAATCTTATTTTATTTCATACCTTATTAAAACAGTTATGAATATTAAATCTTGTTAGTTTTTCTCATTTGACTCCTGATCTTTCTCTCCAGCACAATTCCTCGGGGATGCAGCCAAGGCAAGTTGATTGCATAAAAAAATAACATTCACTAAAAATGTAAAAACACGACTATAAGCTTTATCTCACTTTTTCTTTGTCTGGGGTGTCTTATCGTGAGGGGCGATCTTTTCATAAAAGGAGATATTTTCTTTAATCATTTAGGGATAAACCAACAAAGGTGGGGGTGTCGTATTAGTAACGGAAAAAAAAGATGCTTTTGTCATGTAGGGTGGGTGACAAGTTGGCCAGCATGTGCCCTAAATGAGACCACCCAAAGTTCACAGCATTGATAAACAGGTCAATCTGCTAAAAGTCGTGACTTTCTTTACAACTGCGGGGGCTACTCAAGGACCACCATGCAGCACACATCATTTACACATCGGACGAGTGAGTTGGTACCCCTCAGCACAAAGACAAAAACCCACAATTGTCCGTGAAATACCCTGAAACTGACCAACGCCATTGATGGTGATTGTGCACTTAGGGAAAATCAGACTTTGCTTTAAAGTTTTGATTCCAAAAGATATTTCAAATAAGAACACAAATGAAAATGGCGTGGACAGCAAGGACGAGACCCTTCACCTCATATCTGGCTGCACAGACTTCAGAGTTTGGAGTCTCTGCACACATGCAAGTCCTGGAGCTCTCAGAGAGACGTCTGCATCTGCCACTGGTCATTTGGACCACTCGTCCTGGGCAAACAGCTCCAGCTGGGACGGGTGTGAAGGGGTCTTCTCGCAGATAATAATTGATAAGATACAGCATTTATCTATCTATGTATTATATAATGCCTTTCACATCTATCTATCTATAATATAGTGCCTTTCACTTCTATCTATCTATCTATCTACAATATATTGCCTTTCACTTCTATCTATTTATCTATCTATCTGTCATATAGTGCCTTTCACTTCTATCTATCTATCTATCTATCTACAATATAGTGCCTTTCACTTCTATCTATCTATCTACAATATAGTGCCTTTCACTTCTATCTATCTATCTATCTATCTATCTATCTATCTATAATATAGTGCCTTTCACTTCTATCTATCTATCTATCTATCTACAATATATTGCCTTTCACTTCTATCTATTTATCTATCTATCTGTCATATAGTGCCTTTCACTTCTATCTATCTATCTATCTATCTACAATATAGTGCCTTTCACTTCTATCTATCTATCTACAATATAGTGCCTTTCACTTCTATCTATCTATCTACAATATAGTGCCTTTCACTTCTATCTATCTATCTATCTATCTACAATATAGTGCCTTTCGCTTCTATCTATCTATCTACAATATAGTGCCTTTCACTTCTATCTATCTATCTATAATATAGTGCCTTTCACTTCTGTCTATCTATCTATCTACAATATAGTGCCTTTCGCTTCTATCTATCTATCTATCTATCTATAATATAGTGCCTTTCACTTCTATCTATCTATAATATCTATCTATCTATATCTATCTATCTATAGTGCCTTTAACATCTATCTATCTATCTATCTATCTATCTATCTATCTATCTATAGTATAGTGCCTTTCACTTCTATCTATCTACAATATAGTGCCTTTCACTTCTATCTATCTATCTATCTATCTATCTATCTATCTATCTATCTATCTATTTATAATGTGATGTAGATAGATAGATAGAAGTGAAAGGCACTATATAATAGATAGATAGATGACTTTTTACACAAGCTCAAAAAATAAATACATTTTATTGTATTATGGAATCAACAACACCTCTCTCTATTTCAAGGTCATGATCTTCCTGGTAAAACATTCACCATTCACTGTCTCTTGGGCCACAGGCTCTGTTTTAACCTTGGGTTTGGTTGAAGGCAGCGGACAAGAACGCCTTCAGATTAACAGTTTTTATATTCTACAGTCCTATGAAAAAGTTTGGGAGCCCCTCTTAATTCTGTGGATTTTTGTTTTTCATTGGCTGAGCAACTTCCTTTTAATATCTCACATGCCTTATGGTAGATAGGAAATGCACTATGTAATAGATAGATAGATGTGAAAGGCACTATATAATGCATAAATATGAAAGGCAGTAAATGATAGACTGATAGACAGATAGGAGGAGAAATAGAAAAGAAAAGAAACAAAGAATTAGTTGGATTGACATTGTGAAACCATAAAGACAGAATCCTATAACAGAATTGTTGTCCATTGGTTTTGAACCCTGGACTTGTTTGTTGCCACTCACTGGTGGCACAGTGGTAGTGCTGCTGCGTTGCAGTAAGAAGACTGTGGGAAATTGTGGGTTTGCTTCCCAGGTCCTCCATGTGTGGAGAGCGCTTTGAGTAGTGAGAAAAGCACTATATACAGTAAATGTAATGAATTATTATTCTTATTATTATTACTTGTGCTTGCAGTTTGGTGCTCAGTGGCGACCCCTACTGGCCACAGTAGATAACTAGACAGATGAACTGCAGTGTGTAACTCTTACTGTTCATAGATATGACCTTACATGATAGGTACTGTAGATAGCATTTTATAACAGACACATACATAGATGTGAAAGACGCTATATAATCGACAGATAGCCACTGGGGTGGCATGTGACCTCCTTGGTGAAAGAGTACCTCCGTGTGGTGATTCTTTATTGTGCCTTTCACATTGAACTCCCATCTTACTAGCGTCCCAATCCTGGATTTATTTGGCAAGAGGCTGACAGCAAGTGAAAAGAGCTGGATTTGATGACCAGTTTATTTATTTATCTATTTATTTTGGCAGAAGTGCTTCCCAGTTTGGGCTTAACCAGTAATGGCACAGAAGGGGCAGCAGTCGGGCACCAGCCAGGGGTCCTAAAATGCAAGCGACGTAAGTAAGCCTTCTTTGCTTGTCTTAATGTTCTTTTACTACGCATCTCTAAAGAGAGTCTCATACCGGAATCCTAATGATGTGAGGCAATTTATAAATGCCAACATTTGTTATTTATTTTATTTTTATTATTTATTGGGTGGACATCTTTACCCAAAGTGACTTACAACATTTGAGACACAACTGGTTCCATTTCTTTCGTTTTTCCAATTCCAACACTGACAGGTGAAGTGACTAGCTCGGGGTCACACAGTGGTGTCAGCAGTGGGATTTCAACCCTCAGGGTTTGAAGTCCAAAGCCTTAGCCGCTGTGCCACACTGCCTACCAACTCCATCAGAGACCTCTGGAAACACCAGACAATAGACAGCTGGACACTGGCACCTGATGGCCATCTTTCTTTTCTCTTTTCAGGACTGCAAAAACGTTCCGAGAACTTTGGCACACACGAGCCCACGGCAGCCGAAGAGGAGCCGACCCGGGACTGCCAGATATTTCCAGTAATCAGTGAGCCGCCACCCACTGCCAAGCCCCCCATCATTGTCCAACCACAAACATCTTTACCATTACCTCCTGTCCAGCCACAGCAACCACAAAATGTGCCAGGTGGACATCAAGTCCCACATAATGGCATGGCTATTATCCCCAACGTCCCCAATAATGGAAATGGCCGTCCGACAGTCTATCAGTTTAATGGCAACTATGGCACTCTGAATGGAGGCAGGTGGGTGCCAACATATGGCTACACTCCACCAAGGGGCACCATGATAGCAGTTGGCGTGGTGCCTGGCGCTGTGGCCGGCCTCAGTCCTAACCCCAGTTTCATGAACAGAGTGATTCCTGCTACTGGTAATGCCACACCTAATCTGGCAATTCCAGGTAGAACTCAGGTCCTGCCAGGGAGACTCATTCCTGTCGGTGGCTTCTACCCTGCCACCTGGGGCCAATTCATACCCACTAGAACACAAGCCCAAGCCAGCCCAGGAAGGAATGAAATAAGCCCAAGCAATGGAGCTGTGCCAAAGTGCCCACAAAAACCCAGAAGGCCACTCAACCGCTGGGTCCTGCAGACCCTTCCAAGACGTGGCCACGTGCCGTTCCAGCAGCGTGCCATTCAGGGCACTGGCTTTGCCTCGGGGTCCTCTGAGGAGTACAGAAAAGGGAAGTGAGATGCCAGCCCTTTGGCAAATGAGGAAGGAAGTGGCGGTGGGCTGTGTCTCCACCAGGGGGTGCCACCGCTGCATGACTACAACACGAATGGACGTCAAAAGCAGCGACCCTGCTGAATAAACGACGGCAGGACGACACGCAATGGACATCCTGCTGTTTCTCATTCTTTGCTTGTTCTCTTTTAATGAATTTCACTTTGAACAATTTGTTTTTTTGTTATTTTTTTTCTCGTCTAATACTACAAACTTAACAAATGTGACCTGGGCGGTCTGGCGCCATTCGCAGCTCCAGATTGTGGCCTGATTACTGTTCATGGAGAGTTCTCCCTGGGTTCATCTGGACTTTCTCCATTCACCCCCAGTTTGCTGCCAGTTATCTTCATTGGCACCTTTATAAAGTGGCACCGCACACGAGTGTGAGAGTGTGCCCTGTAACAGACTGGCACCCTGTCCAAAGTTGGACCTCAAGTTCAATGCCCTGATTTGAGACGTTTAGAATCCTCTAAGAAGATTTCATCACCTCAGACAACAAGCAGACACGTAAATAAAGCACGTGGAAGAAAAAAATGAAATGGAATTCACGCAACGTTATGAAAAAAAAAAACAATTCGGGACTCGTCTGACCGACTCCACAAATTACAATCATCTTAAACTCTGTAGAAGAAACCGTCTGGTTCTGCCATTTTGTTGTACGTTATCCTTAGAATTATTAGAGCGGCACAGCTAATGTCAACATTTGTTATGAAAACTTCTTCTTTCAGCTGCTCCCTTTAGGGTCACCACAGCAGATCATCTTTTTCCATCTCTTCCTGTCCTTGTCATCTTGCTTTGTCACACGCCATCATCTGCATGTCCTCTCTCACCACATCCATAAACCTTCTCTTAGGCCTGCCACTGTTCCCCTTCCCTGGCAGCTCTATCCTTAGCACCCCTCACTCATTATACCCCTCATCTCTCCTCTGCTCATGTCCACACCAACGCAATCTCACCTCTCTGACTTTGTCTCCCAACTGTCCAACCTGAGCTGACCCTCTAAAGTCCTCATTTCTAATCCTGACCATCCTCATCACCCCAATGCAAAAACTGGCCGTGCAAGTCCGTGCTGTAAATTGAAATCGTCAGAAAAAAAATTGAAATGTAGAGATGTCAGGTAATTGAAAGGAACTCCTCTGGGCATCTGTCTCCTAGGAGGATTCGTTTTGCCGATGTGCTCACTTCGTTTGTGCATTAGCGGCTAATCGACTTTGTCTTTCTTCGGAGGTTTCGTTTTACCGATGTGCTCGCATTGCTTGCGTATTAGCGGCTAAGTGAGTTTCTGTTTCCTTGGAGGTGGAGCCCTTACTCTGACTGCACCTCTCACGCCCGGGCCGGACAGACAGACACACACACACTTCCACACATAGACATTTATATAAAAGATGGTAGCCGGAATGCAACAAATGAGAGAAAGTTTATTGTAAGAACACCTCTTTACGAAATCCAGGATACCCCGTCACATTATCAACTCCTCTTCAAGTATCTGGGGGAATCCCAAGGGAATACAGGGAACAGTGACTTGAACCCGGGACTCCGGAGCACTAGCTACCTTACCACTACGTCTGCCTTACCAACTTCAGTCTCCTTGGACTGGACTCGTCTCTCTGTTCTTCCCCAATTGTTAGCTTATCCTGGATTTCCTTGGTGGCCTTCTTCACTTTCAGGGTTTTCTGACAAAACTGAACTCACCAAACTTAACGTGTGGGCCTAGTCCACAAGTGGACGCTCTTCAGGTAATCACAACGTTTTCTAAAATATACGTTCTGTGGAGAGCATTTACAAAATGCCAGGGTAGTGTGGACGAAAGGGAACAATGAAGACGGAGTGTGGACGTAACTTTGGTCTCTGCTCTGATGTGGCAGTGTGAGTGTAGCCTGGACATCTGCAGGGACACGCAGGCCAGAACTGACGGAGAGCGACACACGTGTATGAAGACATCTTGTCTAGTGTCCGTGATAGCGGGCTGGTGTGGCGGTAAGTGTGTCTTTGGCAAGGAGAACACTGCCTGCCATTTCAGCACAGTGTAAAAGAGTGCAATGAAAGGGCGGAGTGGTGGCTCTGAGGTTAGGAATCTGCACTGGCAATCGGAAGGTTGCCGGTTCAAATCCCGTAAATGCCAAAAGGGATTCTGCTCTGTTGGGCCCTTCAGCAAGGCCCTTAACCTGCAATTGCTGAGCGCTTTGAGTAGTGAGAAAAGCGCTATATAAATGCAAACAATTATTATTAATTATTATTAGTGTGACTAAACATACTGAAGTGAAGTGGCCTACAGATATTTGAAGATGTTTCAAGATGCAACTTCTATTTCGTAAAATATAACAACATTAAACCAGCTTGATTTGTCTCTGGACAGAATGGACTGATAAGGTTATTAGAAAATTAGAACATTAGAACACTCTGGACGAGAACAGGCCATTCAGCCCAGCAAAGCCCGTCAGTTCTGTCCACTTATTTACATCAAGTCGAGTTTTGAAAGTCCCTCAAGTCTGACTGTCCACCACACTCCTTGGTCTCTTATTCCAAGTGTCTGTCATTCTGTGTGTAAAGAAAAACGTCCTAATGTTTGTGTGAAGTTCGTCCTTCACAAGTTTCCAGCTGTGTCCCCGTGTTCTTGATGAACTCATTTTAAAGTCAGTGTCTCGATCCACTGGACTAATACACTTCATCATTTTAAACACTTCAGTCAGGTCTCCTCTTCATCACTATAAAGGCTCAGCTCTTTTAATTTTTCCTCCTAACTCATCCCCTGTAGCCCTCAATCAGCCCAGTCGCTCTTCTCTGGACCTTTTCTAGTGCTGCTATGTCCTTTTTGTAGCCTGGAGACCAAAACTGCACACAGTACTCCAGATGAGGCCTCACCAGTGTGTTATAAAGCTTGAGCAGAACCTCCTGTGACTTGTACTCCACACATCAAGGCGCTATATAACCTGACATTCTGTTAGCCTTCTTCATGGCTTCTGAACACTGTCTGACAGTTGATAGCTTAGAATCCACTACGACTCCTAACTCCTTCTCACAAGGTGGACTCTCGATTTTCTGACCTCCCGTTGAGTATTCAAACCTCACATTTTTACTTCTTATGTGTAATTCTTTACATTTACTGACATTAAATCTCATCTGCCACAAGCCTGTCTGCTGTCCAAGTCCTTATGTGATGATATAACGGATTCCAAATTATCTGCTAATCCACCTCTCTTGGTATCATCTGCAAACATCACCAGCTTGTTCCTTATATTCCTACGTATTAGAGATAATGGTGACAAGTGACTTGTTTTTGCTGGTCATGTTATACACTAACTGGGTGCACTTGAGAATAAATGGCATAGCACAGCAGTTCTCAAAAATGGGGGCGCGAATGTTGCCATAAGTGGCGTAATTTCGCTATTCGTAGGGAAATTTTAAACTTGTAGCGGTGTATCGGCAGCAAAAAATATAGGAATAAATTTTATTAGGGTTTCAAAAAAATGTTAGGGGGGCGCAATTAAAACTGTTATGAAAACTCGAAACGCTGGCATAGCATGTGTCACAGCTGAGGGATCACCCTCCTGGCTCATTCTTGGTAAGCAATACCACCCTGGAATGACAGGCGGCACTGTCGCTAACGGCATTGTCTCATTCTGTTCCCCCAGCACTGAGAAGACATCCAATGAGAGTAACTGACTCTGCCCCTTCTGGTTGGAGGACTAAATACAATGACAATAAAGATATTCTGATATTCAAGGCGCTCTCAGAAGTTGGCGTCTCATTGTGGACCGACGCTCGACTGCTTTAAGAGTTTGACAGCACGTCTTTATTTTGGTTCATATGCACCATCATGCACTAATTTTGTTTAAATCAGTTTTGTTCATTAAATATTGTTGACACTAGAGGTCACTGTTGCCCCTTTAAACCCAAGTCACAGACCCCCAGGACACAGGGTAAAAGCACTGAGAAGTATTTTTATTTCTTCTCTCCTCAAAAACAGTGCCCTAAGTACCACGGCCACAATAAACAGGCAAATCAACACAATTCTCTCTCTGTCTTTTCTCCTGCACACCTCCCGGAGGGCTTTGTCCACCTCCACCCGACTCTGGCTCACTTGCTGGGTTCCCAGCAGTCCTTTCAATAGTGCCCGACCTGGAATTGCTTCTGAGCTTCCGTCCCCGTGACTTGATAACACTTCCAGGCTATGTAAACAATACGAGTCCCCAGGTCCTCCTGCAGCGTCTCCTGGCGGCACCCACTGTAGCCAGCAGGGCTGTGAAGTCGAACTACAGATCCCATGGTGCCCTGCGGGAATCCCAGGCACCGCTATGCTACAGAAAGGCTGCCATCTAGCGTCTTGGGGGAAAAGGTGTCCCAATGAGGTTGCCTTCCCCCATCCTTCTACTCTGTGGGCATCCCGACAGTTGGGTTGAGCTGCCGGCCATCTGCCACAATATATAGACTCAGTGTCACTCGTCATATGAGTGCACATGACGATATTGCCTAATCTTGTTCAAGGTCATTGTGGGCTGGAGCCAGTCCTGGCAGCGTCAAGCCCAAGTCAGGAAACAATGATGAATGGACCACATGACACGGAAAAACAAATTTGTATATGACGTTGTGTCACACACATGCAAATTGGGAGACAACTTCAGGGTTTGTTAATGGCAATTCCACTCCGAGTCAAGGGTTGGCGCTGTCTGCCACTGCTGGCTCCTTTTCTTTTGCCATTTGAACAGAAGATCGGTGCCGAAGGGAACTCTAACATCATTTCTGCTTCCTCTTCCTGTGGGGACAACTTAAATAGGACATCACCAGCAGGAGATGCCAGTCTTTGAACTCGCGTCCGAGAGGACGAATCTGCCCAGCGCTGGCTGTTACACGTTTTGTGCTTTTGACAAGTTTTTTCCCCCTCATGAAATTACACAGAGCTCACCATTGCTGCCCCAACCTTTTATCATTGTTTGCCTTTTTCTGTTACGCTTCAAAAATTCTAACTTCGACACATCAACCATATTCAAATTTTTATTGATTAGAAAATGAGATCAAAGTTTGTTGTAGAACAACACTACAGAAGTAATGACGCTCACATTCACTGAGGCTAATGGCAAAAGACCGATTCCTACAGCTCATCTGACCTGATGAGATTCAATAATCTTCACATTATAGTAAAACAAAAAAAAAAACAACTATTTTAATTTAGGCAATAAATCAAATTGATTCATTAAAATAAGCAGGAAATAAATTCCTTCTTTTGTTTTGATTGATTAGCACACAAGCACTTGGCCATGGAGTCCTACTGGACAAGCAGAGACGTTCATCTTTTGAGGCTTAGAAAAGCTCGTATTTACAATTATATTCACATTGTGCCATACGTGGCATTCAAAGGCACTCAGTTGTTGTTTCCAGAAATGCTGAATTTTGAAGAAGAATTGAATGTCTGCATGTTTATTGTAACAACAAATGGATTTAAGTTGTACAACGTGCAGAGCAGCTCACCACTGGCATCGCTCAGTCCTTGTGCATATCTCCACATGTAATCTCATCTCAGTCATACGCCTGACGTTTCTCAGGTTTAGTGATTTCAATACCACTCTAAATGATGCCTAACCCAACTTTTACAATTATTAAAAATGTAACTTAGTGTAAGGACTTGACATCTATGGCTTAAATGGCACTTCAATGGAACTCTGAAGTGAAGCAATAATGTAAGCTGCCTGTGATCAGCTAGGATTACAATCACAACATGAAAGACTAACACATTAATACTGACACAGCTAGTAAGGCAAATGCCACTTTGGCTCTCATTTAAAAAAAAAAACAAAAAACAACACAAATAATAAAATAATAAATGACATCAAGTCTCTAAAGTTAGAAGTTCCACAGATAACAGCTAACTGGCTTAAATGACTAAAAGTCCTGTCACAACTGACTGCATGGAACCTGATGACCTCCATAGACTGAGGAGCAGACAAGCAGCAGAGTCCTCACATTGTGCCACCCAGTGCTAATGGTCCACCCGTGGCAAGCTGGCGTCAGTAGCTTCAATGTAGGAGGTGGCAGACATCTGAAAAGACAAACGGTTCTGTGTAACAAACCAACAGAGAATAATAATAATAGATAGATAGATAGATAGATAGATAGATAGATAGATAGATAGATAGATAGATAGATAGATAGATAGATAGATAGATAGATAGATAGATAGATAGATAGATAGATAGATAGATAGATAGATAGACTTTTTGCGCAAACTCAAAAAAATAAATACATTTTATTGTATTATGGAATCAACAACACCTCTCTCTATTTCGAGGTCATGACCTTCCTGGTGAAACATTCGCCATTCACCGTCTCTTGGGCCACAGGCTCTGTTTTAACTTTGGGTTTGGTTGAAGGCAGCAGACAAGAACGCCTTCAGATTAACAGTTTTTATATTCTACAGTCCTATGAAAAAGTTTGGGAGCCCCTCTTAACTCTTTGGATTTTTGTTTCTCATTGTCTGAATTTCCTTTTAATATCTGACCTGCCTTATGGACACAGTAGTATTTCAGCAGTGACATTAAGTTTATTGGATTAACAGAAAATATGAAATATGCATCATAACAGAATTAGACAGGTGCATAAATGTGGGCACCGCAACAGAGATATGACATCAATACTTAGTTGAGCCTCCTTTTGTCCTCTAGACGTTGTCCTCCTATAGCCTCTGATGAGTGTCTGATTCTGGATGGAGGTATTGTTGACTATTCTTCCATACAAAATCTCTCCAGTTCAGTTCAATTCGATGGACAGCCTACTTCAAATCATCCCATAGATTTTATGATATTCAAGTCAGGAGACTGTGACGGCCATTCCAGAACATTGTACTTCTCCCTCTGCATGAATGCCTTTGTAGATTTGCAACTGTGTTTTGGCTCATTGTCTTGTTAGAATATCCAACCCCTGCGTAACTTCAACTTTGTGACTGATGCTTGAACATTATCCTGAAGAATTTGTTGATATTGGTTTGAATTCATCCAACCCTCGACTTTAACAAGGGCCCCAGTCCCTGAACTAGCCACACAGCCCCACAGCATGATGGGACCTTCACCAAATGTGACAGTAGGTAGCAGGTGTTTTTCTTGGAATGCGGTGTTCTTCTTTCGCCATGCAAAGCGCTTTTTGTTCTGACCAAATAACTCAATTTTTGTCTCATCAGTCCAAAGCACTTTGTTCCCAAATGAATCTGACTTGTCTAAATGAGCATTGGCATACAACAAGCGACTCTGTTTGTGGCGTGAGTGCAGAAAGGGCTTCTTTCTCATCACCCCGCCATACAGATGTTCTTTGTGCGAATTGCACTGAATTGTAGAGCGATGTACAGATACACCATCTGCAGCCAGATGTTCTTGCAGGTCTGTGGAGGTGATCTGTTGGTTGTCTGTCATCATTCTCACAATCCTGCTCATATGCCACTCCTGTATTTTTCTTGGCCTGCCAGACCTGCTGGTTTAACAGCAACTGTGCCTGTGGCCTTCCATTTCCTGATTCCATTCCTCACAGTTACAGAAGCTGACCGTTTAAACCTCTGAGATGTCTTTTTGTAGCCTTCCCTTAAACCAGGAGACTCAACAATCTTTGTTTTCAGATCTTTGGAGAGTTGCTTTGAGGATCCCATGCTGTCACTCTTCAGAGGAGAGTCAAAGGGAAGGAAGCCCAACTTGTAATTGACCACCTTAAATACCTTTATATCTCATGATGGGACACACCTGTCTATGAAGGCTTAACGAGCTCATCAACCAATCAGCATTGAGCAGTGACAGGCATTCAAATCAGCACAATGACAAGGGGACACACATTTGTGCACAGCCAGTTTTTCACATTTGATTTAATTTCATACAACTAAATACTGCGTCACTAAAAATCTTTGTTTGGAAAACACTGCAGTACTCAGATGTTCCTTGGAAATGAAAGACATACCACTGTTATCTTTATTGTTGAAAGGAGAGTCAGTTATTATGCAGGCTGAGAGGGGGTCACAAACTTTTTCATATGACTGTACACATTTATAACAACAGACCACAAACCTTAGGGAAACCCGAGATGAAGCCATTTCAGTCGGAGGTCACTTTGTGAAGACTAACAAAGCCGGGCAAAGCCAAACAATCTGCCAGTGTTGTGTGTGAACAAGTTCAGAGCGGCGCCTTCATTGAAGAAGCTCGTTTTTCTAAAAACGGTGAACTTAACATATTTGCAAGTCAACACTGTAAAAAATGTCAGTAAATTTAACGGTAAGAATACTGTAAATGGTGAAAGGAAAATACCTTTTCTGAAAAAATGGAAAGTTACCTTATGTTCTACTACTGAAAATTACCTGTATACCTTAAACAATACATTTCGTTATGTTGTTACAGCCAAGTTCTGTAAAATCAATATTTTTCTACCTTCAAAATATCCTACATACCATTAACTGATACATTACAATTACACTGAAAAAATCTCTGTTAATTTTCCAGTGTAAAACTTAAGTAGCGAAGGTAAAGAACTATAAAATATAAAACGATGAAGCGCTGCTTCAGTAACATCCATCCATTTTCCAACCCGCTGAATCCGAACACAGGGTCACAGGGGTCTGCTGGTGCCAATCCCAGCCAACACAGGGCACAAGGCAGGAACCAATCCTGGGCAGGGTGCCAACCTACCACCGGACACACACCCACACACCAAGCACACACCAGGGCCAATTTAGAATCGCCAATCCACCTAACCTGCATGTCTTTGGACTGTGGGAGGAAACCGGAGCGCCCGGAGGAAACCCACACAGACACGGGGAGAACATGCAAACTCCACGCAGGGAGGACCCGGGAAGCGAACCCAGGTCCCCAGGTCTTCCAACTGTGAGGCAGCAGCGCTACCCACTGCGCCACCATGCCGCCCGCTTCAGTAACACCCAAGTTATATTTGCATAAGGACACGCCCCCTTTGACCGTATTGTTCCCAGAGAACCGCATAGCTTTGAACATCCATCCATCAATCCATCCATTATCCAACCCGCTATATCCTAACTACAGGGTCACAGGGGACTGCTGGAGCCAATCAGTAAGGAAAAATACTTCAACAAAATTAGCAGACGTATTTTTGCCTGCTTGTTGAAGTTTTTTTGAGGTTATGGAAGCTGAGTTATGGTGGGCTGTATTCAATAAGCTGGCACACCGGTAGGGCACAACACTCCACAAAATCAAACTTTATTCCCCACCAGGCAATGTGACGTAACCTCCTTGGACACTGAATTGTTTTCAATGTATATAATTAAATGGTACATGTTTGTTATTGATTGTTATTACTTTACTGATGCAAACTGTGGACTGGGGTTTGACCCTGACAATATTTTCTAAGGGTTTATTGATTGGCATATTTATGACAGTGCACGGATCTCTGGTTATGGTTAAACATTCCCTTCTGTTGAAATGTGTTGTAAAGAAAACACAGTTATTTATTACAAACTTATACCGTAGACCTAAAAATATTGTCACCTCTAAAGTGGACATCATCCGCTCCTCATTGTCTGTCTCCAGCCCTCCATTGCTGGATGTTTCTACACCAAAGCCAATGGGCTGCCTTTCCCAGTTCCTCTGTACCACAGCTAAAGAAGTTGAGGACATCATACAGAGGATGAGGCCTTCAACGTGTTCATTGGACCCTTTTCCTACTCCTCTGATAAAAGCTAATGTATCAGATATAAGCCCTCTTATTATTGATATCATTAATCATTCTCTCCAGAGCAGCTTAGTCCCACTGGACTTGAAAACCGCAAAAATTACACCTCATTTAAAAAAAATCCTGAAGTGATCACAAACTATTGTCCAATCTCCAACCTTCCATTTTTGTCTAAGGTTTTGGAAAAGGTTGTTTTGGATCAGCTTCAGGATCACCTCAAAAAATTCAATCTGTTTGAAAAATTTCAGTCTGGTTTCCAAATTTCTCACAGTACAGTGACAGCCCTAGTCAGAGTCACCAATGACCTCCCGATGGCTGCTGACCAGGGCTCTCCATCACTCGTTATCCTCCTGGACCTCACAGCTGCATTTGATACGGTAGATCATAATATTCTCCTTCATCATCTTCACTATACAATTGGACTTTCTGGCATTGCTTTCGAGTGGTTCAAGTCCTATCTTACAGATAGGGCCGAGTATGTGGCCTTGGGGATGCTAAATCTCATACTCACACTGTCACCTGTGGGGTCCCACAAGGATCAGTCCTTGGGCCGACCATCTTTAATATCTACTGTATATACTACCCCTGGGTCACATCATCTGCAGGCATGGAGTTTCATTCCATTGCTATGCCGATGATACGCAGCTCTATGTGAGACTGGATTCGACTTCTCTTACACCTCCATCAACTTTTTCCTCTTGCTTGGATGAGATTGAGGCCTGGATGTCCAAGAACTTCCTCAAGCTGAACAGCACCAAAACTGAAGCTCTTAAATGGCACCCCCCATCAACTTTGTTCCTCTGTAAATTGTATTTCCTTTTCTGACCGTATCGTTACCCTCTATCCTTCTGTTACAAATCTGGGTGTCAAGTTAGACTCCCATCTGTCATTTGATACACATGTCCATCACCTCTGTAGAATTGCATTTCTTCATCTCCGAAACATAGCCAAACTCCGTCCCTACCTCTCCCTCTGTGATGCTGAAAAGCTGGTTCATGGACTATTGTAACGCACTCCTCATTGGGATCCCCAACAAGAACCTTCAAAAGTTACAACAAATTCAAAATAGTGCTGCAAGAATCCTGATGAGGGTGCGGAAGTATGAACACATTTCACCAGTCCTTCGCTCACTTCATTGACTCCTTATCCATCTCCGTATCGAATACAAACTTGGTCTGTTTACTCACCAGTGTATCCATGGAAATGCTCCACAGTATCTTAAGGAACTCCTTATATTACAACCCAGTACAAGAAACCTCCGTTTTACAAATATCTACCGCCTTCGCCGCCCTGTGACCAAACTTACAACGGGTGACCGAGCTGCTCCGTGGCTCTGGAATGTCCTACCAGAGAGCCTGAGAACACAGCAGATTTAAAAAACAGCTAAAGACTTTTGTATTTAAGAAAGCTTATTAACAAGAATGCTATAATTATTGTTGTTTTATCTTTGTTTTTATCTTGCTTTAAAACTTGCGTTTAAACTTGTTATGTTGCACTTTGAGATTTACTGCTAATGTAAAGTACCCTATAAATAAAATGCATTATTATTATTATTATTATTTACCTTATTTATTACAGTAAAATTCTGGCAACCCAGCTGCCAGTACTTTACTGTAAATTTAACACCTGAACCTGAACGTGAGCTAGTTCAGTTTTAGGTGACATTCTGGATCTGCTTTAGGTCCAGATGAATCGTTTTGCCTTGCCCTGTTAATGTAGGGCTGGAGCCGAATACGAATACATATAGTGGATTTTTACGAATATTTATTTCGCATGAATTTTTTGCCATTTATTTGCATTCAGAAAAAAATAACATCAAATCAAATCGGCCCTGTCTGGGTCTGCCTGCCTGTGCACCCCCTGCTGACACGAGCATGCAGTGACGCTCCGCGTTCGCTTTTAGGATAACGTCATCCTTCGCGAGGCCACTTTAGATTTTCCCCTGTTGAACATGCAATATGTGACGCGAATATTTTAACCAGCAGCGTAATTTGACTGGCAGCGTAATACGTTAGTTCACCTACACGCTGGCTCCACAGTCACCATGTGTGTCACATGGTTGGAAATAGAGCTGTCATTTATATGTATACTTGCATGAATTTAATCTCTTTTTTGGCTGGGAGGATATCAGCACATATGGTTATACGTGTTTGTTGTTGGGTAGAACTCAATAAACTGTATTTTAATAAGAAAGTCTTCATAATTATTGTATTTTATTCAAGAACACTGTAATAGCCCAATATAGGACATGCAAACTTGAGAAAAGTAAACTCGGGGGCCACTTATTCTCACTCCTTAAAAATTACAAAATGAACTGAACATGAACGAGTTCAAAATTGAAATGGTGACCTGTGAATGCATTCCTTCTAATCGGTGTGAACTGAACTTTGAGCGAGTTCTGTTGAGGTGTGAACTTACACAAACACTATTCAGAAGGAAAGGTGGAATGTATGATTTCAAAACTGAATTGAAAATGCAGACCTGTTGCAAAGCCATACTGGAGTGGACGTCCAGCGCTGCGAGAGACGGAATTCGGCAGTCAGCTGTTTTCTTGCTCTCTTTCTTTGTTGCCTTTGAAAGCCGTCCTGCTGAGATTAAAAAAAATAAAGAAATAAATAAACTACAGAAGATCTGAGAAAGTATTCACTTTCTACACAGTCTATCATGTCGTAGATTTCATTTTAAATGGATACAATTTGCTATCTTTGCCTACCAATCTCCACGTAATAATCCATGATGACAAAGTAGACACCCTTTCAGAAAGGTATTCAGATTTATTACAAATCAAAAACTGAAATCTCTCATTCCTGAAAGTATTGGCCTCCCATGTTATACTCAGCTGCCTCCTGTTTGCTTTATTTCTCTCTGAGGATGTGTGTAAAACGTGACTGAAGTCCACCAGTGGCCAACTGAACTGACTGGACATCATTTGGAAAGGCCACACGTGGACCCGTGTAAAGAGGGTCCCACAATCCACCCTGCATGTCAGGAGAAAAACCAAGCCAGGAAGTCCAAGGAACTCTCTGCAGATGTCCACCTTCAAACTGTGGTGAGGCATAGAACAGGACAAGGGAAAAAAAAACTAAACACTTCTAAAGCTTTGAGTATTGCCAGGAGAACACTGGCTTCAAGAATTACGAAATGGAAGACATTTGGAACGACCAGGACTCCTCCAAGAGGTACAAAGTCAACAGAAGAGGGAGGTTGTGTTTGACTAACAGGCTGGAATTCTATGAGGAGGCAACAAAAGGATACGACCAGAGTGGAGCAGATGAGATGATTGATGTGGACGTTCAGAAAACATCTGATAAGGTGCCACCTGAGAGGTGGGCATCAAACTAAAAGAAGTGGCAGTTCAGGGTGTGGGGTGTAGATGGGTGCAGAATTGGCTCAGACACAGGAAGCAGAGGGTGATGGCGTGAGGAACCTCATCAGAATTGGGTGACGTTAAGAGTGGTGACCAGCAGGGGGCAATGTGGGGGCCGCTGCTATTTTTAATATTTATAAATGATTTAGATAGGAATATAAGGAACAAGCTGGTTAAGTCTGCAGATGATACCAAGATAGGTGGATTAGCAGATAATTTGGAATCCGTTATATCATTACATAAGGACTTGGACAGCAGACAGGCTTGGGCAGATTTGTGGCCGATGAAATTAAATGTCAGTAAATGTAAAGAATTACACATAGGAAGTAAAAATGTGAGGTTTGAATACACAATGGGTGGCCGGAAAATCGAGAGTCCACCTCATGAGAAGGACTTAGGAGTCATAGTGGACTCTAAGCTATCAACTGACAGACAAGCCATTAAGAAGGCTAACAGAATGTCAGGTTATATAGTGCCTTGATGTGTGGAGTACAAGTGCCATAAGAACACCCCTATGCTTGAACATGGTGTTTGTTATGGACAATCTGTGACGAGCACAGAAGTCCAATAACAAAACACCGCTCGGGTTCAGATCGGGGGGGCCATTCCTCCCAATCACGCCCTTCCAGGTCTCACTGTCATTGCCCACGTGAGCATTGAAGTCTCCCAGCAGTACAAGGGAGTCCCCAGAAGGTATGCCCTCTAGCACCCCCTCCAGGGACTCCTAAAAAGGGTGGGTACTCCGAACTGCTGTTCGGTGCATATGCACAAACAACAGTTAGGACCCGACGGCGGAGGGAGGACACCATCTCGTCCACCAGGGTAAACCCCAATGTACAGGCTCCAAGTCGGGGGGCAATAAGTATACCCACACCCGCTCGGCACCTCTCACCAGGGGGGCAACTCCAGAGTGGTACAGAGTCCAGCCCCTCTCAAGGAGATTGGTTCCAGAGTCCAAGCTGTGCGTCGAGGTGAGCCAGACTATATCTAGCCGGAACCTCTCGACCTCGCGCACTAGCTCAGGCTCCTTCCCCTTCAGAGAGGTGACATTCCACGTCCCAAGAGCCAGCTTCTGTAGCCGAGGATCAGACCCGCCTTCGGCCACCACCCAACCCACACTGCACCCGACCTCCTTGATCCCTCTCATAGGTGGTGAGCCCATGGGAAGGGGGACCCGCATTGCCTCTTCGAGCTGTGCCCGGCCGAGCCCCATGGGTGCAGGCCCGGCCACCAGGTGCTCGCCATCGAGCCCCACCTCCAGGCCTGGCTCCAGAGGGGGGCCCTGGTGACCCGCGTCCGGGCAAGGGAAAACGCCATCCAAAATTTTTATTCATCATAGGAGGTTTGAACCGTTCTTCGTCTCATCCCTCACCTAGGACCAGTTTGCCTTGGGTGACCCTACCAGGGGCATAAAGCCCCAGACAACAGAGCTCCTAGGATCATTGGGACACGCAAACCCCTCTACCACGATAAGGTGGCGGTTAAAGGAGGGGCGTCAGTCCACAATGAGACGCCAACTTCTGAGAGCACCTTGAATATCAGAATATCTTTATTGTCATTGTATTTAGTCCTCCAACCAGAAGGGGCGGAGTCAGTTGCTCTCATTGGATGTCTTCTCAGTGCTGGGGGAACAGAATGAGACAATGCAGTTAGCGACAGTGCCACCTGTCATTCCAGGGTGGTATTGCTTATCAAGAACGAGCCAGGAGGGTGATCCCTCAGCTGTGACACATGTTATGCCAGCATTTCTCAACCTTTAAGTATTTGCGACCCGAGTTTTCATAAGTTTTAATCGCGCCCCCCCTAACATTTTTTTGAAACCCTAATAAAATTTATTCCTATATTTTTTGCTGCCGATATACCGCTACAAGTTTAAAATTTCCCTACGAACAACGAAATTACGCCACATATGGCAACGTTTGCGCCCCCTTTTTTGAGAACCGCTGTGCTATGCCATTTATTCTCAAGTGCACCCAGTTAGTGTATAACATGACCAGCAAAAACAAGTCACTTGTCGGCCATTATCTATAATATATAGGAATATAAGGAACAAGCTGGCGATGTTTGCAGATGATACCAAGAGAGGTGGATTAGCAGATAATTTGGAATCTATTATATCATCACATAAGGACTTGGACAGCAGACAGGCTTGTGGCAGATGAGATTTAATGTCAGTAAATGTAAAGAATTACACATAAGAAGTAAAAATGTGAGGTTTGAATACACAATGGGCGGGCGGAAAATCGAGTCCACCTTATGAGAAGGATTTAGGAGTCGTAGTGGACTCTAAACTATCGACTGTCAGACAGTGTTCAGAAGCCATGAAGAAGGCTAACAGAATGTCAGGTTATATAGCGCCTTGAGGTGTGGAGTACAAGTCACAGGAGGTTCTGCTCAACCTTTATAACACACTGGTGAGGCCTCATCTGGAGTCCTGGGTGTGCAGTTTTGGTCTCCAGTCTCTGTCCTTTGTTTCTTTGGCCATTCTGACCAGGCTGTAACAGACTGATTTTGATGAACGCTCCCTCCAAGGCATTTTGCCGAGGAGTAAATAAAAGATACAGTGATCCCTCGCTATATCGCGCTTCGTCTTTCGCGGCTTCACTCCATCGCGGAATTTAAATGTAAGCATATGTGAATATATATCGCGGATTTTTCACTGCTTCGCGGATGTCTGCGGTCTACAGTACGTGTGCTTCCTCAGTTGATTTGCCCATTTGAATTCAAACAAGGGACGCTATTGGCGGATGGCTGAGAAGCTACCCAATCAGAGCACACGGTTAAGTTCCTGTGTGCTGCTGATTGGCTCAGCGATGGAGTGCTGCATTAATCAGGAAGTCTAATCTCACTCATTCAGCATTAACGTGCCCAAGCACCAACAGAGGATGCAAATGATTGCAGAAAAGGTAAAAGTTTTGGATATGTTGAAGGAAGGAAACAGCTACACCGCTGCAGGACACCATTACAGCATAAATGAGTCCACGATTCTTTTTATTTAAAAAGGAGGAAAAGCATATAAGATCTACGGCCGCAAAACGAGTTGCAAGTGGACGTGATAAGGCAGTAGTCTGGATGGAATCTGCTTTAGGGATTTGGATTGAAGAGTGCTGGAAGGAGAACAACGGCGGTGCTACACAGTCGCCTGAAGAGGCTCCTTTAGAAGAGCTGTAACGCTATCCTTTGTTGTGCAGTAAAATTAAACTCATCGTTATCGGACAAGTCGTCGTGTCATTGTTGGTGAGTAACCATAATTAATTATTTACGTACAGTACTTATTACATTTACATAGTTTAGTGTCACTGTACACACATTTTACTGTATACAATTTTTCTTGCATTGTACGTATTTATAGCTGGTGGCCTGTCTGTCGTAATGGCTGTAACATATGTGATATTGGAGACGCTCGATATCTTTAAAATAATATTTAGGTTTTACTGTATGTGAACTGTGTTTACATACATAATTTCAACGAATCTTACCTAATATCTAAAAGAATACAAAGGGTTTATGCTGTATAATTGTGCGTGAAATGTTTATAATAGTGTTGGAGAGTTTATAAGGGCTTAAAATATATAAAAATAACCATATAAACATATGGTTTCTACTTTGCGGATTTTCTTATTTCGCGGGTGGCTCTGGAACGCAACCCCCGCGATGGAGGAAGGATTACTGTATAAAGAGCAGCTTTTCTCCTGCCTGATTACTGAATTGTCCTGCTACAGGATGTAGCCACAATATTTATTCACTTTATGCATAATGCTTACTGACAGCTCCTTTCCTCTTTCATTTATCTTTAGATAAGTTAAGTGGGTTTCCCTTTGTTACCGATTCTGTTCATTTTTAGGCACATCTCTGCTTTGGATGGATGATGTGGTCCTGCTGGCCTTATCAGCCTGTGACCTTTGACACACACTGAGGTGGTTTGCAGCTGAGTGTGAAGTGGCTGGGGTGACAATCAGCACCTCCATGTCCAGGGTCCTGGGTCACAGCCAGAAAAGGGTGGAGTGCCAAACTCCCCCCCCCAAGGAGTGCAGATGACGTGCGTCAGGGTCTTGTTCATCAGAGAGAGTGAAGAAGTGAGCAGGAGAGCGACAGGCAGATCAGACCAGTGTTACCCTTCGTGCGGAAGTTCCACCGGTCCATTGGGGTGAAGAGAGAGTTGAGTCAAAAGGCAAAGCTCTCGATTTTCAGGTTGATCTACATTCCTCCCCTCACCTCTGGCCATGAGCTGTGGGTAACGACTGAAAGAAAAACATCATGGATACAAACAGCAGAAAGGAGTTTCCTTCACAGGGTGTCTGGGTTCGACCTCACAGACAGGGTGAGGAGTGCAGACATTCAGGCGGAGCTCAGACTAAAGCCACTGCTCCACCGCATCGAAAGGAGCCAGCTGAGGTGGCTCAGAAATCCGATTAGGATGCCCCCTGGGCACCTCCCTGAGTAGGTGTTTAGGGCATGTCCAACTGGAAGGAGATGTCAGGGCAGATGTAGGGCACACTGGAGAGACTGTATGTACCCTTCTCTCAGTTTACCTCTATGTCGAGATGCTCATGTAACCTGTGTGTGTGTGCTAGACCATCCATTATGTTGTCTGTTGGGCTTTTCTCTGAATTTACTATCTTACTCTTCTTAATTTATTTATTTGGTTTAGTGCAGTGCTATATACTGTATACCCTGCCTGTGAAGTGCCTTGAGCATGGGAAAGGTGCTATATAAATAAAATGTATTATTATTATTATGTATCCCTGGGCTGGCGTGGAAACATCTTGGTATCCCCCTGGAGTAGGTGGCGGGGAAAAGGGGTGTCTAGGCATCTTTGCTTAGACTGCTGCCCCTGCAACCCAGACAGGATAAGCGTCAGAAAATGGATGGAAGTTACAAAGACCATTTAACTGTCCTGGCACGACTTCAGCAGCAGGAGAAGCACATTCTTGTAGCAGAAGTTCATGTAAGGTGTGGCTGCAGCTTATACAGACAGCGACAGGCACAAGCAGCCGCCAATCTTATGATTCTGCAGGTGCTTCAGTAGCTTAAGGATAATAATAACAGTATAATAATCTTATACTGGAGCGGCTAGCACATGTGTGAAAGAGAAAAAAATACAAAATACACAAATGGTTTTAAATTAACCCTCTCAAGGGAAATCTGAAACAGTAAACTAATCCATATTTATGGTCGCCACAGAATGCTCCTTCTTTTTTAAGATACTAGGGGGCTCTGCCCACTGCTCACTTCGCTCGCCAACCCCTGGGTTTGGTTAACCAGATATACAATTTTAAGAGATTGTTATTTTCATGGGAATTGTTACATATACATTATTTTCACATTTACTTTAAAACTTCAGTAAAAACAATATTTGGAATTAACTCTTTGTCAATATCGCATTGAATTTTGATTCCGTGTTTGGACTTTCATCGTGACAACGCAACGTATAACTGCCCCTGAGTGAATTTCGCTTCTTTCTCTCTAATGAATAAAATGACTTTCTCGAATGTTTGTCTCTGAGATTTGTTGTCATAGTAAAAGTTGTTCTAACGGGAAACTGTAAACGTTTTAATACGAATGGCATCTCAAGATCACCTTCAGTGTCTACGCACTGCTCTTTCTTCTTCACTTAGCCATGTGTCATCAAAAACGTATAAAATTATTGTCCTGATGAAATTTATAAGAGCTGAGAGCGCAGGAAGCGTGTCTGCCAAAAGCATTCACACGACTAAGAGGTTAGATGACCACAGTCTTGTTTGAAAATAGCTGTAAGTAGGGCGTGACGTGAAGGAATCTCATGGCAGATGTCACCATCCCACGGGACTTGCTTCCAAAGGTTGTAAATATGACGTGACTTGAAAGAATCTCATGTTAAAAGTCTCCGTCTCGCGGGACTTCATTCCAAAAAGTCCCTTCAAAAAGTCACATCTCATCCCAAGATTTTTTTATTATAATAGAGAGGCATGCTTTTGGAAATTCACCAATTGGGAGTTTCTAAATTTAACAAAATTCTGGTGTACTTGAGGTATTTCACAGAATATTAAACTTTCAGGACAAATTTCCAGAAAAAATAAGTGCAACAAATTTCAACAAAATCAGTCCACTGGTTGCTGAGCCATTTCATGCAGATAGATAAAAAGTCAAACATGATGAAGACAACAAGAGCTTTCGTGTTATATGACAACACATCAGAAAAGACAAGATTCATTTTGTTTACCTTAGGAATTTTTTTCACATTTAATTACACACAGAAATTGTTTTGTTGTGCTCCTTGAAAATTTTGGAACTAAGCTACATAGCAGTGCTGACTGAAGGATAACAACATTATTGGTAAAATGCTGCCTTTACCCAGCTTTTTGTAAATATTCTTATTTGGTTTATGATGATGATGATAATAATAATACATTGTATTTATTTAGCTCCTTTCCCATGCTCAGGGTGCTTCACAGAGTCTCATAAAGCCACAGCAGGGTATCTGTAACATTGGATACAAATATATTCTGCACAGAACACTAAAACAGGTAAATACGGGATATATAAAGCATTAAATAGAAGAAAAGTCAATAAATCAGAGTAAAACACTAAATTTAATACTAGAAATAAAGCCTGAACAAATAACATAATTTGTGATATAGGACACATACAAATGAACCTGAGCTTCTGGACAGAGAGGTCAACTGAAAGAAGGGCCAGAATGTCAGGTTACGTGAGATGCCTTCCTTCCTGCACATATGAGGAGTCTGAAGTTGTTTTCTAAAGGAATGAATGGAGTCCGCTGATCTCATTAATTTTGGGAGGTCATTCCACAGTCTGGGAGCTATATAAAGCTCTGCTGTCACCCACAGAGTGCAGGTTAGTGTGGGGCACAACAAGATGGCCAGAATCGGAGGACCTCAGTGGGTGAACAGGAGCCTAGTGATGGAGATGTAGTCTGGTGTGAGGTCATTTAAAGCTTTGTAGGTCATTAATAGAATTTTATACTCAATCCTGTAAGACACAGAGAGCCAGTGAAGGTGAAGCAGGATGAGAGTTATAAGCTCACCGTTGCTAGTTTGTGTCAGAACTCTTGGAGCGGAGGTTTGAAACATCCGTAGTTACAATAATCGATGCAGGATGTAATACAAGCAGGGACAAGTCTCTCAGTATTGGAAAAGGAGAGGAAAGAGTGAACACGGGATTCCTGCCTTTAGTTCTAGTAGGACTGACGACTGCGATGCGGTGTTCACTGGATGTTCAAACTGTTCTTTATACAGCCTCCAGTTAATCCAAAATGCTGCTGCAAGAATTATTACAAGAACAAGAATATACGAACACATAAGTCCAGTTCTGAAGTCCTTACACTGGCTCCAGGTTAAGTTTAGGGCAGATTTCAAAACCCTCCTTTTAACATATAAAGCCTTAAAAGGCCGAGGTCCGGCTTACTTGTCTGAACTTATCATGACTTATAAACCAGAGCGCACATTAAGATCTCAAGATGCCGGTCTGCTTATGGGAATGGTGCTATATAAATAAAACGTATTATTATTATTATCTATACTAATAAAAGGCAAAGCCCTCACTGACTGACTGACTGACTGACTGACTGACTCACTCACTCACTCACTCATCACTAATTCTCCAACTTCCCGTGTAGGTGGAAGGCTGAAATTTGGCAGGCTCATTCCTTACAGCTTACTTACAAAAGTTTGGCAGGTTTCATTTCGAAATTCAAAGCATAACGGTCATAACTGGAACCTCTTTTTTGTCCATATACAGTAATGGACGGCAGCTCGCTGGCCGTGGGAGGCGGGGTTGCGTATCGCGTCATCACGCCTCGCACGTAATCATGTGAACTGACTGTGAAGGAGAAAGGACGGCCTTATATGGCGTTCGTTTATAAAACAGCAGACAGGCTGTGTAAAGGCAGCTTCACAAAAAACAGATCCTTAACAAATTGTTATTGGTATATTTTACCTCAGTTTAAAAAGGTTTTCTTTTCTTCTTAATAAAAATTTAAAAGCAGAACTTCGCCGCTGCAAAGCGCGCCTGACTTTATTGAAAAGAAACTAAACTTGCAGCGCCGCTCTTCAATGACGCGCCGCTATTCAATGACACTTGCCTAACGCCTGATTTTATTGAAAAGAAACTAAACTTGCAGCGCCGAGCACCGCCGCTATTCTATGACACTTTCCTAACGCCTGACTTTACTGAAAAGAAACTAAACTTGCAGTGCTGCTATTCAATGACGTGCCGCTATTCAATTACACTTGCCTTACGCCTGATGAGCCAAGAATTAGGGCGAAACACGTGTCGCGCACTCTTTGCATTATTTGACAGTAAACTATTTTCAACCATTCTATGATCTGTTTCTCACAACTGAAGGCGCCTTGGCTGATGTTAGCTGACTTGCTGGCCAACCATAAGCGTTACCTGGTAGGTAACCACCCATACAATCAGATTGTGATTCACACTACAAATGCAGTGAATGTAATTACCCCAATCTACATGCTACAGAAAACCTCAATGAAGAATAAACAGTGTGTAAGCATACATATTAACACATGTGCAATTAAACGTGTGCATTTACGGGGTGATCTCTCAGGCTTAAAAGCTCGCCTTTTATTAAAAAGGTAAATGCAAACTGTTTTCATTCTGAAGGGCACAAACCACGTTGGATTTCAGCCGTTAAACGCTCAAAAATGTCGGTACACCAGATAAATAAGCGCAACATATTATCAGTTGTATTGTATGCTTACAATACATATAGAAATGTGTTAATCGTTAACTAATAGTATGGGATGGTGTTTTTCGACTCGCGACTTGATTTAAACGATTCCATGTCTTGGTGGATTGGCGTAGCTTATTATCAATATCTTTACACCTGTTTTTAAGACTTATTGACTGAAACGGGCTTTCACGAAAAAACTTAGGGCTTTGCTACAGGATACACCCTCCACAAGTTAAGGAAGTAAAAATAAAGGTATATATTTCTGTTTTATTTAAACCTTTTAAGTTCGTATGCATAGCCCCATTTGGCTGTTTTAGTTTTTTTTTCTTTCTTCAGTAATATTTAATCTCCTTAAAGAAAAACAACATATGCATTTTACTTTTTTTGTATCTCTTTAGTAATATTTTAGTGTAAAAGGATAACCAGTATTTAAACCTTTTATGTTACTTTATAAAGTTATTTTACACAATGTTGAAAAATTAATAAGAAAGCTACATATTTTGGCAGCTGCTGCTTTAATTTTCAATGAAATGAAAAAAGCTCTCCAAGAGAAAACGTCAATGAAGAAGAAACAGTTTGCACTATCTAAAAAGGAGAAACCCTCATTTATAAAGGTTTGCTGCAGATGACTTAACTGAAAATAAATGAATAGTTCCTATGTGTATAATACATATTTATATCTATTTGACTTATGCCTTTATTCCACCAACTTACAACATCTGAGGTACAATTTGTTACATTACTTTTGTTTTTTGCAGCACAGGCAGGTGAAGTGACTTCCTCAGGGTCACACAGTGGTGTCAGTACCAGGATTTGAACTGACAAGCTCCGGGTTTGCTGAAATATTACTGAAGAAAGAAAAAAAACGAAAACGGGCAAATAGGGCTATGCATACAGATGTCCATCCATCCATTATCAAACCCGCTATATCCTAAATACAGGAGCCAATCCCTGCCAACACAGGGCACAAGGCAGGAAACAAACCCCGGGCAAGGTGCCAGCCCACCGCAGGGCGCACACACCCACACACACACGGGACAATTTAGAATCGCCAATGCACCTAACCTGCATGTCTTTGGACTGTGGGAGGAAACCGGAGTACCCGGAGGAAACCCACACAGACACAGGGAGAACATTCAAACTCCACGCAGGGAAGTGAACCCGGGTCTCCTAACTGGCACCTTTCACTGCGCCACCATGCCGCCCACATACAAACTTAAAAGGTTTAAATAAAACAGAAATATATACCTTTATTTTTACTTCCTTAACTTGTGGAGGGTGTATCCTGTAGCAAAGCCCTAAGTTTTTTCATGAAAGCCCCTTTCAGTCAATAAGCCTTAAAAACAGGTGTAAAGCTAAACTTGCAGCACCGCTATTCAATTACACTTGCCTAACGCCTCTTCTAAGGGGACATACTGTGGGATCTGGTCATCAGTCAAAGCACCAATCACAGGCCCGATTAGAAAGCGGGAAGCTGTGATTTGTCGTCTCCCTCCCATGTAACAATCACAGCCCGTGTTACAACGCACTATGTATGTATGTATGTATATATGTATATATATGTATATGTAGATATGTGTATATGTAGATATGTATATATATGTATATATGTATATGTATATTTATGTTTACATAACCTCTTTAACACACTACTTCTCCGCTGCGAAGCGCGGGTATTTTGCTAGTTATTAATAAAATTACAGTCGGAGGTTGAGCTTTTAGTTACAGGACCCCCTAAAACTGTGGAGTTGTCTGCCTGCTACTATAAGAGATGCCCCTTCGGTCTCAGCTTTTAAATCCTGGCTGTTTAGCACACCCTGACTAGAGCTGCTGATTAACTGTACAGACTGCATCTCTGCTGTTAGTTATTTACACTAAAACATAAGTCACATGATCATTATAATTTGTTACTAACCCTCACCTGTTCTGTTTCTCTTCTCGGTACTCAAATGTGGCACTTGGTGCCACGGCCCTCCTGCCAAGTTGTTTTGCCTGCCTAAGGTAAAGTCATCCCTGATGGAGGATTGCAGAAATCGTGGGGTAGAGGGGTCCTTTCATTTGATTGGCTGGCCCAGCGCTGTCTCAGCTGTGGAATGGCCAATTGGGGGAGGCAGCTTGATGGCTGAGGTCTCCAGGACCCTAAACAAATCCAAGTCATATTATATGATATCATCTACTGTTAAATTCTGCTCCGTACTTGTAAAATTTTTATTTTTATACTGTATTGAGGATTTGTTCTGTTCTGTGTATTGTATTGTATTGACCCCCTTCTTTTGACACCCACTGCACGCCCAACCTACCTGGAAAGGGGTCTCTCTTTCAACTGCCTCTCTCAAGGTTTCTTCCATTTTTTCCCTACAAGGGTTTTTTTGGGAGTTTTTCGTTGTCTTCTTAGAGAGTCGAGGCTGGGGGGCTGTCAAGAGGTAGGGCCTGTTAAAGCCCATTGTGGCACTTCTTGTGTGATTTTGGGCTACACAAAAATAAATTGTATTGTATTGTATGTGACGGAGATGGAAGTAAGAATATTTCTTAATGAAAGGAAGGAATGACACCAAGACTCCTTGCATTAGAAGAAGGTCTAATGAGATCACCATCAAGAGGGACTGAGGAGGAGTTCATTTTATTAAATTGTGCTTTAGTGCCAACTTGCAGGAGTTTGGTTTTGTTGCAGTTTAATTTTAAAGAGTTCTGCTCCATCCAGGTTTTAAATTTGTGAACTGAGAAAGCCCTGATGAAGCTTCACTTTTAACATTAAAATAAAGCTGAATAAAATGATAACCCAGCCCAAAGCTATGAATAGTATGGCCAATGGGAAGAATATAGATAACAGAAGAGCAGAGGGCCGAGGTGCCCCTTGTGTGACTGGCGCTGTGCTGGACCTGCTGTCCTCCAACTCAGGCAGTCAGAACGGCATCATCTGTTTTTCTCAAGTTATTTAGGTTATCATCTCCAACAACCAGCCCTGGCAGTTCTTCAGTCTCTCTTAACACCTTCTCAATGTACAAATCAAACAAGTCTGCAGAAAAGACTCATTCATGACTTTGGCCTAAATGGGCCTAAATGGCTTCGACAGTTAAGAATGAAATCCAAGGTTGGATCCCAGTAATCCTAATCTTGGCATGGCACACAGTCAGACTCTTGCTTATCAGTCAGACAGGACCTATAATTCTTTGCATTTATATAGCACTTTTCTCACTACTCAAAGCGCTCAGCAATTGCAGGTTAAGGGCCTTCTTGCTCAAGGGCCCAACAGAGCAGAGTCCCTATTGGCATTTACGGGATTCGAACCGGCAACCTTCCGATTGCCAGTGCAGATCCCTAGCCTCAGAGCCAACCATCGGAGGGCAGCTCCAGAGATACCCGGAATGTTCTCCATTCTGGACAGTAGAATGTCCTGTTTGACCCGAGTATCAGATGCTGCATTGAGGTCTAACAGAATTAATATGCCGCCCTGTCCAGAGTCTGCTGCTATAAGCAAATCATTCGTTACCTGAAGCAGAGCAGTTTCACAGCTGTACTGCACTCTAACACCAGTCTGAAAGGGGTCCGTCAGTTTAATAGAAGTCAGGTTTATCTAATAGGTTTTATTAGGAGGGATCACCTTCAGGTCCTTTGAGCTCCGGCAAATGACTACTGCTCAGTTCAGGGAGATGCACATCTGACTTGCCAAATTCCCATTTCTTCTTGCTGCCATTCCCTGTTCTATCGGGTGGAACAGATCGGTCATGAAGAGCACTTTTATCATGTGCTGCCTGAAACAAAAACAAAGAATTAAACATAAAAGATACATATGACGTATTTCTTTCTGGTTGCACACTGTCACAGCCAATAATATTATTGCCTCAATCAGCTTGAACAACTTTGGGCTGTCTGTGTAGAGTTGACACGTTCAATTCAGACAACTGTCCATCCATATCCTCAATCCACTTTTTTCCCCTGCAGTGTCCATTACAGATAGAAACTACTCTAGAAGGGCATGGAAGAAAATCCAGGAGCTCTCCATCAATCTGACTTCTAAAGGAGCCACTCTGGAATTAAAGGGTACAGTTAATGGAAGCTGTGTGAAGAGTAGTATGGGAGGGAGCCGTGGATGATGAAGTAGGAACACGAAGCAAAGCTGGAAAGAACAGAGATGGCAATGCTCAGGTATGTGGGCAGAGCGTCACAGAGTGAGAGGACGACAAATCCCATTAAGAGTTGGTGTACAGATAATAGGTGTTGTGCTGAGGAGAGATGGACTTAAGGCTACACCCACACGACTATGCTTTCAATTAAAAATGACATTTTCAAACATGGTTCACATTCCTGCCCCACACAATTCACGTAGCTCTCTGTGAGGAATATGCCCGTTCTCTCTGTATCTGCATAGTTTTTTTCCCAGGTATTCCAGGTTTTTTTTTTACCACATCCCGCAGATATACATGTTGGGGTAACTAGCAATTCAAAAAGAGTCTGTGCTTATCAGACCCATGGACAGACTGGCACCTCATCCAGATTTGTTTTCTGAATTGCTTCCAGTTCAACCCTGAGGACATTAGTTAGGTTTGAGAATGTTATTGGGTAGCCCGGTGGCGCATTGGGTAGCGCTGCTGCCTTGTAGTTAGGAGACCCGGGCTCGCTTCCTGGGTTCTCCCTGTGCGGAGTTTGCATGTTCTCCCCGGGTTTCCTCCCACAGTCCAAAGACATGCAGGTTAGGGGCATTGGTGGTCCTAAGTTGTCCCTGGTGTGTGCTTGGGGTGCTTTTGACACCCACTGCATGCCCAACCTACCTGGAATGGGGTCTCTCCTTGAACTGCTGGTTAGTGGAAATAGCCCAAATGTTGATAGAAATCAATATTTTGTACCTAATAGTCATATGAAAAACACACTAACACACACACAGAGACAGAGACATAATTCCAAAAATAGTATTTTCGGACTCAGGGAGGTCTAAAACGTCGAGATTCATCAAAATCTCGAGATCAAATTTTTGGTTTCTTCCATTTTTCCCTACAAGGTGTTTTTTTGGAGTTTTTCTTTGTCTTCTTAGACAGTCAAGGCTGGGGGGCTGTCAACAGGCCTGTTAAAACCCATTGCAGCACTTCTTGTGTGTTTTTGGGCTATACGACAATAAATTGTATTGTATTGTATGTGTCCTGCCCAGTATTTGTTCCTGCCTTATGCCCTGTGCTGGCTGGGATTGGCTCCAGCAGACCCCCCGTGACCCTGTGTTAGGATATGGCGGGTTCGACAATGACTGACTGACAATATTAAGACACAAAATGAACCAACGCATAAACAACCACCTGCGGCCATCACACAATAACTGAAAGTAAAGAAAGGTGAAGGCCTCAGTAAGGTTGATGTGCTCAGGTCCACAAAACATTTTGACAACGCTCTTGAAAAAGAAATGGAAATGCCTGCTATGACAGAATGAGCGCAATGGAATTAAAAAACAGGTTTAATTAGCAACGAGAATTGGCTTCAAGTGAAGAAACTGAATGAAGGTTGGAGTTTGAGGCCCCAACTCAGTTGCTCATCTGTTGGCTCACTTCACATCAAATTTAGGTTTAGGTGCCGTTTAAGGAAAAAAGAATCAATTCAGCAGTCAGAGTCACAAGAAAAGTCAATTAAAATAAAGAGAAATAGTAAATTAGCAGCAAAAACTGGTCACTAATCAAGAGTTCGAATGAAAACCTGCAGCCACAGTAGCTCTCCAGGACTGGAGTTGGAGACCCCTGTACTAGAGGGTGCTTGAGAATTATGTCAGACCATCTGTCAGAAGATTGAAGCTCAACAAAAAAGTGAACCTGACAAAGAACCCAGACATACCAGTAAATCCAAACAAGGAATGGATGAAATGAAACAGATGGTGGGTTCTAGAATGGCCAAGTTCAAGGTTGGATCTGGGCCCCATCGAGATGCTGTTGGGGAGTTGTGCATGCAAGACACCCCTCAAACATCAAACACCAGAAAGAATTCTGCATGGAGGAGTGCAAAAAAAAACACATCACCCAGCAGATGGCACAGACCGCTCGACAGTTCTACGAAACACCTGCTTGAGGGGGCAATTCCAGCAGTTAGAGCCAAGGGTGGACTTACTTTTCCCACAGACAGAAGTGGCATATCTGTTCATTTTTTACTGAATACATCATCCATCCATCTATTATCTAACCCGCTATATTCTAACACTGGGGTCTGCTAGAGCCAAGCCACACAGGGCACAAGGCAGGGCGCCAGCCCACCGCAGGGCACACACACCAAGCACAATTTAGGATCGCCAGTGCACCTAACCTGCATGTCTTTGGACTGTGGGAGGAAACCTACGCAGACACAGGGAGAACATGCAAACTCCACGCAGGGAGGACCCAGGAAGCAAACCTCAGGTCTCCTAACTGCGAGGCAGCAGCGCTACCCACTGCGCCACCATGCTGCCATTGAATACATTATTACAAAGTCAAATATTCATATTTGTTTTGCATTAGATCACCTTCATGTAATGTTTAAATGGATCTCAACGCTTGATATGCCCACATAGTTCATGGGGTGTGCTTGTTTATCATATGCCAGTAAGCTAAATACAAATACAAGGGGGGCACAAAGCCAGAAGTCCAAAGCCCTCCTAACAGAAGCCATAAATTGTGTAACTAAAGACTGTGTGTGTTTCTGTTCAGACTTACCTGCATCATAAGAGTGATATTGTAATGGCCGGGCAAAGGCTGCTGGCAGTGTTTCTTAAAAACGGTTATGTGTTTGGTTGTCTTCTCATTCCCCCTTAAAACACAAAACAAAAAATAAAGTAAGAAACACTGCCTACTTAACTCATTAAAGGTATTAAAACTGAGGATTAAAGAGCAGTCAAAGACATTCAATTAAAGATTAAAGAGCAGTCACTTCACAGCACACCCTCTGTGTCAGTAAAACAAAGGCATGATGGCAGTAGTACCAGAGAGCTGGAATGAGACCCGTTTATTTGTGGAATGCCACAAGGACACTGGAATATTTACTCATGGCTGCTCTCACTAAAGCAAACAGGGTTGATACGTTTAAGAGCTGCTAATCTGCTCTCCTGTTCTGTAAACACTGGGTTTATACTTCACGAGACATGACTCCGCATGTGCTTGCGGACAAGCACTGAGCTGTTCATACTAAGAGTGTGTACTTTATGTAAATCTGGAAGATTCCACCAGGTGGCAGTGTGAGATATCATTACAGTGAGAAAACGTTCAGATTCACCGTGTTGTGAATTGCCTGAAACGTCCATTAAATTCCCAGGACACTTTGCCACAATATCTCTGAAAAGATGATAGAGGGCTCACAAACTTTTTCATATGACTGTAGATCAGGTGATGCCCACAACGTCAGTCACAAAACGCCTTTTGAATCAGATAACCCTCCAACAACCCTAATCTTAACTATAGTGTAATGGGGCCCTAATGTTAATCATAGTCTAATGTGATGGGTGTTACGTGACTGAAGTTGAGGGCATTTTGTGATATTGGGGCATTACATGACTGACCTCATAGGTACTGCAGTCTGCATTTACATTCTGTTGGAATATCATAACTGTCATGCGGACAGCTTGACATCTGTGGCAGAGCGACGGGCGCTGAGCAGACTCCTGTCAATCATGGAGAATCCACACCATCCACTGAACAGGATCATCTCCAGACAGAGGAGCAGCTTCAGCGACAGACTGCTGTCACCGTCCTGCTCCACTGACAGACTGAGGAGATCGTTCCTCCCCAACACTATGTGACTTGTCAGTTCCACTGGTGGGGTAAACGTTAACATTATACAAAGTAATTGACTGTCTGTATACCTGCATTATTATTACTCTTTAATTTAATATTGTTATTATCAGTATGCTGGTGCTGGAGTATGTGAATTTCCCCTTGGGGATTAATAAAGTATCTATCTATCCATCTATCTATCTATTATATAGTGCCTTTCACATCTATCTATCTATTATATAGTGCCTTTCACATCTATCTATCTATCATTATATAGTATCTTTCACATCTATCTATCATTATATAGTATCTTTCACATCTATCTATTATATAGTGCCTTTCACATCTATCTATCTATTATATAGTGCCTTTCACATCTATCTATTATATAGTATCTTTCACATCTATCTATCTATTATATAGTGCCTTTCACATCTATCTATTATATAGTGCCTTTCACATCTATTTATCTATCATTATATAGTGCCTTTCACATCTATCTATCTATCATTATATAGTGCCTTTCACATCTATCTATCTATCTATTATATAATGCCTTTCACATCTATCTATCTATCTATCATTATATAGTGCCTTTCACATCTATCTATCCATTATATAGTGCCTTTCACATCTATCTATCTATCTATCTATCTATCTATTATATAGTATCTTTCACATCTATCTATTATATAGTGCCTTTCACATCTATCTATCTATTATATAGTGCCTTTCACATCTATCTATCTATCTATCTATCTATCATTATATAGTGCCTTTCACATCTATCTATCTATCTATTATATGTGCCTTTCACATCTATCTATTATATAGTGCCTTTCACATCTATCTGTCTATCTATCATTATATAGTGCCTTTCACATCTATCTATCTATCTATCATTATATAGTGCCTTTCACATCTATCTGTCTATTATATAGTGCCTTTCACATCTATCTATCTATCTATCATTATATAGTGCCTTTCACATCTATGTCTATCTATTATATAGTGCCTTTCACATCTATCTATCTATCTATCTATCATTATATAGTGCCTTTCACATCTATGTCTATCTATTATATAGTGCCTTTCACATCTATCTATCTATCTATTATATAGTATCTTTCACATCTATCTATCTATCATTATATAATATATTTCACATCTATCTATTATATAGTGCCTTTCACATCTATCTATCTATCTATCTATCATTATATAGTGCCTTTCACATCTATCTATCTATCTATCTATCTATTATATAGTGCCTTTCACATCTATCTATCTATCTATTATATAGTGCCTTTCACATCTATCTATCTATCTATCTATCTATCTATCTATCTATCTATCTATCTATCTATCTATCTATCTATCTATTATATAGTGCCTTTCACATCTATCTATCTATCTATCTATCTCTCCTGTGCGGTGATTGCTGCTGTCAGAGGCCCCAGCAGCAGGTAGTGATTAACAACTGGGTCGGTTTTAACATGACGTTTACGACGGTCTAATTGAATGATAAAGTAAACTATGAGGTTAAAGCGGACATTTCGAGATTTAAGCCACTTTAATCACTAATTACACCTTTTCACCATGTCCTTAATTTTTCTTCTCTGGGGCTCAGACACACTGCCATATATTCTGATCCTGTTGTGGTGCAAAAAAAAAAAAAAAAAAAGAAAACACGGCACAGAAGACGGTATGTGAGACTTTTAAAATGTGTCGTGTCATTCCGATGGGGAATATGCGACGCTCAAATATAAAAGCACCACGAATGCATTTGTATGTCGCCATTTTGCTTCATCACATCGAACCATTCATCAAACTTCGAAGCGCACACATCGATCCCATAGGATCCTCAAAGTGGCTTTCTGTCACATGTTGATAGTAAACTGAGACTCTGACGTCACATTCCGACTTTATGACACTGCGCCCCCCGACTTTTTGTTGGGACTGCAAATCGCATACAACTTCTGAAGACCTGCTCAGAGGACACGTCAAATGAACGCTGGGAACGTGTGGCAGCCATTTTGTGTGTGTGTGTACACGTTCTGAGCATGAAGTATAAACGAGGTTTGTATTTAGTGAGTGATACCACTAGATTGTATGTCTGAGGTGGCCATGATAGATTGGCTATTCAGCTCTATGAAGAGGATTACTTGTGTTCTGTTCTTTGGCACCCATCCCATGCCCAACCTACCTGGAAGGGTGTCATCTCTTTGAACTGTCCATCCCAAGATTTCTTCCTATTATTGAGTGTCATATGTCTACCACACAGACGCTGATTTAACAGTGCTGTCAATCACTCCGCTATTTTATTTCAAGACAGACATAAAACAGCCTGGTGCGAGGTGAATAACCGCTCTGTCAATACTGAGAAGACCGACAGGATGGTTATTGATAATAGAAAGACTTGAGCCATCCACACTCCCTTGTGCATTAATGGATTTAGTGGTGGAGGCAGTGTACCATTTAAAGTTCCTGGGTTTAACATTTCCAAAGACCTCTCAATACATCCCACCTAATCAAAAAGGCACAACGGCATATTTGCTGTGTGAGTTGCCTCGACTTTGATTTCCCATTCTTATCAGTTTCTGGGTGTGCTGTTGAGAGCCTGCTGACATGCTGCATCACCGTTTAGTATGGGAACTGCACTGTCTCTCTGACCACAGCCCAGTGCATTATTATATCTATCTATCTATCTATCTATCTATCTATCTATCTATCTATCTATCTATCTATCTATCTATCTATCTATCTATCTATCTATCTATTAGCACTTTACACCCAGAGTGTTGACAACAAGCAGTGTGTCGGTAGAGCATCAAAGAACCCACAAGCCCTTTTCATAATCTCTTCATACTGCTGCCGTCCAGGAGATGGTACTGCAGCCTGCAATCCAAACCTACCAGACACAGGAATCGCTTTATTTCCATAGCCATTAAGAGTATGGAATTCTGGACAATGTGCACTCTGATTGATTTGTTTCAGTTATCACCGTTGGGTCACTGGTTACACGTCCAGTAATGCTTGCATTATTTACAGAGGTGACCAACTCCGATGTTGGAGAGGCACAGTGGCTACAGATTTTCATTCTAACCATTTTCTTAATTAGTAACTAGGGAGTTTTGCCCCCTGCCTGCGTTACGCATTAGCCTCTTTGCAGTTCTGTCGCTCGTGTGTGGGGAAGCGGATGTACAATTTAAACAGACTTATTTTCATGGGAATTGTTACATTTGCATAATAGAACTAACTATTTTACAATGCACTCAGAAAGTATTCCCAGCGCTTCATCACTTTTTCCACATTTTGTTATGTTACAGCCTTATTCCAAAATGGATTAAATTCATTTTTTTCCTAAGAATTCTACACACAACACCCCATAATCACAACGTGAAAAAAGTTTACTTGAGGTTTTTGCAAATTTATTAAAAATAAACAAATTGAGAAAGCACATGTCCATAAGTATTCACAGCCTTTGTCATGACGCTCCAAATTGACCTCAGGTTCATCCTGTTTCCCCTGATCATCCTTGAGATGTTTCTGATGCTTCATTGGAGTCCACCTGTGGTAAATTCAGTTGACTGGACCTGATTTGGAAAGGCACACACCTGTCTATAGAAGGTCCCACAGTTGACAGTTCATGTCAGAGCACAAACCAAGCATGAAGTCAAAGGAATTGTCTGTAGACCTCCGAGACAGGATTGTCTCAAGGCACAAATCTGGGGAAGGTTACAGAAAAATGTCTGCTGCTTTTGAAGGTCCCAATGAGCACAGTGGCCTCCATCATCCATAAGTGGAAGAAGTTTGAAACCACCAGGACTCTTCCTAGAGCTGGCCAGCCATCTAAACTGAGCGATCGGGGGAGAAGGGCCTTAGTCAGGGAGGTGACCAAGAACCCGATGGTCACTCTGTCAGAGCTCCAGAGGTCCTCTGTGGAGAGAGGAGAACCTTCCAGAAGGACAACCATCTCTGCAGCAATCCACCAATCAGGCCTGTATGGTAGAGTGGCCAGACGGAAGTCACTCCTTAGTAAAAGGCACATGGCAGCCCGCCTGGAGTTTGCCAAAAGGCACCTGAAGGACTCTCAGACCATGAGAAAGAAAATTCTCTGGTCTGATGAGACAAAGATTGAACTCTTTGCTGTGAATGCCAGGCGTCACGTTTGGAGGAAACCAGGCACCGCTCATCACCAGGCCAATACCATCTCTACAGTGAAGCATGGTGGTGGCAGCATCATGCTGTGGGACTGGGAGACTAGTCAGGATAAAGGGAAAGATGACTGCAGCAATGTACAGAGACATCCTGGATGAAAACCTGCTCCAGAGCGCTCTTGACCTCAGACTGGGGCGACGGTTCATCTTTCAGCAGGACAACGACCCTAAGCACACAGCCAAGATATCAAAGGAGTGGCTTCAGGACAACTCTGCGAATGTCCTTCAGTGGCCCAGCCAGAGTCCAGACTTGAATCCGATTGAACATCTCTGGAGAGATCTTAAAATGGCTGTGCACCGATGCTTCCCATCCAACCTGATGGAGCTTGAGAGGTGCTGCAAAGAGGAATGGGCCAAACTGGCCAAGGATAGGTGTGCCAAGCTTGTGGCATCATATTCAACAAGACTTGAGGCTGGAATTGCTGCCAAAGGGGCATCGACAAAGTACTGAGCAAAGGCTGTGAATACTTATGGACATGGGATTTCTCAGTTTTTTTATTTTTAATAAATTTGCAAAAACCTCAAGTAAACTTTTTTCACGTTGTCATTATGGGGTGTTGTGTGCAGAATTCTGAGGAAAAAAATGAATTGAATCCATTTTGGAATAAGGCTGTAACATAACAAAATGTGGAAACAGTGATGAAGCGCTGGGAATACTTTCCGGATGCACTGTACATTACAGCAAGTAATTAACCATATTAAAAAATAGTAAAATGTAATAATTTGAAAGTAAATTATGTTTCATGTTGCGTTAGAGTTATTTGTTGTTCTGTTTGGCTTTGAAATTAACACATAAATACTTTTTAAACTTACATTTATTCCTGTAAAACTTCAATCATTTGCAACAAACACGGTCCTCTCACCTCTCATCTGTGTGAATGCTTTTGACAGAAACACTTCCTGCGCTCTCAGCTGTTATAAATTTTAACGTTTTCCTCACTTTAAGTTCCCAATTAAAGAAGACGTATTATGTCCAAATCTTATTGAAGAATTTCATCAACATAAAAAAATGAGTAGAGCCTTATCACTGACTTATTACTTATTGCCATCCTTTCCAGGCTGGCAGCCCTTTTGCCCACTGCTCCACCCATCATAAATGCACTTTTATACTTTACTAGCTGTGTAAGCCTGTGCTGTAAGAAGCCGAGGGTCCTAGAAACTGCTGAAATCGCCAGAAAAAAAACCTGAAATGTAGAGGTGTGGGTGGCACAGTGGGTAGTGCTGCTGCCTCACAGTAAGGAGACCTGTGGTTCGCTTCCCGGGTCCTCCCTGCGTGGAGTTTGCATGTTCTCCCCGTGTCTGCGTGGGTTTTCTCCGAAAGTCCAAAGACATGCAGGTTAGGTGCATTGGCCATTCTAAATTGTCCCTGTGTGTGTCCTGCGGTGGGCTGGCGCCCTGCCTGGGGTTTGTTTCCTGCCTTGTGCCCAGCAGACACGGGGAGAACATACAAACTCCACGCAGGGAGGACCCGGGAAGCGAACCACAGGTCTCCTTACTGTGAGGCAGCAGCACTACCCACTGTGCCACCCACACCTCTACATTTCAGGTTTTTTTTCTGGCGATTTCAGCAGTTTCTAGGACCCTCGGCTTCTTACAGCACAGGCTTACACAGCTAGTAAAGTATAAAAGTGCATTTATGATGGGTGGATCAGTGGGCAAAAGGGCTGCCAGCCTGGAAAGGATGGCAATAAGTAATAAGTCAGTGATAAGGCTCAAGAAAACCATAAGAAAGTGGGGAACACTTGCCTGGGTATTGGTGATGTAAGTCCATTTATCACTAAGGGAAGAAGGGTGCAGCCAAGGAATTAGTAAGATCTGTGTAAGTGCTGGCGGCCACCTGGACCGTAGCTGAAAATGGCCTCAGAACGGAGTTTAAAGGCACATCAACCCAGAAGTCCATAGGGCTTAAAGTCATTTGTAAAGTAAACTGGAGGATAAGAGGTCTGGACTGGCAAAAAGATGCGGGATGATGAAGAGAGCAATGCTCTTACCGTCCTTGAAAGGTTACAAAGTGTGTCAGACGAGTTCAACAAGCAGATACTGTAGGTACTGTAAGTGGGTTCTGTTTTACTTGGACTTAGTTTTAACAGTTTTGTTCCAATTACGCGTTCCTCACTTATGTTTGCGTAATGCATCTGTAAAGTCATACTGGGATCCAGAGGTGGCCGTTTAGCCAGCTGCCTTTTGTTAGACACCCTAAATCCTTAGGGAGCTGGTGGCAGGGCCAGCCATGGTGAGCTCCTGGCTCGTAACACCCGGGCACACTGAATCAGTCACGGAGTTGAATCCTCTCCCAACTGACTAACCACAAACACAAGTAAAGTGCACCCTCTCCTGGCAGACAAATCAACGTATGTCTCTGCTGCTGTCTATAAGCCATCCATTAAAGGAAACTACAGGAGATAGTCAAGCGTTCCTTCACTCTTTTGAAAAGCGTGTTTGCTATCAGATTCGGTTTGTCAACATAAACAGGCAGAATGCATTCATTGCGTCATTACTGTCATTTCATTGGCACGTTTCCTAAAATTCCAAGGAGATTGAATGTGATCTTTCTAAGGTGGGTTAGCAGATTGCATCTGTCATACCTGTAGCTGAGTGATCCTGAGACAGCTGCAGATGGGACATTTAGGCTGCTGGATGCTGGGGTCTGTGAGATTGGAGGAATTGCAGCCCCCACAGAAGAATCATTGCAGGTGTTCTGATCTCTTAAACACAGATGGACCGCTCTGCTCACGGCCAGACCCTTCTCTGTGCTCGTCTCTGGTCCTTCGTTGCCCTCCATAATGGTCTGCATCTCCACTTTTTCAGTCTCTGCTAGGGGTTCTCTAGTTTTCATCGTTTTAGCATCCGACTTGTTCTCAATTATTTTCACAAGGTTACTAGGCTCCTAAATATGGCCAAAAATGACAAGAATTATACTTAAGAGAGCTATAATGAAAGTATAATTATATCTCTACGTATATAAAATCCAGTGTCTGTCTGTCTGCTTTTCATGAGAGAGCTACTTAATGGATTTACATCGGGTTTTTTGCTTGAACATTTCAGTTGAGTTCTTCCTTTGTCTGCGTGGGTTTCCTCCGGATACTCCGGTTTCCTCCTACAGTCCAGAGACATGCATATTAAGTGCACTGGCGATTCTAAAATTGTCCTTGGTGTGTGTGTGTGCCTTGCAGTGGGCTGGCGTCCTGCCCGGGGTTTGTTTCCTACCTTGCACCCTGTGTTGGCTGGGATTGGCTCCAGCAGACCCCCATGACCCTGTAGTTAGGATATAGCAGGTTGGATAATGGATGGATGGATTTCGGTTGATTTTGCAATGCTAAGTATCAGAGTTCACTTGCGGTACCAATTTATTAGTGCGAATCTGAGAGACACGCAGCGGGCCAAGGGGACGGGGGTGTGGCCCTCATCGTGTTTTCATAAGTAGTGAAACAGGACAGTGAGGAGGGCTCCGCCCACTCCTGACATCACGCTTTCCCCTCCCCTTGGCCGGCAGCCTCCGTCTCGGATTAGCGTGAATATAATCGCTCCTGCAAGCGAACTCTGATTCTTAGCGTGATGAGAGAAGTCACAAAATCATCCGGAATGTTCAAGCAAATTATAGAAAAATAAAAAGACCTAAATCCGTTAAGTCGTTCTCTCGTTCGATAACTAAGTGGAGTTAAGGTTACGCCCCCGAGGCAGAAGCGTGAGTGAGGAGGGCCCTGCAGCCCGTTGAGTCTCTCTCGGATTTGCTCTAATAAATCGGTACCGCAAGCGAACTCTTGATACTTAGCAGCAAGTCGCAAAATCAACTGGAATGTTCAACCAAATTATAGAAAAAAACCCAATTTAAATCCGTTAAGTAGTTCTCTCGTTTGCTAGCTAAGTGGAAGTACGGTGCACACCGAGGCTGGCGCATGAGTGAGGAGGGCCCCGCAGCCCGCTGTCTCTCTTGGATTCACGCAAATGAATCGGAACCACAAGCGAACTACCATACTTAGCGCCATGAGAGAAGTCACAAAATCAAGCAAACTATAGAAAATAACCCAATCTAAATCCGTTAAGTAGTTCTCTCGTGAAAAGCAGACAGACAGATAGATGTTAGATTATATATATATATATATATATATATATATATATATATATATATAGAGAGAGAGAGAGAGAGAGAGAGAGAGAGAGAGATGCCTGTCCAATCTTCTAAGTTACAACAGCTTCTTGTGGATTTAGATGAATCGTAAAATGTGTTGGCCTACTTTACTTATGGTTTTTGATTCATCAGCAGTACGCTCTTCTTTTTCCCTTTTGGATGTTTTGGACTTCTTTGACAATGGAGCGCTTTCTTTTAAATTCTTCTTCAGTTTATAATTGAGCTCCTCAATGAATCTGAACACAAAAAAAAAAACAAGAATATCATTCAAAAGGTGGTCCTGAAGTTTCACTTCACTACACGTATACCGTAACGTAACATTCTCAAATGTGCTTAATAAAATTCAGCATCACAGGAGCCCGGAGAATACGTTGGCAGCATCAAGTGCAAGGCAGGTATCAGACCCAGGTGAGGCTCCGGGGCCCATTATGGTCAATTTATTTGTCAACTTTTAAAAAAAAAAAGGTTTACTTTTCTGTCCTTTCTTTAAATTAAAGTTTTAAAAAGGTGGGTCACAGGCTTAGGGAGCAGAAGATAGACCAGACTATTGTATATCAATAGGAATACTGTGCAGAGGGCCCCAGATGTCCCCATCCCTACTTCTACAGATGTTCAGCAGAGGCCATCCATACACAACAACTGCTTAGCCTGAGGCCACAGGGCACAACAGAGCTGAGAACGTTACTGGTATACATCTTCACAGGCTGATAAAGTTGGCTGAGACAATGACTGGGTCTCTTCAGTACATACAGGAAAAGCAGACAAAATATTACAGGTCTCGGCTATTTGGCTGGGTCATTTTTGAATTGCTCGGTTCAGGACATTTAGCAATTGCACCATCAGTATTATGGACAGCCAACAGCCACTCTTTAACACCAGAATCATTTTCACAATTGTATTTAACTAATCTTGATGTTGACTTTTCTCACCACTACCTCAAATATTTAAGTCATATGCTTAAGCACAACTGAGGCAAAGTTACAATAAGACAGCCAGAGTGGTTGTGCCAAACGGTGTAATCAATGTACTGTATCACTCGCAAAAGGTTTTTAAACCTTTAAAGGTTTCCGAAAGACTTCAGAAAGCTTCAGAATTGAGCAAAACTCCTGAAAAATGCAGTTTAATGTAAAAAAAGTGAAAAGAGCTACAAGTAGGCAAAATGAATATGAACTATTAATGCAAGATGGGAGGTACTGAGCAACAGGAAGCAACCTCTGAAAAGAAATGACAAGCATTGGTTGACACAACATTTTCATCATCAAAGCAATGTGCACAAAGTGATTAAAAAGGCAAATAGAATGTTATTTTATATCACAGAAACTGTTGAATATAAATCAAGGCACACTATCCTATAGACTATATAACACACGAGTGAGACCACATCTGGAGTACTGTGTGCAGTTCTGGTCACTGCACTAGAATAGATAGATAGATAGATAGATAGATAGATAGATAGATAGATAGATAGATAGATAGATAGATAGATAGATAGATAGATAGATAGATAGATAGATAGATAGATAGATAGATAGATAGATAGATACTTTATTAAATGATCAACACATTAAAAACACATTCCTACATTTAAATAACTGCAGCATTTCATTGGGTGAAGATAAATACAATTCATTCCCTGTCTTACCTTTCTGCAAAGCCATCTCTGGTAAAATAGTCATGGCGCAACAGCTCACTGCAAGACGATCGCTTGTCTGGATCAATGTGCAGACATTTCTGTGGAGAAAAATGAAATATTTTGAGCTTTGTAAGCCCTAAGGTTTGTCATGAAAATGCAATCAAAGCAGAAGTCACCTCCGGTCCATCCATCTGGAATGTTTCTGAACAGTTGTATCATTTTACTCCACTTTCAGCTGAATTTGAAATTTACTCTTATAATAAGGTAGACGCCAACAGTTAAACAAGTAAAGACTTTGGCATCAACAGGACAATTAATAATCGACATAACAGACTACTAATAGGGCTGTACTGCATTTCCAGAAGCATTTCCAGAATTAGACACTGTATGAAGGATGCTTTAATGGTTTCAAATGACAGATTTCAGGTCATAAGTGAAGTGCATCCTGGGAAAGCAGAGCCTTGCAATGTTTTGTATCGCCAGTTTCTCTTCAGCTTCAAGTAGCTTTCGATGTCCATGGGAATCCACCTTGATTAAAAATAATGTCTTAATAACATCCTGGGCGGCACGGTGGCGCAGTGGGTAGCGCTGCTGCCTCGCAGTTGGAAGATCTGGGGACCTGGGTTCACTTCCCGGGTCCTCCCTGCGTGGAGTTTGCATGTTCTCCCCATGTCTGCGTGGGTTTCCTCCCACAGTCCAAAGACATGCAGGTTAGGTGGACTGGCGATTCTAAATTGGCCCTAGTATGTGCTTGGTGTGTGTGTGTGTTTGTGTGTGTCCTGCGGTGGGTTGGCACCCTGCCCGCGATTGGTTCCTGCCTTTTGCCCTGTATTGGCTGGGATTGGTTCCAGCAGACCCCCGTGACCCTGTGTTCGGATTCAGCAGTTGGAAAATGGATGGATGGATGGATAACATCCCTGTGTTTTGAGAAACTATAGAAGTGTTAGCCGCTCTACTAGCGGACATTAAGTCACCAGGGGCGTCATGTATAAACGGTGCGTACTCACAGAAATGTTGCATACGAATGTTTCCACGCTCAAATCTCAATGTATAAAACCTAAACTTGGCGTAAAGCCACGCACATTTCCACGGTACCTCATACCCTGGCGTACGCAATTTCTCCGCTCGGTTTTGCAGACTGGCGGCACCCAGCGTCAAAGTAGTGCTACTGTTCCTGTGTAGTTACCCTTTCTTTCTTAGCTCCACATTCCTGACGCGGCTTTATAAATACACTGAAATTAACTGCATATTGTTTATTAGTGTAATGCATCGGATTGTAATTAACCTGCAGCAATATAATGGCCCAGGGAATAGCCGTAGTATTCCAAATACCATAACTGCTTTAGCGTTGTTACGCTCACTGCATCTTCTTCTTCTTTCAGCTGCTCCCGTTAAGGGTTGCCACTGCGGATCATCTTTTTCCATATTACTCTCACTGCACCACTCGAAGTATTTAGATCACTGTATCTGAGTGGGGAATCACAGCAGCAGCTGATCAGAAAGAGAATTATCGGTATACAGCATGAAGCACATGCTGCCTGAGCCACGGCAAAACGCTTCAGTGACTTCCCAGTATGGACTTCGCAGTTTAGAAAAGGTTTCAGCTCAAGAACTATAAACGCACTCAATCAGTCCATCAAGCGCTCCTTGTAGAACTGTTTGGACTTATAAGTACAATTACCTCACTGTAAACTTGCACTACAGTTATAATATTGCACAACCTGCGCCACTTTATAAAGTGCATATGATGACAATATCATTTTTAAGATGAAATGCAGCAAAATATGCTGCTTATAGTATACAGATAAAACTTTAACTTCATTTAAATAATCAGTATTGTTAATAATTAAACATGTGAGGACACGGTGCCGCAGCGTATAGCTAGTTCAGGGATAGCTCCTGCCTTGCGCTGTATTATTGCTGGTGCTGACGCGACACTGGAAGGATAGACGGAGAGAATAATTAAACATGTACTACGAAGATATTTCAATGTTCCTTAAAAGTTTTGAAGAATCGGCGTTCTAAGCTTACAGATGGCTTAACGTCTATCACAGAGCTGATTGTGTGGCGAATGGAGAAAGAAAAGTATGGACAGGAATTGGAGGTTAGTACATTTGAAAGAGACAATACTTCTGTAATAAATTATTTCATCGAAGGTCGCGCATGGCGCAGCAAGCCTCTTGCATGAGATATGAACAATCACTGCGCCACCGTATTCCTATGTTTAATAACATGCTTTCATTCCTATCATCATGAAAAAGATATCACGTATACATCTCAGTATTTTAATTATTCAGAGAGCTGTAATATCACGAATGCAATGGATTATGTGTCCTGTCGGAGAAAGAGAAAGAACGGAAGCACGTAGTGATTCACACTCAGAGCACATAGAAGATCAAATACAGAACAAAGCATTTAACGTCCTACTTTAGTTACAATGGGATTTGAGAAACTAGCAAAATAAACAATTTTAAGATGAAGTTTATGATGTTCTACTTTAATGACAAAATAAACTACGTGATTAAAGTGGAAATTTCGAGATTAAAGTTGACATTTCGTGCTTTTTTCCCCACTGTGTGCCTATTTTTTTTCTCTGTACCCTAATAAGCTTTCATATGACACTCAGAAGGTCCGCTACGAGTCACCTTTTCACGCCGACTTTGATATGTGATTTCTTTTTTATTTCAGGCACTGTGCAACTTTGTGAACTTGAGCTGTCGAGTTTCTCCGCCACTCTGTCACTCGATCAACTTCCTTTTGTTGATTATCCCACTGTTTAAACCAACAAATAGTACGTTTTTCCTTTGCCTCCACTTGGTATTTGCTGAAATTCTTATATTTCCCCCCGTGCTTTTCTCATTGTCTTTTCACAGAAGGCTATTTATATTGATTTGCATATTCAAAGAGGCGTAATTCTAGGAGGAGTTGGGGTGGGACAGAAGGCACGTGCACGTGCATTACTTTTCACGCTGATCGGGATTTATGTAGTGGAAGAACGTGAAAGTTTGATCCTGCATCTGGATTTTTCTGTGCGTACGCACATTCCCGCTTTTGTGCTTACGCCATGTTATAGTGTGAGTTCTACGCACGGCGTTATACATGAGGCCCCAGGTGTGTGTGCTTAATTTAGAGAGAGGTGGGGAGAGACAGTGTGGCTGCCTAGAATTACCTGGCCTTAACATCCACAGTTACACGTTACGCGCTACACAGTTATATCTCAGAGGATTCCTTGTGTTCTCTTCTGTGTATTGTGTTGTATTTACCCCCCTTTTATTTTGACACCTACTGCATGCCCAACCAAAGTTATTATAGTTTTGCCTCTTTATTTTAGTTTTTATTTCTATATTTTTTCTGACCTTACTTGTAGTACTAGGGTGTTGTACCGTGTTAGCCATTATGAATGTAGTGAAAAGTCAAGCAAAATGACACCTTTTATTGGCGTTGGCTGCCCCAAACCTTTCCAATGGCTCTTTGTCGTTCTTGTGACAATATTATATATATATATATATATATATATATATATATATATATATATATATATTCACGGCATTCGAAGTCTGTGTCACAATCTGATTGTATGGGTGGTTACCTACCAGGTAACGCTTGTGGTTGGCCAGCAATCTGCTAACATCCGCCACGGTGCCCTCAGTTTGTGAGGAGCAGATCATAGAATGGTTGAAATAGTTATATATATATATTGATATTGATCTGGTTGTCAATGTTATTGTATAAATATTTTAATTAGAAAACCTTTTTCTGATAAGAGTGAAGGTTTCTTGCACTTTAGTGGTTACATTTTACTTAACAACACCTGGCTGGTTTTGTATTTAGCATACTTACATTTATTACAAATAAATTATAGTATGATTTAATGATAACAGCACAAGTAAATGTGGTATATCATTTTTTGTTGATGAATCTGTGGAAAGCACTTTGAATTTCATGTAAATGTATGATAAGGTACTATATAAATAAAAATATTATTATTATGTAAAAAGAATATCATCTTATATATAAATGTCTACGCGTACAAGTGCGTCGGTCGGTCTGTCTGTCTGTCTGTCTGTCTGTCCGGACCTAGAAGTGAGAGGTGGAGTCTGGGTAAGGGCTCCGCCTCCGAGGATACGTAAGTGAGGCCAGCACGCCCAGAGGAGTTCCTTTCAATTACCTGACGACGCTACATTTCAATTTTGTTTCTGACGATTTCAGTAGTTTCTAGGACCCCGGGTTTTTTACAGCACAGGCCTACACAGTTAGTTTTTAAATACATGTAAAAGCTTAATCTCAATGTCTGCCTGATTTTTGATTACAAAGACAGCTAAGAGGCTAAGATTGACCATCTCTTGTCCAGCTGAAGTCACTTAAGGGCATGGAGGATATTTTGTGGAATCCTCTACTAGGGGTCAACTGGGTTAAAGTAGAGGAGTGGAGACCCAATGGGTCAGGCAGCGTAGCATAGCGGTTAAGGCTTTGGACTCCAAACCCTGAGGTTATGGGTTCAAATTCCGCTATTGAGAACATGAGCAAGTTTTTTCACCTGGCTGTTAAGACTCCCTGGTATATCAGGAATGGAAAAGTACTGAATAACGCAAATTTTAAAATGGCATGGTACCAGCATCTCAAGATTTTCAATAACAGAAGTAAACGTCAGCTTTCCTTCTCAATCTCCCACACATACAAGGACACTCAGCATTGCAGTTGCGGAAAAACATCTGTTTCGCAGACTACAAGCTTTGACACAATCTGAACTTTTAACAGGGGAGCCCCCCCCCCCTACACCGACTCCTTATTACTTTGACGTGACCTCCACCACCACCCCTTATTGATTTGACACGATTGAGATTTCACAGGGAAGCTGTTGTGATGTGAGATTTTGCATATAACTTGATAAATATTTTGTATGTCTTTATTTGTAATTTAGGCAAAGCAATGTAACTTAGTGTTACTTTGGTGAGAGGCATTCGTGTTTGCAACCCAAGGAATGGATCTCTTTGAATTTTACGACAGGATTTGGGGGGTGTGCTTTAAACCAGTTTGGCGAGTGTTTCTCTGCTAAAGTCTTTCAACCACACCCCCCGCAAGAAAGCCATAAAGACATATGGTCCTTGGGGTGGCAGGCTTTAAGATGCTGTATTCCCCCATTGGTCTGAAGTATGGCAGTTTGGAATTGGCTTGGGTCAGAAGCTTTTAAGTACCATGATGTCCTATTGGCTGTAGGGGTTGGACAGAACATCTATAAATCTGCTTGCTCAACCACATTCTCTCTCTCTTGCTAACCTGTGATGATGAAGACAACAAAATGAAGACTGCAGCTCAGCAGCCATATTGACCAGGCTTAAGGCCTGTTCTCAAGAAAGCTGAGCACCAATGATGTCTTAAGTAGAGACATTTAAGTAACTACAAGTCTGTGTGCCGCCTGACCTACACATCACCATTTAATCAGGTTGTATGGTTGCCAATATTCAAATGTACTTTGCATTTTATGAATATTACCAGTAATACATTATTTTATGTGTAACTTAACTCCTGCTTGTCTTTTTACTACATCTAATTGCCTGAGGTTATAGATATAGAAGGGAAGGTGGGGATAAGTTATATACAATAATACCTTATAAACAGTGGTAAGTCTGTGAGATTAGGCATTCTGACAAACTAGGGGGCTCTGCCCCCTGCTCGCTTCGCTCGCCTACCCCTGGCATTGGGGCATGACAAAGAGTGAGATGTATGAATTAGATATAGAATAGTGTGCAGGTTTGGATGATGCCTATAGAAATAAAAAATAGAGTTTTTGGCATAGAGTAATGTTTTATTGGAATATTTCTTTGTATACAACATTAGTAGTAAAGATGGTGTCTTGTCCTTGAATGAGTCTTCCTTGGCATGGATCATTTATAACTTTAACTTTAACGTCAGATGAACGTCGAACACGTGAGAAGGCAACATAAAGTTGTCCATGTCCAAAAACGGGTTCAGAGAGGTAGATGCCAACCTTGTCCATGGTTTGTCCTTGTGATTTGTTGATGGTCATGGCAAATGCAGGTTTAATGGGGAACTGTCGGCGTTTCAATGTAAAAGGTAATTCTAGGTCAGAACTTGTAAGCTCAATTCTAGGATAACGACGGGAAGATTGTATCGTCTTGGATCTTGTTCTTTGTCCTTTATCAAGACTAAAGCAATTGTAGTTGCTGCTATACCTTCTGCATTTGCTTTTGTATTGGCCTCCTTTTCAACTTCATGTAGCATTTTTATAGACTTAGCTAATGGGTGATTGTTTATGACATGAGAGACGTTTCTCATTATAAGCTCTGTGCATTGTTTGTTTTCAGGAAGGTTCATTCGTTGATAGATTGCCTCATCTGGATCTAGGATGTAGATTTGTGCATATTTGCGTTCTTGATTTGTTTCAGGGTGCACTGTTCCAATGCGATGCAGTATTTGTCCACATATGCGAAAGCAGTATGGGCCATTGCCTTTTGGTGGCCTGATATTTACTCCGGTAGATGCAAAAGCAAATGAACTATTGTAGGATCTAATGCAGTTCATAAAGTTTTTACTTTCAGGCACATTGTTAGTTAGAAGCTTCTGTAGATATTCAGGATATGAATGTAAAGGAGGCAGTCTAATCTGCCCCTTTTGACAACAACGTGTAAATTCATTATTTGTATTGCCAGTTGTTTCTTCTGGGAAGTTAAGTGAATGACAATGATTGCAAATGACATTCCTTAATCCCAATGAATTTTCCTCAATAGTGGACTCATTATTGAAGGCGTTGTCAGCCAACTGGCGTAAGCGTTTAGCAGGTGTCTGGCGTTGATGTCCGCGACGGGCATGTTTTGCTTGTGGCGTTTGAGTGCCGCGTTGTTGCATGTCCATTATTTGTGACGCGCTATTTTGGAGTTTTAATTGTTTTGCCTCCGCTTTGTGAAAAGTCCCTTTCAGTCTACGTCGTGCATTGTTTGTATCGAGCCTTGTCCGTTTTTGTATGTCGGTCAGTTGAGCTTTCTGCTTTTGGAGTCTTGCTTGCTTGTTTTCTGGCAGTCTCTTCGCTCCCTTTTTTGTATGTCTGCAACGCGAGCTCTTTCGGTTTGAAATCGTGCTTGTTTCGATGCAGCACTTTGAGACACGCGCTGTATGCGTCTACGTTCATTGTGTCTGTCCATTTGGGCACGTCTCTGTAACGGGGTTACTTGAGCTTTGCATTTTTTGATCCGAGACATTTTTTCTCCTGGAGTTTCCGAAGCGCGTTGTATGCGCCACCGTGTATTTTGTTGTTTCATTCGTGTTCGTGTGTTTGGTCCCGTTATCCGATCCGAATCGTTTTGTACCCGTGACCGTGTATTCATGACTTGTTTGTTCCTCAGCATGCGAAATATGGATAAGTAATAAGGAGGGTCGCACTCACTGTTAATATGGAGCCTTTTCTGCAGTTGAACGGTTAATAGTGCTTTATTGTAAGGAGATCCACCTATGCTGCATAGTGTGAAGGTGTTGAGATGACGTATGTTTAATATGGACGTTTCCTTTAGAAATGTGGCTTTGGGTGTCACTTCTTATTGATGTGTGTGTGTGGGGGGGTGGGTGAGGATTGTTGTTGCGCGAGCGTCTTCTTTCTTTTTGTGTTCCAGGGGCTTGTTGAATCCCCCTCTTTGTGTGTGTCCTGTCCGGTGCCTGTTTTGCCTTGCTGTTGTGCGCGAGCGTCTTCTTTTTTTTTGTGTGCTAGTTTCGTGTGCAATGTGTTTCATGCGGCGCCTGCGTTTGACTACTTTTTTCTGTGCCTTTTCCTTTTTTCTGTGCTCGCGGCGCCTCATTTCTTTGACTCCTTTTTTCTGTGCTCACTCCTTTTTTCTGTGGTCTTGTCCGCCTCTCGCGGCCCCTCATTTCTTGGGGCGCCTGCGCAGTACGTCTTTTTGCGGCTACGGCCCATGGCCGGATGTCCCTGCGTCCATCCGGTTTAGCATTCTCGGTTAGTAATATGGATGCTACATGTTAATAATACAATAGGGGAAAGTAGAGCAATATATTACTCTACCAAGACAAAACAGAAGCCAAATTGTTTTGACATGATCTGAAATTCATGGGGGACCCTCGCCCACCCCTTATTGCTTCAATGTGATCAAAACTTCTAGGGGGACCACCAACCTACCTTATTGCTTCAACATGATCAAGACTTCACGGGGCCACCAAATTGCTTCGATGCAATCCGGCACTCTTTGCTATCAAGAGGGAAACAGTGCATAGTGCGGTGCATCAGGGAGGCAGGAGTAAGGGGGGCGTTTCGGAGTTATCCGTTATTTGATTCAGAGCCATTCTGGTGCCAGTGCTGAGGTCTGAACGCTATTATTGATACCCAAGTCAAAATTTCAGTACAGATCTACCTGTACTCCAATTGGAAAACATAAAAGAAATGTGACCAATTGCATCTCTCAAATGTTGTAAGTCACCTTGGATAACAACGTCAGCCAAATCAAGAAATGTAAGTGTAAATGTAAAAGACGGTCTCGGTCAGCGAGCAGCCTGGCATTGTGACTCAGGAGGGTTGAATACACAGGGCACAGGGTGAGGCAGGTAAGAGCTTACAGCTAACAGCCACATAGCTTGTTTGACATTTCTAACTTTCCCCATAAAGAACTGAGAGATTAGTGGATAACTTTAATATTAAGTGAATGTCACAGGTGATCTAACAATACGATAAAATTGATGCTCACTGCTGAGCTGAGCATTTTTATGTTACAATAACAGACAGTTGTCACAGGAGGGGCGGCACGGTGGCGCAGTGGGTAGCGCTGCTGCCTCGCAGTTGGGAGATCTGGGGACCCGGGTTCGCTTCCCGGGTCCGCCCTGCGTGGAGTTTGCATGTTCTCCCCGTGTCTGCGTGGGTTTCCTCCGGGCGCTCCGGTTTCCTCCCACAGTCCACAGACATGCAGATTAGGTGGATTGGCGATTCTAAATTGGCCCTAGTGTGTGCTTGGTGTGTGGGTGTGTTTGTGTGTTTCCTGCGGTGGGTTGGCACCCTGCCCAGGATCGGTTCCCTGCCTTGTGCCCTGTGTTGGCTGGGATTGGCTCCAGCAGACCCCCGTGACCCTGTGTTCAGATTCAGCGGGTTGGAAAATGGATGGATGGATGGATGTCACAGGAGGCTGGGGGCCAGACCCAGCCGAGATGCCCTGAAAGATGGGGAGGCAGTCAGTACATCCCCCGGGCCGCGAAGGGGCAACCACCCTGGATAAGCAGGGGACCACGGGGATGGAGCAAGGAGGCGCAAACCCAAGGGCTACCGCCAGGGGGTACCCCAAGTCTCCTAAAGCCTGGGAGATCTGCACTTCCACCACACCTGGGAAGGTGGGGAAGATCCTTCCAGCAACACCCGGAGTGCTTCCAGGTGCAAGGGCAGCACTTCCGCCACACCAGGAGGTACTGCCAGAAGAGCGTCATCAGGCACCTGGAACACATCCGGGTGGGAATAAAATCAGAGAGCTAGAGTCAGGAGCGGGAGCAGGACAAAGCTCCTGTGAGGAGAGGAAAGGCGGCCCACGGAGACTCAGAGAAAGGCCCGTGTGGAGGGTGATTGGTGCAGGGAGCACTGTGTGTTGGGCGGACTTTATTTATTTAATAAACGTGTGTTTTTGTAAAGTGCTGGTGTCTGTCTGATGGTCAGATCAGAACAGTACAGGCCAAACAGAAGGAGAAGATGCTGTAGAGACAACAAATTACTTTTAAACATTTTTGCGTTGGTAAGCTATACAGGTTCATAATAGAAATTGGCAGACCTTTTGACTATTGAAATATTTATTAGGCATACATGTTATGGGATTTTGGAGCTTAATGGAGCAAACATGATTTCTATGAACCTTTGAAAAATAAAAGGACTTTACAACCTTCCTGTAAAAAAGAAATATCTGCAAAGATAACTTTTGAAAACTGTAAAATACCATTCACAACTGAGATGATTCAAACAGAGATGTACCTTTACTAAGTTCAAGGTGATGGAGTGTAGCTTTGGAAACATTTTCTCTAGAGGTTCCACTTGTTGAATTTCAGGCAGTCGCACTCCAGCAAAAACGGGGTTTCGGTGAAAGAGCTCCTGGTGACGTGGAGTTAAGTTTCCTAAAGTGACACACAGACAAGAATTTAAAATGACATTCGTCTTCTATGGCCTTTACACAGAACGACTACAAGAATATGAATTGAACTTTATGAGACAAATGAATTACTGCAGCAAGAAATAGGAGTAATGCAGAGTGGAATGACGAAGTTCACCAAGTTTGTTATTGTTCAAGTCAAACTTATTTCTTCACAAACATGGTATATAAACAATCGACACACAAAATTGTGTTCTAAAATCAAGCAGGTTTTTAAAAAAATTTAAAAATATCTCAGTGGCACAATCTAATGTGTATATACTGTATAACATATATATTAAACATACTGTATATATTATATATTATATATATATATATATATATATATAAATAAAACTGCTTAAAAAATTAAAGGCACACTTTGAAAACCCAGCACATCTCAATGGGAAAAAAACTCCTGCTGGCTCACTCTACTGGTATGGACTGATATGGTGATGTGTGAGGGACGAAAGGATGGAAATGAAAATGACCAACCAATAGAGGGACACCCCGAAAATCAAAGGGAACAAATGATACAGCGGCAGAAAAGCGAGTCCATTTGGCCAAAATGTCATTGCAGCAACTCCAAATCGTCCTCAGTAGTTTGCATATAACTCTTATGTCCTAATGAGACAACGGATGGTGTCCTGGGGGATCTCCTGCCAGATCTGGACCAGGGCATCACTGAGCTCCTAAACAGGCTGAGACATCTGATGGACCCAAACATAATGTCCCACCCAGAGGTGTCAGGTGAGTGAGCGTGGTGGGGGGGCAAGTCAATGGGATCAATTCCTTCATCCTCTCGCCACATGAGGCCAAGCATTGTGGTGCACCAGGAGGAACCAGCATAGGGTCTGACAATGGGCCCAAGGATTTCACTGCGATACCTAATGGCAGTCAAGGTGCCGTTGTCTACCCTGTAGAGGTCTGTCTGTCCCTCCATGGATATGCCTCCCCAGACTGACCATCACTGACCCACCACCTAAACCGGTCAGCTGAACGATGTTACAGGCAGCATAATGTTATTCACGGCTTCTCCAGACCCTTTTACGTCTGTCATATGTGTTCAGGGTGAACCTGCTCTTATCTGTGAAAAGCACAGGACACCAGTGGTGGACCTGCCAATTCTAGTATTCTATGGCAAATGCCAATTGAGCTCCACGGTACCCACTAGAGGACATCAGGCTCTCAGGCCATCCTAATGAAGTCTGTTTCTGATTGTTTGCTCAGAGACATTCACACCAGTGGCCGACCTGCCTGCTGGAGGTCATTTTGTAGGCTCTGCCAGTGCTCATCCTGTTCCTCCGGTGGGTCCTGCTGATGGGTTAAGGACCTTCTATGAGGGGCCCTGTCCAGCTCTCCTAGAATACTGCCTGTCTGTCTCCTGGAATCTCTTCCATGCCCTTGAGACTGTCCTGGTATATGCAGCAAACCTTCTGGAAATGACCTGTGGTATTGATGTGCCATCCTGGAGAAGTTGGACTACCTGTGCCATCTCTGTAGGGTCCAGGTATGGCCTCATGACACCAGTAGTGACACTGACCGTAGCCAAATACAAAACGAGTGACAAAACAGAAAAGATGAGGAGGGAAAAATGTCAGTGGCCTCCCTCCACCTGTTAACCCATTAATTCCTGTTTTGAGTGTCGTCTCATTGTTGCCCCTCTAGTGCACCAAAGCAGCTGAAACTGATGAACAAGCCCCTCTGCTACTTCACTGAGCAGATCAATAGCCCACAAGGGCCATTGACTTGATGCTAGACTCGGATTACAAAGGGTTCCTGTCATTTTTTCAGCAATATACATACCATTATATATATATGTAGGTTTTAAAATAAGCCCGATTTAAAGCGGGACAAACAACATGACATAAAATTGTTGCACTTTTAGGCATAGGATTTTATATATATAAGAGTAGATATATGTGCCTCGTCTGGACAGGGGCGTCTTTTGTTCCTTACGGTCATATTGAGAGTGCTGTGTATATTTATGTATACGAGTGGATATGTGCGGGTGATCTGAGGGAGTTTCTATGTATATGGAAAGGGGATTTTCTCGAGAAACAGCTAAAGGGGACTTTCATTTAATTGGGGCTGTGGCGTAAAGTAACCGTGTGTTATTGTTCAGTCAAAATATGCCCATGTATGTAATTTGTTCTCTTAGGTTGTTCCATAACTCATTTTTTTGTTCCGTCCTTGCTGGGTAACAATCTTTGAGAGGAGAAGTGGCAGAACAACCAGGTCCAGGAATTTTACAAGTTTCTCGTCGATGTAGCTTTGCCTTCTTTGAGCTTAGGGTAATCATTACAAAGTGAACAATTCTGGGGACAAAGTCACATGAACACCTTCACTTGCTACCAGCCTGATCCTGAATACCTCTCAATCTGACGTGCAGAACATTCACTCCACGTTATGCCATGGTGTCATTTTATTTCTGTGCAGCACCAACAAGATCAGTCGTTTGACTCTCCTTTGCGAAGCTTGGCTACAGAAACTCCCTGCTGGTAGAGGACCCTGGAACTGATGTCCAAAATGATGCCTTCTACCCAGGTGTCATTTAAATGGCTGACATCTGTCTGCATGGTCTCACTGCTCACTGCCTCCAGTCTGTTGCTTATTGGTGGCTCTTGGCCCACTTCATATTTGTGACTCTTCTCTTTGTACTAAAAAAAGATTTTTTTTTCTTGTTCCCAATATGTGGCATATGCCACCTCCTTCTCCACATCAGACGTCATCACAGTCTACTGACCTTCAGGATTCCCTTGAAATCCATCCTTTGATGTGACACCTTGGGCCTGCTTAAGCTACTTAGTCCTTCAAATGTTTCGTGACATATTCTGTATTTCTTATGTTGAGATAACTGAAATGTTAAATTCTCCACATTCAACTAATGACAGATGTTTCCATTTGACATTGCACAGGTTTTACAAAATACTGAATTCTGATTTAAGTATCCTGATTTTCTGTAAATTGCATTGGGTGACTCTCAATGCTTATTTTCAAACTCAGCAGCAGAAATGTTTCACTCTGTTGTGAACACTCTAAAGGACCCTGGTGTCTTCAACCGGGCAACTTCAATAATATCCAACTGATGATCCTCAGCATCACACGTCACCACAGTCCTAAACCAGCAGCCTCGTGGCACAAGTGAAGGTTAAGGGTCAGTGTGGTCAGCATGGAGTATAAATGGTTAAGATCGGGCTAAGTGAAGGTTAGGGGTCAGTGTCATTGGTAGGTAGTATAGACGTGCGGTGACGTCACTTCTGCAGTGAAACTGTGGACGTAGACCAGAGGTGTGGCTCTGTAGTTGGATGCTTCTTGGCCATTTCTTGTGGACACAGCAAGCTGGATCTGCTGTGTTCAAACGTTAATGCATTTAAATGTAAACCTGTGGTACCATCTTACCACCCCCTACAAGTCTGCTGTTAATTAGCCAACGCAGAAGTACTTATGTGTGTTTGGGTGGGTCAATGTTTGTTTATTATAATGTTTGTATATACATATATATTTATTATTTTTCTCTTGAGCTTCTGTAAACTTTTAATTTCCCCTTAAACATAATATATATATATATATATATATATATATATATATATATATATATATATATATATATATATATATATATATATATATATATATATATAAAATATATTCATTGCATTCGTAGTCTGAGTCCCAACCTTATTGTATGGGTGGTTACCTACCAGGTAACGCATGTGGTTGGTCTGCCATTCTGCCAACATCCACCACGGTGCCCTCTAAGTTACAAGAAGCAAATCATGGAATGTTGCATAGTTTACTGTCAAATAATGCAAAGAGTACGCGACATGTGTTTCGCCGTTATTTGGGGTCATCAGGTGTACACACTCACTGCACCCCTTGCAAGGTTCGATCCCTGTGAGGGGAGAGGTAGAGTGTGTACGCCTGATGAGCCCAAATGAGGGCGAAACACATGTCGCATACTCTTTGCATTATTTGACAGTAAACTATGCAACACACACACACATATATATATATATATAAACACACACACTTTAATATATATATATATTGTGGCCTGCAGAGGGCACTCCTGCCACCCAAACCCAACACACAGGTGTCACACACTCTTTATATTTTTCCTTTTCCCTCATGGGAAATGCTTTCCCCTGTACAACAAAGTTCACCACAATCACTAGCACATTACAAAAAAGTATTTTCCTCTTTTTCTCCACACCTCCGGGCAAGCTTCGTCTACCTGCTCCCGACTCTGGCTCCAAGAGTAGTGGCTGCTGTTAGTAGTGCTGGTAGTGCTCCAGGTGCCCGTTGCCCCACTTCCAGGTGTGGCGGAAGAGCTGCAAATAAGGGCTCAGCAGCAGCTGCAGCACCCCCCTGGTGGTGCCCATGGAACCCAGCAGGGCTGCATCAAACTCCAGCTCCCATGGAGCCCTGCAAGAGTCCAAGGCACTGCTGCACCCCAGGGGGGGGAGGGGGGGGGGTTGGGTTAGCAACAAGCCCTGATCCAGTGCACTGCCGCACCCACCACATGACAAACCAACTCAAGATCACAAATTAGGACCTGAGTGCAGCCATGCAACAGCTGATACCTCAGCAACCCACACCAGTTTAGATGGAATGGAACAGCGTGAGGTTTTTATGGTGGCTGGAGTGCCAATTCTGCCACCAACCCCCAGGTTTTTCCCTACAGGTTGGAGGGCCCACATGCAGATTAACATCATACCCAGGACGGAGCAATTGCAGGTTAAGTTCCGTGGTCAAGGGCCCAACAAAGTACAGTCACTTTGGCGTTTGCAGGATTTGAACCAGCAACCTTCCGATTACCAGTGCAGATCCATACCTCAGAGCCACCACTCCGCCGGCTATCTCTTACTATCCATCTATCTATATCTATCTCTACAGATAGATAGATAGATAGATAGATAGATAGATAGATAGATAGATAGATAGATAGATAGATAGATAGATAGATAGATAGATAGATAGATAGATAGATAGATAGATAGATAGATAGATAGATAGATAGATAGATATACTGTAAGCATTAGTGAGACTTGTGCTTGTTTATTTGCTTGCTTATTGTGGCTGTGGTGCTTGAAGGTGCTGTTGGGAGAAGATAAAGAATACAAATACTTCTCATTGCTTTTACCCTGTGCTGTGTGCGGCTGTCTGTTGGGTTTAAAGGGGCAACAGTGCCTCCTATCGTCCACAATATATATACTAAATAATCTAAAGGCACCTGTAGTAATGATAGCAACAATTTGAGAAGGATCGCAGCAGTCTTACCTAAACACTTAATAATGTGGTATAGCTGGTCAATATCTGAATCCCCTGGAAACAGCGGCTCTCCTGTCAGCATCTCAACGACCAGACAGCCAATGGCCCACACGTCCACAGCTCTGAAAAAGCAGAGATACCATTCATAAAGCAGTGTACTGCGCAGTGGAGCACATTATGGGTTATGAACCAAATTAACACCAACCAGGGTTAAACACAAAGTGTAACAATACAAACATATATAATGCTTTGTATTAGACGATCAACCTGTTACTTCTTGTTAATCTTTTACATTAATATAATAAACTGGTATCATTCCATTTCAGTTCAATCTGTTTTTTATTGCTGTAAATGCAAAAGTCAGCTGCAAGAGTCTCTGTCAGTATTATAACAGTAAAAACATTAAAGACAAAGGTTGAAATGAGTTAAGAGCAGTAAGGTGAAAACAACACATCCAGAAAATAAAAGAATAAATGTTCTAAATGAGCACACTTTATTATGCTGTAGATTTATTATTATATGGACACATTTTTCCATTTTGAAAATTCATAATGGCAACGTGGAGATGTGTTTTCAGGAGGTTTGCAAATTTATTAAAAATCAAACACTGAAATATCTCCTTCTTATCCAGTAAGTACTCAGACCCATAGCTGTGGACCTCCAAATTGTGCTCAGGTGCCTCCCATTTGCTTTAATTCTTCTTGAGATGTTTCTAGAACTCGACTGGAGTCCACCAGTGCTAAACCCAGTTGACTGGACATCATTTAGAAAGGCCCACTGTGCGTGTAGAAGGCCCCACAATTCACACTGCATGTCAGGACAAAAACCCAACCATGAAGTCCAAGGAACTCTCTGTAGACCCCTGCAGTAGAATTGTAGTGAGGTGTTAATCAGGGCGAGGGGATTGATTTTTCTCACAACCTCAGTGGCCTTAAGGGTTTTGAAAAGGAAGAAGTTTGGAACCACCAGGACTCTTCTGGCCAAACTGAGTAAATGGTCATGAAGGGCCTCAGCCAGGGAGGTGACCAAGAGCTCAATGGTCACTCTAACAGAGCTTCAGAGTTCCTCTGCCGAGATGGGAGAACCTGTCGGAAGGACGACCACCTCATTAATCAGACGTTTATGGTGGAGAGGCACTGTTGAATGAAAGGCATCTGTCAGCTCCATTGGAGTTAGCCAAATGGCCTGTAAAGGACTCTGGTCTCATGAGACAAGAATGGAAGTCTTTGGGCTGAACTCTAAGCACCATTTCATTCATTAGACTTGGACCATATAGAACATGTGAGGAGTGACCTGAAGATGGCAGTTTACAGACACCTTCCATCCAGTCTAACAGAGCTGAAGAGGATCTGCCAGGAGAAACGAGATAAACTGCTTAAATCCAGGTGTGATAAGCTTGTAAAGACTTAGCAAACAAGACCTGGAACTGGAATTGCATGTAGAGACTCAAAACTGCGAAAGGGGCTTCTAAAAGTACTTAATTAAGGGTCTGAATACTTCTATGAGGGCAGCACTGTGGCACAACGGTAGCCCTGCTGCATCACAGTAAGGAGACCAAGGTTTCCATCCCAGGTCCTCCCTCCATGGAGTTTGCATGTTCTCCCCGTATCTGTGAGGGTTTCTTCTGGGTGTTCCTGTTTCCTCCCACAGACATGCAGGTTAGGAGAATTGGTGATCCAAAATTAACACAAGTGTGTGTGTGTTTGCCCAGCGATGGACTGGTGCCCTGCCCAGGGCTTGTTCCTGCCTTGCACACCATACTAGCTGGGAAAGGCTCCAGCAGACCCCAGGGACCCTGGTTAGGACAAAACGGGTTTGACTGTGACAGACAGAGTGAATACTTCTATGAACGAGAGAGTTCAATTTTTGATTTTTAATACATTATCAAAAAATTTCTGAAAACAGATTTTCACTTTGTTATTGTGGATTACTGAGAGTACATTTATAGGAAATGTCAAATTAATCCACTTAAACTAAAATCTACAACACAATAAAATCTACGGAAATTGAAGGGGTCTAAGATAGATAGATAGATAGATAGATAGATAGATAGATAGATAGATAGATAGATAGATAGATAGATAGATAGATAAGTGAAAGGCACTATATAACATAGATAGATAGATAGATAGATAGATAGATAGATAGATAGATAGATAGATAGATAGATAGATAGATAGATAGATAGATAGATAGATAGATAGATAAGTGAAAGGCACTATATAACAGATAGATAGATAGATAGATAGATAGATAGATAGATAGATAGATAGATAGATAGATAGATAGATAGATAGATAGATAGATAGATAGATAGATAGATAGATAGATAGATAGATTTTATCTATCAGTCTTTTTAGATTACAAACTTATTTAAATACAGATTTTCTTAGCCACTGTTTGCCTGCTTCATACAGTACATGGCTGGCACTGATTTGTAGTTTTCGTTTAAAGGAAGACGTTTCCTGCTGAACGTGTTTATTGGTTTTCTATGACAAAGGGACCGCAGTAGCAGACAAAGCAGACATATGGCACACTTTACTTAGACATTACAAATATTTATTTTGAAATCAGAATCCTCAGGCGTCAGCAGCAGCTCTGAGAATTAAACTGTGATCTGAGTAATTAACAGATGAGAAGGCGCACACACAAGGGGGGAATTCTTCACACAGGTAATCGTCACGTTTACGGCCCTCAGTGAGTTTTACGTTTTTATTTTCATGATCCTGATTTAAACTGAGGAGGCAACTTGTGAAATTAAAACATTTGGACAGGCAGGCAAATAGCAGTACAATTCAGAATGACCTGGAAAAACTGTAAAGGCTAACAAACACTTTGAAAGTTAATTTTTAAAGAGACAGTGGTAAAGTGCTATATACTGTACAGATAAAACTAATTATAAATGTAAGATGTGCAACTGGTGTTACAGAAAGCAAACTGAAAAAAAGGATCGGGGGGCTTTCATTGACATACCACTCTTGTAACTCAGGGAATGTGCAAAAGCAATTAAAAATGTGAAGAAAATGCCAGGTCATTGTTTTAATAAGTCAACGGCTTTATTGTACAAACTCCACTACGTACTCGTGAGGCTTACATCTAAATTACTGAAAGCAAAAAAAAAAAAAAACAACTCCAAAAAAGACAAATGCGCATTCGAGTTTGTATGGAGAAGTTAAACGATGAACATTCCAGATTAAAGGACATGATAGCCTGGGACAGAGAAGGCTCTACGGAGAGCTCATCCAGGATGGTGAACCTCTCAAAGACCTAAATGTTTATCCAGTGAGATTTACATTTTCTAGGACAACAGTGAAATACATTTAGTACAGAAACGTATTCACACTTACTGCTCCCTCACATAAACAGATGCTGGACGTCAAGCTGAAACAAAGTAAAGAATCATAGAGTTGAAGCTGAGACCATCAAGAACGTCCTTCAAGAAACACAAGTTCTGTATTCTATTTTAAATTCCCAGGTAGCAGACGTTAAGGCACAATTACTTGAAATCATAACCATAAAAGCAAAAATGTGTTGACTGATCACACAAAATTTCATAACAAGACAAAGCTAATTGTAACTCTAAAACAAAAAAAAATGATTGTTCTTTAATTCTTTCTTGCAAAGTGTTTTCTTTTATTTCCTAACTAAAGTTCAGACAAATAATTAATGCAATACCCTGGTCTTAAATAAAACAGTGTCTGACACATCAACAAGTAACACATAAGTAAGAGCAACACAGTGATGAAGAGCACTTAGAGGTGCAGTGCAAATGGAGACAGAGAGAGATAGAGAGAGACTGTGAGAACAATACTACACATCACAATGTGAAAAAAAGACAATAAAATCCAACGTCTGCCTGCCTGTCTGTTTGTCCATTTCTCTCATTGCACTAAGAATCAGAGTTCACTTGTGGTACTGATGTATTTGCTCGAATCCAAGAGAGACGCAGCGGGCCGAGGGGAGGGGGATGCGTGACGTCAGGAGTGGGGAGCCGGGCGGGACCCTCCTCACTCACGCGCCAGCCTCGGCTTGAGTCGCTCTACCTCTCACCACGTGTTGGAGCGCACCTCGCCTCCGTTTAGCTAGCGATACCTGTTTGTTCAGCAGACATCATCATCTAGAGCAGTGCTTCCCAAACTCGGTCCTGGGGACCCACAGTGGCTGCAGGTTTTATTATCACAATTGGTGATAATAATCAATAACAACGGATCTCACTGAATTAACGGGTCTTTTTTATTCTGCTCTTATTCTTCATTCAGAAAAACACAACAGTATGGTTTTTACATTTAAAAGACATTTAGAAATATTCCTTTTATAAATAGCCAATAGATACAGCCAATCCTCTTTAATAAAATTCCTGTGTGCGTCCAGGTGTCCGTGTGTGTGTGTTCTGGTGAAGTGCGCATGCGCGGGGCACGGTGCAATGCGCGATATTACTGTCAGAGAAAGTTAGAGGCATTTTACGGAAATACAAACCAGTATTACTGCGAGAGGAAATTAAAGGTACACAATACAGTGACGCATATTACAGCCACATACAAGCCAGTATTACTGTCAGAGGAGATAAAGGCATATTACCGACGCGCACGCCTGTATTACCGCCAGAGAAAATTAAAGGTATATTACTGACGTACAAGCCAGCGGACGTAGAAGACGGTATTACTGTCACAGAAAATTAGACACACACAATACACGGCGGCAGCCCATGAAGAACGATCAGCTCAGCAAGTAAACATCAACAAAAGAAAGGCTGAAAGAAAGAAAAATACGACCAACAAAAAGAATGAGGTCAAAGTCTCTTGCCATTTAATATCGACTGTTCTACTAATGTTTATGCACTACTGTTCTAGCGCCCGTTATTGTAACGGGCTAAATGACTAGTATAGACATAAATGCTTAACTCTCTTTTGTTGTTTTCCTATTATTTCTCAGAAGTATTATTTTGCAGTAGCCTTCCCTATTTAAAAATTGCAGGATTAAGTCCACACGTTTGTAGCATCCGACTTGTGCAGTACATACTTGCCGTACTTGGTGTCTCCCACCACCAGCTCCGGTGCTCTGTACCAGCGGGTGGCCACATAATCAGTGTAGAGCTCACCGGGGGCCGCCATCGTCCGAGCAAATCCAAAGTCACACAGCTTGACAACTCCATTCTGGGACACAAGGATGTTTTCAGGCTTGATATCCCTGTGGATAATCTGCAACAAAAAAACACAAAGCACCATTTCTGTATGAAACAAACTGCACTTGACATTGTGAAATTTACTAAAAATAATTTGGAACGCATCAATAAAATCTCACAAAAACAACTCTGTAACATTATAGCATTAAAGGCACTATATAATGAAATGATAGATAGATAGATAGATAGATAGATAGATAGATAGATAGATAGATAGAAGGCACTATATAATGAATGATAGATAGATAGATAGATAGATAGATAGATAGATAGATAGATAGATAGATAGATAGATAGATAGATAGATAGATAAAGGCACTATATAATAAAATGATAGATAGATAGATAGATAGATAGATAGATAGATAGATAGATAGATAGATAGATAGATAGATACATAGATAGATAAAGGCACTATATAATAAAATGATAGATAGATAGATAGATAGATAGATAGATAGATAGATAGATAGATAGATAGATAGATAGATAGATAGATAGAAGGCACTATATAATGAATGATAGATAGATAGATAGATAGATAGATAGATAGATAGATAGATAGATAGATAGATAGATAGATAGATAGATAAAGGCACTATATAATAAAATGATAGATAGATAGATAGATAGATAGATAGATAGATAGATAGATAGAAGGCACTATATAATGAATGATAGATAGATAGATAGATAGATAGATAGATAGATAGATAGATAGATAGATAGATAGATAGATAGATAGATAGAAGGCACTATATAATGAATGATAGATAGATAGATAGATAGATAGATAGATAGATAGATAGATAGATAGATAGAAGGCACTATATAATGAATGATAGATAGATAGATAGATAGATAGATAGATAGATAGATAGATAGATAGATAGATAGATAGATAGATAGATAGATAGAGGCACTATATAATAAAATGATAGATAGATAGATAGATAGATAGATAGATAGATAGATAGATAGATAGATAGATAGATAGATAGATAGATAGATAGATAGATAGATAGATAGATAGATAGATAGATAGATAGATAGATAGAGGATGTGCAGCCTTGTTCATATTAGCTCTCATTGTGGTCTTCATCCTCTCCTCCATGACTGTCTCCAGCAGGTGCGGTACAAACCCATAACTGGGTCTGCCCTTTTTATTCCTCTGGTTGATTCAGTCTTCCTCTCTTGAAGTGGCGTACTGTAATTGGCACAGCACACTGCACAGGCCACCACACATTTGTAGAAGATGCAAATATCACTACCCACCACCAGCAGGCATCTGAACTTCAACAGGTAATCTGCCTTACGCTAAGAGCATGTTACGTACGGCATGGCAAGTTCTTGGATGAAGGATCTTTTATTGTCATTCCAGCATCCATATGCAGAAAAGAAATTTGGTACTCGGGTTCCGGTAATTAAACAGCACCCATGATAATCCCATTAAAAAAATGATGAAAAAACCTTCTAAGAAAAGCTTGGGTTGCTGCTGGAAGTGATGTTGGTGAGGCCACTGGGGGCTGGTGGTCTGTGTGTGGATCCCAATACCGCAGTGCAGCAATGGAGAAATAGTGCTGTAAAAATTGGTGCCATCTTTTGGATGAGAGGTAAAACTGAGGTCCTGACTCTCTGTAGTCATTAAAGATCCCTGGGTATCTTTGGAAGATGAGTAGGGTGTACCCCAATATTCTAGCTAAATTGTTCAGCATGGTTTGGTCATTCTGGCCCCCTAATTATCCCCTGTCTCTAATTGGCTAGCTATCTCTCTCACCCCTTCACCACTTATAATGTGTGGCAAGACTACTGGCACAAAAGTGGCTGCTGTTGCATCGTCCATGTGGATGCTACACATTGGTGGTGGTTGAAGTAGTTCCCCACTATCTTTGTAAAGCACTTTAAGTTTATTAGAAAAGAGATATGCAAGTGTAATTTAATTGTGTTTTATGAATCACCCACATAAGAGGAGCACAGTCTCCAAAGAAAAGAGTCTGCTCAGCCCTGTCTCCTGTAGTTCCACTGTGTTATTAGAGCAGTTCAGGCTGTCATTGATGTGGACCCCCAAGTACTTGTAGCAGTACAGCACCTCCACATCCCCTCCCTGAGCAGTGACTGGACATCACCAGTTTGGTGCGGTGAAAGTCAATAACCATTTCTTCGGTTTTGATGGTGTTAATTTGTCCCCACTGGACTCCTCTCCTCAGTCTTATATCCCACTTGTCAATACAACTCATTAGTGGAGCATCATCAGAGAACTTCTGCAAGTGACAGAATCTGCTATTATATTTCTAATTATAAAAGGTTTCAAATTTTAAATGTAGTCCTTTCGACAAGGCTTATAGTCTAAGAGCTACAAAAGAACTAAACCATTTCCAAATGCTGAGCTATAAATACCCCAGCTACAATAAGTCTACAAAATAGCACAGCTTAATAATACAGTCCATGTCTGGACAGAACGCATCTCAGATTTATGACCGCCTTCTGTCTGCTGTTACTGAGAAATGTCATCAGGTGGCAGCACCTCTTAAATTATACAAAGAGAGTATCAGTTCTTCTGAGATTACAGAGCAGTAGCAGATAACGTCAATGCAGAAAACATTCATTTAAATCAGTCCTCCTCTTCTTCTTCTTCATTCGGCTGCTTCCATTAGGGGTCGCCACAGTGGATCATCTTCTTCCATATCTTCCTGTCCTCGTCATCTTGCTCTGTCACACCCATCACCTGCATGCCCTAACTCACCACATCTATAAATCTCCTCATAGGCCTTCCTCTTCTCTTCTTCCCTGGCAGTTCTATCCTTAGCACCCATCTTCCATTATACTCCTCATCTCTCCTCTGCACATGTCCAAACCAATGCAATCTCGCCTCTCTGACTTTGTCTCCCAACTGTCCAACCTGAGCTGACCCTCTAATGTCCTTATTTCTAATCCTGTCCATCCTTGTCACACCCAATGCAAATCTTGACATCTTTAACTCTGCCACCTCCATCTCTGTCTCCTGTATATAACATAGCTGGTCTCACTATCATCCGCTAGACCTTCATGGTCACTCTTGCTGATACCCGTCTGTCCCAAATCACTCCTGACACTCTTCTCCACCCACTCCACTCTGCCTGCACTCTCTTCTTCACTTCTCTTCATCAATCCCCATTACTCTGTACTGTTGATCCCAAGTATTTAAACTCATCCACCTTCACCAACTCTACTCCCCTCATCCTCACCATTCCACTGACCTCAGAGCAAACATCACATCTGTGGTGCTCTTTCTTGACATGATGCCATCCTGCTGCTCACTAATCATCACCTCACTTCTTAACTGATCTTCCACTGATCTTTCCCATAACTTCATGCTGTGGCTCATCAGTTTTATCCCCTACAGTCCTGCACATCCCCCTTATTCTTAAATATCGGCCCACCAGTCCACTTCTTCTTAACTCCTCATCATCCTCTCACTTTCCAAGATTCCATTAAACAATCTGTTTAAAAACTCCACTGCCATCTCTCCTAAACACCTCCATGCTTCCACAGGTATGTCATCTGGACCAACAGCTTTTCCATTCTTCATCCTCTTTTGTTTTATTATTTTTTATTTAGTTCATTTAAATCAGTCCAAACTAATAAATATGTCAGGAGTGTCGTGCTCAGAGTCGGATGTCACTTTCTATTTCTTCAGGCCATACAGGCCTAGTGTTCAAGTATATGATTTACGCTGGGAGTGCGATACTGACAGAACACTGGAACAAGTCAACAAGCTGGCGTCATCTTGTGGGACCATCAAGGTCTCGTGGCACTCGTGTGTTCATAAATAATTGTGATCTCCCTGGTGTTACAGTACTAGCTCTGAATCTATGGAGAAGAAAGATAACATCATGGCTTTCATCAGCCAAGGGAACTTGCAATGCACGCATTACACATACTAGAGGTCTCCTTCCCAAAACTGAAAATGTGCGCCTGCTCTTCAACAACATGAACAAATACTTAGAGAGAGATCCATGAGAGATTATGAAATAGAAATAGGAAATTATAAAAGTGTTATTGGATATTGTAATGGAGGTGTTTGTGTGTTGTCACTGTCATTTTATTTTCTAACCCTCTAAATCCTAGGCTGGGTCATAGGGGGGCTAAAGCCGAATCCAGCAAGCATGGGGTGCAAGGCATGAAGAACCCTTGGACAAAGCACAAGCCCAGGGCAGGGTGGGCACACCCACACACTCACTCACACGGAAACACTTAGGCCAGTTTGGCATCGCCAATCCACCTAACCTGCATGTCTTTGGACTCGCACATACATGGGGAGAACATGCAAACTCTGTGCTGGGAAGACATGGTAGATGAACCCCGGTCTCCTTACTTCGAGGCAACAGCACTACCACTAGGACACTGTGGCACCCTTTTGTATGGCAATACACAACATGCCACTGCTCATCCTCCACCTTGAATTGGACTCCAACTCTTATGTACCACACGGCTGGTGCCATTGCTGCACCATAACAGGCTCACTCAAGCATCAAATTCTACTAAATCAGATATTCAATCCAGTGACGTGCGGTGAGGTTCATGGCTGGTGACTCCTTTAGAGTCAGATTTACAAATATAAGAACCCAAAAGAGTCGCTTATTCACTAATCAATTGTCACATTGACTACTGGTTATGTTTCATATCTCATTCTTTACACACACAGACAGGTGAGGCGCATATCTGACTAAGAAAGAACAGAGAGAGGAGAGAGAGAGAGAGAGAGAGAGAGAGAATGAGAGCGGAGAGAGAGACAGCAGAGAGAGAGAGCAAGCGAGCGAGAGCGGAGAGAGAGAGAGAAAAAGAGCAGAGAGAAAGAGAGAGTGGAGAGAGAGAGCAAGAGAGAGAGAGAGAGAGAGAGAGAGTGGAGAGAGAGAGCAAGAGAGCGAGAGAGAGAGAGAGAGAGAGAATGAGAGCGGAGAGAGAGACAGCAGAGAGAGAGAGCAAGCGAGCGAGAGCGGAGAGAGAGAGAGAAAAAGAGCAGAGAGAAAGAGAGAGCGGAGAGAGAGAGCAAGAGAGAGAGTGGAGAGAGAGAGAGGAGAGTGGAGAGAGAGAGAGAGCGAGAGAGAGAGAGAGAGCGAGAGAGAAAGAGCAAGAGAGAGAGAGAGAGAGAGAGAGAGAGAGAGTGGAGAGAAAGAAAAGAGAGAGGAGAGACAGAGCAGAGAGAGAGAGAGCGGAGAGAGAGCAAGAGAGAGAGAGCAAGCGAGCGAGAGCGGAGAGAGAGAGAGAAAAAGAGCAGAGAGAAAGAGAGAGCGGAGAGAGAGAGCAAGAGAGAGAGTGGAGAGAGAGAGACAGCGGAGAGAGAGAGCAAGCGAGCGAGAGCGGAGAGAGAGAGAGAAAAAGAGCAGAGAGAAAGAGAGAGCGGAGAGAGAGAGCAAGAGAGAGAGAGAGAGCAAGAGAGAGAGAGAGAGAGAAAGCGGAGAGAGAGAGGAGAGAAAGAGAGAGAGAGCAAGTGAGCGAGAGCAGAGAGAGAGAGTGGAGAGAGAGAGCAAGAGAGAGAGAGAGAGAGAGAGAGAGGAGAGAAAGAGAGAGAGAGCAAGTGAGCGAGAGCAGAGAGAGAGAGTGGAGAGAGAGAGCCTTTGCTCCTCACCCTCCACTTCCTTTAAATTTGCCGTTGTGATTCCACAATTCACACTCATTCAATACAAATGAACGTATAGAGAGGTGTACAGAAAAATCGGATTTCAATTTTGCCCTTAAATGAAATATTTAGTACAGGGACCACCTTTTGTCAGCACCGTGTCGCGGTGTTGGTAATGTGGGCACGTGTTGCTGTAAATAGATGAGGGTGTTGAGCTGAAGCCTTGTCCGGGTTAGGGTGGCTGTACGCCCCCTGGTGGCTTGTCACTCCAAACACAGCACTTTGCTCCGCTGGCGCTCAGCTTCTTGAGCTTCCAAAACACAGCAATAAAAATCCATGAGGCTCGAGTCTTCAGCCACCCTACAGCCTAAACTGTGCAAAGCTCTCCCAATGGGCATTAGGCAGCTGTGGCGTTTAGAAACATTCGATAAAGACTAAAGGTTTTCTGTTTTTGTACTTGAGCAAGCCTGGTAGTTTACAGTTAGGTATTAATGTATTTTTATACTCACTTATGTAATTATATTTGTATTGACTGTTGCCTTTTACGATGAGTGTATTGAATGTGCAGCTTGTATGATGTGTAGTCCCTTTGACACTTTCCTTGAATCCTTGAATCCTTGAACACACCCGGGAAGAAGCAGGGAGGACTATCTTATTATAGAAGGTGATGTATAAAAGCTGGCGATGCCACCGCTCTTTGCTGTGCCGTTTGCCTTCTGCCCTTCTTCCCACATACGTATTCCCATGTTAAGGCCCAGTGGATCTTTTAGGTTTAGACTTCAGATGGTTTAATCATTGCTGTGATATTACACTCCTTTGACTTTGCTCCTCTCATTTGTTAAACTTCTTTTTCCACTGATATATTAACTGACTTGTAGTTAATAACTACCTACTGTATATAAACAGTCAAGTGCCTGTCCTGAATAGCCAATGATTTAATGATCATGGACCACTTAAAGTGAAGCCAGCCGGCTGTATCGGGCTTTTGAAGCGTGGATCCCGGAGAAGACAAATGAAGGGCAAAAACTTTTCCAAAATTGAATTCACGTCTAATTAAAAAAAAAAAAAAAAAACGAGTTAAGTAAAAGAGTTAAGTAAAAGAGTACTCACATTGTGCGAATGGCAGAAGGCCACAGCCCTCAGGATTTGATACAGGTACTTTTTCACTTTGCTGTTTTCCATCCCATTTGGAAATTGCTCTAAATCATCTAATACAGTGCGCTCCACAAACTCAAACACAAGATACCAGCGCCTTTTCTTCTTACAGACTTCAAGCAAATTTACCAGGTTATCATGTCGGAGTTGCTGTAATGAAAGGATTCAGAAATTAATAAACAGATAAACAAACAAATACAACTAAACATCTTCTTCTGTGGCTGTCCGTTTGTCTGTCCAGGATTTTAAATCACCTGTTAGCTTGTAAACCATTTGACCGATTGACCTGAAAGTTGGTACACATATACTACGTACATTACAAAGTTGTCCAAAACATGTTGGGAAATTAAGGTGGCTTCTAAATAAACAGGATTCTGAGAAATTAATTCATGCATTTATTTCTAGTAGGATTGACTACTGCAATGCGGTGTGCACTGGATGTTCAAACTGTTCTTTATACAGCCTCCAGTTAATCTGCAAGAATTATTACAAGAACAAGAAAATACGAACACATAACTCCAGTTCTAGAGTCGTTACACTGGCTCCCAGTTAAGTTTAGGGCAGGTTTCAAAATCCTACTTTTAACATATAAAGCATTAAATGGCCGAGGTCCGGCTTAGTTATCTGAACTTATCATGACTTACAAACTTAAGCGCACATTAAGATCTCAAGATGCCGGTCTGCTTAGGATTCCAAGGAATAATAAAATAACAGTGGGAGGTCGAGCTTTTAGTTACAGGACCCCTAAACTGTGGAGTGGTCTGCCTGCTACTATAAGAGATGCCCCTTCGGTCTCAGCTTTCAAAGACTCACCACTTCAGTTTAGCACACCCTGACTAGAGCTGCTGATTAACTGTACAGACTGCATCTCTGTTGTTAGTTATTAGCACTAAAATATAAGTAACATGAGAGTTAGAATTTGTTACTAACCCTCACCTGTTCTGTTTCTCTACTCGGTACTCAAATGTGGCAACCTACGCAGACACGGGGAGAACATGAAAACTCCACTCAGGGAGGACCCGGGAGGCGAACCCAGGTCTCCAGGTATCCCAGCTGCGAGGCAGCAGCGATACTCACTGTGCCACTGTGCCACACAACCATCAAACAAAATGTGAAAATAAAGACAAGTGAAGGTCTCAGTAAGGGTGATGTCTCAGGTCACCAAGAAAATAATAGAATAGCAGCAGTTTTGGAAATGTCTGCTGTGACAGAATGAGAGCAGCAACAAGCCATGGAATTGAATAACGGGTTTAATTAACAGCAACAACCAGCTTCTCATTAAGGAACTGGTTGGAGTGAAATTAGTTGGAGTTTGAAACCCCAATTTTGCTGCTCATTTGTTGGCTTGTTTCAAATCTCATTTCTGTTTAGCTGTCATTTAATGAAGAAAAGAATCAACTCAGAAGATTTAATCATTAAAAACAGAGGGAAAAGAAGTGAATTAGCAGTGAAAACTGAACACTGATTAGGAAAAGGGTTAGAAAGAAAACCTGCAGCCACTGCGGCCCTCCAGGCCTGGAGTTCGACACCCGTGTTCAAAACCTACAAATCCAGAGCAGAAACACCAGGTAGCCTAACCCAGCAAGCATCGGGTGCAAGTTTTCTGTCATTTTCAATATCATTAACTGTTTCAAAGTATTAAATGAGTTTTTTGTAAGTATGACTTAAGATATACTGTAACATATTATGAGCAACTAGCTGTAGTAGTGAAACAGGACAAACTTTAAAAATCAATAAACCGACAAATATCGCCAGCTAAGCGGAGGTGAGGCGCGCGCCAACACGGGACCAGAGGTACGGCGACTCGAACGGAGGCTGACACGTGAATGAAGATGGCCACGCCCCCCACTCCACTCATTGGCCCACAGCCTCTGTCTCGGATTCGCGTCATTCTAGCACTCCTGCAAGCGAACGATGATACGTAGCGCGATGAGAGAAGTCGCGAAATCAACCGGAATGTTCAAGTAAATTACAGAAAACATCCGTTATTTAGTCCTCTCGTGAAAAGCCCACAGACAGACAAACATTGGATTTTATGTATCATATATATTAGTAAACTAGCTCTGAATCTATGGAGAAGAAAGATAACATCATGGCTTTCATCAGCCAAAGGAACTTGTAATGCACGCATTACACATACTAGAGGTCTCCTTTCCAAAACTGAAAATGTGCGCCTGCTCTTCAACAACATGAACAAATACTTAGAGAGAGATCCATGAGAGATTATGAAACAGAAAATAGGAAATTAGACAATTGTTATTAAATATTGTAATTGAGGTGTTTTATTTTCTAACCCTCTAAAGTAGCGGTCTCCAACACGTTGCTCGCGACCTATCGGTAGCTGGCCACCCCTTTCCAAGTAACTCGCCAAAGGGTTAATGAATCCTTCATAAATTTGAAAACCTGATTAGTCAAATTAGGGGAGGGCGATCTACCCAAAAAATGATACCACGATCCTTTTAACACAAAATCATGATCCACAATCTGAATTACAATCTCTCTTTTCAATGTGGCAGACACTTAAGAGAATATCTGGACTCAAACTCATCAAGAGCTAAGTAACAAACAAAGTTAAATTCAATTGTTCTCTCATTCGCTAGCTAAGCGGGTGTAAGGTACGCCCCGAGGCTGATGCGTCAGTGAGGAGCGTCCCGTCCACATCCCCCTTCCCTCGGCCCGCTGAGTCTCTCTCGGAATCACGCAAATAAATCAAGCGAATGCAAGCGAACTTTGATACTTAGCGTAATGAGAGAAGTCGCAAAATCAACCGGAATGTTCAAGCAAATTCTAAAAAAAAAAAAAACGATCTAAATCCGTGAAGTATGATTCTCTCGTGAAAAGCAGACAGACAGACAGACATCGGATTTTATATCTATAGAGATGTGACTTGGGATATGATGCAAATTCATAGCAGTATGGTTGAGACTATAAAAAGTGAAATTACTGTTTATGATTCATTTCGCTCCCCCCAAAGCCTAAATAACAAATGCCGCCCATGGCCTAGGACCCCCAGAAAGGCAAACGATGGGGAACGAGTGTGGGGGCAAAATTATGACCTGAACTCAACTTCTAGGGGGCATCTCCTCTGACCAGGCCAGTTCTTTACTATTTCCTTGACCATTACAGTTCTTCGATCAGAATATGAATATTACAAATACAACCATCAATACAAAAAAATGCAATTCACCTTTAAAAGCTTTATTTCCCGCATTGCTATTTTCTTCACCATTTTGTCTTCTTCACTTTCCAAAAATTTCTTAATGGCGACTATTCTCCCATTCGCTTTGTTCTTGCATTTCATCACCAGGCCATAGCTTCCTTCTCCAACTAGCCCCAGATTTTCATATTTATCCATGGTGTCCTAGAAGATCAAGAGACAAGCCATCAAACTTTCATTCATAAACTTGCAGTGCTGTACTACGCTTCTGAACATTTTGTTTTTGTTCTTTATTTCGCCTTTTACAATTTCTAGTGGTAGGAATTTGTTCGTTTTCGCATATCCTTTGGGGTCTGAGCGCCGGGTCAGCCATTGCATGGCACCTCTGGAGCAACTGCAGGTTAAGGGTCTCACTCAAGGGCCCAGCAGAGATGGACCCCCTTTTGTCTGTAATGGGGATTTGAACCTGCTACCTTCTGTATACCGGCGCAGATCTTTCATAAATATGAGATGTTACAGCGACGCTCGCGCCGGTATACAGAAGGTAGCAGGTTCAAATCCCCATTACAGGGCGCTCCGGTTTCCTCCCACAGTCCAAAGACATGCAGGTTAGGTGGATTGGCGATTCTAAATTGGCCCTAGTGTGTGCTTGGTGTGTGGGTGTGTTTGTCTGTGTCCTGTGGTGGGTTGGCACCCTGCCCGGGATTGGTTCCTGCCTTGTGCCCTGTGTTGGCTGGGATTGGCTCCAGCAGACCCCTGTGACCCTGTGTTCAGATTCAGCAGGTTGGAAAATGGATGGATGGATTTAACAACTGCAAACTAAACTGCATTTTCACACATTTCAACAGAAATTGCACGAGGCCAACATTTCTCTGTCTGAAATACGTCACAGACACAGAAGTCCAAACACATCTGCTTAGCCATTCTGATAAAACTCAAGAAGAGCTCCCCAAAAAATGAACTGGGTTTGATTTTGATTTTAAAATATCATAAAGTAGACAAAATATCTTGCTACAAATAAACAATAATTATTGCAAAAGCTGTGATGTGGCCAGAAAAGTAGAGTAGGGTAGGCAGACAATAGTTTGGGGTACCACCCGAGTCACCCCTTGTAATTACAACCGTGCAGCAGCAAATTCAAATGCAAATATGGCTGCTGTCAGCCTTGCCATTAGTAGTACTGGCAAGGGAGTCGGAGCTCTGACTTCTTCATTGGCAGGTCAGATATTGAGACCACCTTTCGTGGGTGGTCACTTTTATATAGCATTGCCGCCACAAGGGGGGTCTTCTCAGAACATTGTGGGCAGAGCTAGGCATTTTCTTTAGGCGGCCTTTTGATGAACTGAGGGAAACAGAAGATACTGTTAGTGACAGCACCCCCTGTGATCTGGGGGTGGAATTGCTTACCTCACCAGAGCCAGGAATGTGGTCCACAGATGAACATGTGTGACAAAGTCCAAGCCAAATTTCCAAAATATCAAACAGGGACCACCTTTTGTAAGTTCACCAGAGACAAGCAGAGATCACATTTTCCAGCCTCAAAGACATATTTCATTTTGTGGATAATTTATTCTTGGTGTCATAGGTTTAATGTGGCAGGATTAGATAGATAGATAGATAGATAGATAGATAGATAGATAGATAGATAGATAGATAGATAGATAGATAGATAGATAGATAGATAGATAGATAGATAGATAGATAGATAGATAGATAGATAGATAGATAGATAGATAGACACTATATAATACATAGATAGACAGATAGATAGATAAGAAAGGCACTATATAATACATAGATAGATAGATAAGAAAGGCACTATATAATAGATAGATAGATAGATGAGAAAGGCACTATATAATACATAGATAGATAGATAAGAAAGGCACTATATAATAGATAGATAGATAGATGAGAAAGGCACTATAGATAGATAGATAGATAGATAGATAGATAGATAGATAGATAGATAGATAGATAGATAGATAGATAGATAGATAGATAGATAGATGAGAAAGGCACTATATAATAGATAGATAGATAGATAGACACTATATAATACATAGATAGACAGATAGATAGATAAGAAAGGCACTATATAATACATAGATAGATAGATAAGAAAGGCACTATATAATAGATAGATAGATGAGAAAGGCACTATAGATAGATAGATAGATAGATAGATAGATAGATAGATAGATAGATAGATAGATAGATAGATAGATAGATAGAGATGAGAAAGGCACTATATAATAGATAGATAGATAGATAGACACTATATAATACATAGATAGACAGATAGATAGATAAGAAAGGCACTATATAATACATAGATAGATAGATAAGAAAGGCACTATATAATAGATAGATAGATAGATGAGAAAGGCACTATATAATACATAAATAGATAGATAAGAAAGGCACTATATAATACATAGATAGATAGATAAGAAAAGCACTATATAATAGATAGATAGATAGATAGATAGATGAGAAAGGCACTATATAATAGATAGATAGATAGATAGATAGATAGATAGATAGATAGATAGATAGATAGATAGATAGATAGATAGATAGATAGATAGATGAGAAAGGCACTATATAATAGATAGATAGATAGATAGACACTATATAATACATAGATAGACAGATAGATAGATAAGAAAGGCACTATATAATACATAGATAGATAGATAAGAAAGGCACTATATAATAGATAGATAGATGAGAAAGGCACTATAGATAGATAGATAGATAGATAGATAGATAGATAGATAGATAGATAGATAGATAGATAGATAGAGATGAGAAAGGCACTATATAATAGATAGATAGATAGATAGACACTATATAATACATAGATAGACAGATAGATAGATAAGAAAGGCACTATATAATACATAGATAGATAGATAAGAAAGGCACTATATAATAGATAGATAGATAGATGAGAAAGGCACTATATAATACATAAATAGATAGATAAGAAAGGCACTATATAATACATAGATAGATAGATAAGAAAAGCACTATATAATAGATAGATAGATAGATAGATAGATGAGAAAGGCACTATATAATAGATAGATAGATAGATAGATAGATAGATAGATAGATAGATAGATAGATAGATAGATAGATGAGAAAGGCACTATATAATAGATAGATAGATAGATAGATAGATAGATAGATAGATAGATAGATAGATAGATAGATAGATAGATAGATAGATAGATAGATAGAAAGGCACTATATAATACATAGATAGACAGATAGATAGATAAGAAAGGCACTATATAATAGATAGATAGATGAGAAAGGCACTATATAATAGATAGATAGATAGATAGATAGATAGATAGATAGATAGATAGATAGATAGATAGATAGATAGATAGATAGATAGACACTATATAATACATAGATAGACAGATAGATAGATAAGAAAGGCACTATATAATACATAGATAGATAGATAAGAAAGGCACTATATAATAGATAGATAGATAGATGAGAAAGGCACTATATAATACATAGATAGATAGATAAGAAAGGCACTATATAATAGATAGATAGATAGATAAGAAAGGCACTATATAATAGATAGATAGATAGATAGATAGATAGATAGATAGATAGATAGATAGATAGATAGATAGATGAGAAAGGCACTATAGATAGATAGATAGATAGATAGATAGATAGATAGATAGATAGATAGATAGATAGATAGATGAGAAAGGCACTATAGATAGATAGATAGATAGATAGATAGATAGATAGATAGATAGATAGATAGATAGATGAAAAAGGCACTATATAATAGATAGATAGATAGATAGATAGATAGATAGATAGATAGATAGATAGATAGATAGATAGATAGATAGATGAGAAAGGCACTATATAATAGATAGATAGATAGACACTATATAATACATAGATAGACAGATAGATAGATAAGAAAGGCACTATATAATACATAGATAGATAGATAAGAAAGGCACTATATAATAGATAGATAGATAGATGAGAAAGGCACTATATAATACATAGATAGATAGATAAGAAAGGCACTATATAATACATAGATAGATAGATAAGAAAGGCACTATATAATAGATAGATAGATGAGAAAGGCACTATATAATACATAGATAGATAGATAAGAAAGGCACTATATAATACATAGATAGATAGATGAGAAAGGCACTATAGATAGATAGATAGATAGATAGATAGATAGATAGATAGATAGATAGATAGATGAGAAAGGCACTATATAATAGATAGATAGATAGATAGATAGATAGATAGATAGATAGATAGATAGATAGATAGATAGATAGATAGATAGATAGATGAGAAAGGCACTATATAATAGATAGATAGATAGATAGACACTATATAATACATAGATAGACAGATAGATAGATAAGAAAGGCACTATATAATAGATAGATAGATAGATGAGAAAGGCACTATATAATACATAGATAGATAGATAAGAAAAGCACTATATAATAGATAGATAGATAGATAGATGAGAAAGGCACTATATAATAGATAGATAGATAGATAGATAGATAGATAGATAGATAGATAGATAGATAGATAGATAGATAGATAGATAGATAGATAGATGCTTTATTAATTCCAAGAGACTCCAGCAGACTAAGAATCATCCAAATCAGAATGGCTTCCTTTGATCTTCTACCATTCCTTGCCAGACCCTCGTCTCTCAAATCATAATCTTCTGCCTTCTCCCATAATCCTTTGACGTTCACCCACACCCCCTGTGCCCAGCTGCACTGCCAGGACAGTCTCTCCACGTGGCACAGTCTGGCCTTGGTCACTTCCTTGTCTGTGTCAAACCTTAACATCCTCTCCCTGACACATAATGGGGGATTGTAGTTTTTGGATAATATTAACGATAATAACGCTGTTGTACAGGAGACGAAGATGTTTTCATGATGTTGGCGTTTTAAAAAATAATAAAACTATTTAGAAATCAGCACCCGACAACAGAGAAAACCCACGACATTTGGGAAACACAAATCAATGTGATTAAAGTCTTGAACTTTCCTCTCAGCTGTACAACGGTGTGGGGAATCCCTCGGACCACAATGCAACAAAAGGGGCGGGGCTTGATGCAAAATTTAAGGATAGTCACGTACATACAATTTGTTTTTGTTTTTCTTTTTAAAGATAAATCAAGTTAATTCAGCACCGTTCAATGGAAATAGTCGTGCCAAGTTTTGAGTATTAAAAAAGTGTTCATTTTGAGCAAGATTAGCAAAAAATAGGTAAGTAAAGTCAACAATCTCCGTGACGAATTACATTTCTGTTAAAATATTATAAGTTCATGGTTTTGATTCAAGTTGATTGATTTAATTGTGTTAATGTGACATCTGAAAGAATGAACTCTCTCCATGCAAACAGAAAAAGCGCTACGTAATATTAACAAACATGACTCCACTAAGTTATATTAACTTAAAGTTCATTTAATAACTGCTAGTTCGTTTTGTAGTTAGAATACGCGCGGATGACTTCACAACTCAGCGCACCGCCGCCGCGCACACAGCTTGACCACCGCGGATCGATTCAGCTGAACCTTCGGTGCCGTTAACAACTAAACCCCTAAACACACACACCACTCCACCCCCCGACTTCAATGGTCGGGATGTTGTCCATACGTACCAAACGCTGACCCGTGCGCGCCGAGCCCGCAGTCTAACCGATCGCTCATTCACACGCACGCGCCCGCCTCCCGCCAAATCGAAAATCAACCGACAAGCGGCGCGCTGCCCGCCTAACTTGCAGTTAACGTTCGCGCCTCCCGACTGCCCTCCGAAGTGCGAGGAGGCGGCGGCGGCGGCTCGCAAGCGCAGATTTTACCTCAAGCTCGTCGTCTCCCACCGACTTCGTCCCGACGACCGCTCAAGTCCGCATCTGCCGTGACCGATGATGATTTAGTGGTAGCAGTTGAGTAATTTTTCGGTGACGGGGGAGTTTCTTGAGGAAGACAGGTTGATGTGCCAGCCCTGGCGTCACACTTTTTTACTTCGGGTGAAAAATCAAAGCAAAATATTATTAATAGTAATAAAGCGGGAGGAAGGCTTAGAGAGTAGCGGGGTTACCCATAGCAACGTTGTGTACACAGAGCCACGTGACGCATCGCCCCCCCTCGTCTCCGCCTCCTCCTCTCCTCTCTGCTCAGCGACTGGGATGGGCCTCGCAACACAGGTAAGTCGCTTTGGATCTCTGTGAAGGAACGAGAAGAAATGAACGGGCTGTTAAACAACGATGCGAACTTAACTGGGAAAGCGACTGTTACTGCATCTTGGAAAATCGGCGCTTTAATGCCGAGCTCACAAATCAGTATTTGGCAGTGAGATCGATCGAAGTGCTGTAAAGCTGCGCTTTCTGTCCGTGCACCTGTGGATTCGTGACAGACGGGGCCGGATTAAGACCTTTAGAGGCTCTCAGCATTTGAAAGATTTTGGTGCCCCCTGTGATGGACAGCCAGGACTCCTACCCGGCCGGGGCGCCTTCATAGCGGAAGGACCGGGAGAAGGAGCTGGCACGGAACAAATAGCAAATCCCACACAGCCCTGTGGGAATTCGAGGCGCCGTTGCAACCCGGGGGGGGGGGGGGGGGGGGTTGGTGGGGGGGGGCGGGGATGCCAAGTAGCAAATAGAGGGAGATAGCGCCTTCATAAGCCACCTCCCTTCCATTACGTAGGCGTCCCGGCCGGGTAATGGCGCCGGCCACCATTCGTCACACCACACATATACATACATATTATATATATATATATATATATATATATATATATATATATATATATATATATATACACATATATATATATATACATATACAAATACACATATACACACATTTATATATATATAGATATAGATATATACAGTATATATAAGCTGCACGACCTGTCAGTGATCACCAACAAGACAAGAACGATCACGTGAGTCTCGGTGGGTGTGTGGCAGTTACCAGATATTAATTTTATTGTATTTCCAAGATTAATATATATCATTAACCTCCTTAATTACCATTTTATTATATATATACACAGTATATTGCATAGTTTACTGTTAAATAATGAAAAGAGTATGTGACACGTGTTTCGCCCTCATTTGGTGTTACCTGGTAGGTAACCACCCACACAATTCAGGTCGTCGAGACTCAGACTATGAATGCAATGAAAAAAAAAATATATATTATATATACACATCCATCCATTATCCAACCCGCTACATCCTAACTACAGGGTCACGGGGTTTGCTGGTGCCAATTGCAGCCAACACAGGGCACAAAGCAGGAAACAAACCCTGGGCAGGGCGCCAGCCCACTGCACTATATATATATTTTTTTTATTTAATGTGGGAGCCCCCTTTTGTGGACCCTGGTTCAGCTGCACCATTAGCAATTTCAGGTGGATCCAGCAATGGAAAATTTAACATGGTGCTGCCCCCCCAACCCCTCCCCCCCCAAGCATGTGCCTATTTTGCTGATAACGACATAATCCGCCTCATTTTTGTTGGAAGACCACAAAAGCTCAGGGAAACATGCCAGATCTCCACAGAACACAAGCCGGCAAAGAGCTGAAATGTTAGGAGGTAGTGCAGTTAGAGCGTTGCTGCTTTAGGAAAAAAAAAGATTAGTTTTATAAAATTAATAAACCAAATCAATTAATGAAGAATTAATAAAACACACAAGCAAAGGGAAAACATGCAAACTCAGCAGAAAGGAATCCAACTGAGATTTGAACCCCACCATTTAATTTTTGGGACATGATGAAGTTAAACACTGTGTCAGAGTGCTGCTTTTGGGGATAAATAAATGTTTGTCAAAGATTATTAAATAATATTAATTAATTAATTAAGAAATATGAATCACTCACATGAGCACAGGGGACGTGCAAAGTCAACACAGAAGGCAATCCTGCTGTGACCCGATGACAGGAGGTAGTGAAGTTAAACACTGGGTGCTGCTGTTTGGGGAACAATACAATTAAATTAATAAACCAAATTAATTAACATAATTAATTAAATAATGAAATAACCACATGAGCAGAGGGAAACCATGAAAACTCCAAAACTTCACATTCATATTTTGGGATGTGGTGAAGTTAAACACTGGGTCATGGGGAAAAAATTCTAAGATTATTAAACACAATAAATGAATTAAGAAATAGGAGCAACCCACAAGAGTACGGGGAAAACATTCAAAGTACACACAGAGAACAATCAGCCCAAAAACTGAACCCTGATGTTGGGAGGTGATGAAGTCAAACAAAGTGTCAGGGTGTTGCTGTTTTAGGGACAAACGTGATTGTATAAGAATTAATAAACCAAATTAATGAATTAAAAAATTAATAAAATGCCCCAACAGAGAGAGAGAGAACGTGCAAAGTCCTCATAGAAGGCAACTGGCACAGGTGGCACAGTGGCAGCGCTGCTGCTTTGCAGTAAGGAGATTGTGGGTTTGAATCTCCCTGCATGGAGAGCTCTTTGGCAGAAGTCATCTGTTTTAACAAGCAGCGTATTGCACTGATATGAAATGGCCTGCCCATTTAAATTATTTAGGAATGGACAGATAAATTAAGATTTTGTACAAATAATGTTTTTCATTTTTCCTCCTCGATGGATTCTGGCACCCCCAGCAACAGCAAAGGCCCCAATCGGGAAGCGCTGATCTAGTCAACGAAACATTGATTTTAAGATGAAGTTTAGTTTACGACGTTCTACTTTAATGACAGACTATGAGAATAAAGGCAACACGTCGACTTTAATCTGGACATAAACTTTTTTTTTCTTCTCCGTGGCCCCATACATTTCCGTACGTTTACTTTATGCTCTCATTATTAGTTTTATTTTTTAATTTTCGTGATGACCTTCCCAAGTTCATTGTGCTGCAGTACGCAAACCGATCTGAGAAACGCACAAGCAGTTCTGCCTTTCCAGGTGTTCTGCTTATTTATTTCTAATTATTTACTAATTAGCAGGTCTGACTCTGAAGTCACTGCAGCATTCATCATCATCATCCCCGGTGTCTGCTCTGCTTGTTGTGAATTGTCACTATTAAGGTTAAATGAAGGGAGCAAACGACAAAGAAAAGGGGGGGGGGGGGGAATAGTAAAACAGCAAAAAAAGAGTTAAACATTTACAGCTTTACAATACAATACAATTTATTTTTATATACTGTATCCCAAAATCACACAAGAAGTGTCACAATGGGCTTTAACGGGCCCTGCCTCTTGACAGCCCCCCAGCCTTGACCCTCTAAGAAGACAAAGAAAATCTCCCAAAAAAAAAAAAAACGGGGGGTTGAAATGGAAGAAACTTCCGGAAAGGCAGTTCAAAGAGAGACCCCTTTCCAGGTAGGCTGGTTGTGCGAAGGGGGTCAATACAATACAATACACAGAACAACTCCTCAATACAGTATCAAAATAGAAATTTTACAAATACGGAGCAGAATTTAACAGTAGGTGATATCCCATAATAGGATTTGGATTTGTTGAGAGTCCTGGAGACCTCAGCCATCAAGCTGCCTCCCCCTATTGGTCATTCCACTGCTGAGTCAGCTCTGGGCCAGCCAATCGGATGAAAGGACCCCTCTACCCCACAATTCCTGCGATCCTCCATCAGAGGTGACTTTACCTTAGGCAGGCAGGTGGGCCGTGGCTCCAAGTGGCACATTTGAGTACCAAGAAGAGAAACAGAATACGTGAGGGTTAGGAACAAATCCTACCGTGTTTCCCCAAAAATAAGCCCTAGCATGATTTTCAGGCTGCTCTGCAATATAAGCCCTATACCCCTAAAAATAAGCCCTAAATTCATCAGCTGAAAAGTAAGGCGCCTAAGGCCAGGCTTATACTTCATGCTATGCAACACGTGTGCCCGAAACATTCATTAAATTCCCAGGGCACCTCGCCACAATATCTCTGAAAAGGATGTTTAATGATTACATCCATCAATTAGTGGATGCGCCCATTCCAGCAGCATTGGCACAAGACAGAAACAAAATCCCTGGACAGGGCATCAGCTCATCGCAAGGTGAACACACACATTAACGTCATTGTCGCTTCACCAAATCCCCAAACCTTCATATCTTTGGATGGAAAACTGAGCCCACTGTGGTAACTCACCAGGAAAAACATGCAAACTCCAGGCAAGGAACAGCAGGGACGCGACTCCCTGTGAGGCAGCAGTGCTACCACTCTGCCACCGTGCCACCCCATGTGTGTCATTATTAACAGTATTCATTATTTAAACAAAATTACCGATTTATCTGTAAAATGTAACATACACACTTTCAGCATTTCATCATGAAAGTGATACCAAGTATAAATCTAAGGATTCTAAATGTGCAGAGCACTGGAATATCAGAAATGTCACGTGTTGTGTGTGGCGATGCTGCTGTCAGGTCAGGAGGAAAAACAAGAAGCGCGTAGCGA